>NW_024425563.1:62263628-62697948 GCF_017311325.1 Ursus maritimus | reverse complement strand
TGATAAACTATACTTTTCAGGCTCTATATTTTTATATTTTATTTCCTATTCACATCTGATGATATCAACAAGGCAAAAAAAGACAACACGTCCTTATGTTTTTATAGATTTCCTGAGTATGCACTATTGACTATGCAATATTGCAAAATAAAGATCTAGCTGATTTTTTCCCTTTGCTAATGTATTTTGTACCTATTCAATAGGAAAAGTTTTATTTAAAACTAGAGTCAAGGGCTTTAGTGAACTGCATCCATTTTAACCTGCTGAGTTTATCACATCTTGGAAGATGACATTTTATAATTGCTGATGAAACCAGGCATGATGTGTTATACTGATAGTGCATAAAGCTTATGATCACTAAAAAGAAATCGTTTACTGAAAATGCATGTAAGGAAACCTTTCTTAAAATTAATATTGCTTTTCTTCAATTGAAACCAGCCATCCATGTTTATAACTATGTTAGCAAGGAAAACCCAAGGACTGATAAACTATAAGGTATTTTTCACCTTAGCCCTACATGCTCAACACTGATAAATGACTTTATTAAAACACACACATTACACACACACTCACATACATACTGAATCTTTTATGCTATTACACTTTTGATGTTTTTATTTATATATTTTTTATTAAATCCAAAACATGAATCTCTCAAAAGTCCTCTAATATAAAGAATATTTTTCAAATCTCCCCTCAAAAAATAGTTTAGAGAGAAATTAACATTAGACAAAAATGAAACTGTAGTATAATGTGGTTATTGATATAAGATTTCATAAGTCTTAAGGATTTAGAAATAATTTTTAGTTGTTATTACACAGAATGCTTCTGTCAAACAAGTCAATACTATCATCTTTTGCTAAGGAAAACACTGCTAAAAGAGCTATTAAGTTCCTCTTACTGAATGTTCTGAAAGTTTAATGTGGTAAAAACCTCACTTTGTACAAAGAAATTGATTCTTTTAAAAATAAGAATATAACAGTGAACTGTGTATGTAGGTTCACTCTTAATTTTTCCTGTAAAGTCTGTAATGTCATAGTTTCTTAAGATTAGCAGTACAAAATGTTTAGCTTGGCTCTCCCGAGTACATAGGGAAAGACATCTTAGGAAACAGCTATCAAAAGCTGTCAACAGCTCTTACACTTAGCAACTACTCTGTTAATTTTCGACAACCACACTTTGTTATCAGGAATTTAGACTGAAAGAGTAGGAGATGAATTTGTGTGCTTAAAATTTTTTCATATTTTTCAAAATGTATTAATTTGCATTTATTTATATTTAAAACACTCAACAACAGGTTGGTTAAAGAAGTAACTATTGCATGGAGTTGCATTTTGGTATATATGCATGAGTTTCAATAAAAAATTCAATTGGCTAAAAGAAATAATATAATAATTTTAAAAATCCTTTGGCTAATTTAAATCTTCTAATTTCTGCTATGTAAAAAACTACCATACTAGGTACTGGGGTAAGTAGAATGGAAAAGAGAGAAGAAATGTCAGAAAGAAGAAAGAAAGAAAGAAAGAAAGAAAGAAAGAAAGAAAGAAAGAAAGAAAGAAAGAAAGGAAGGAAGAAAGAAAGAAAGAAAAAAATGTATTTCCTTACCATAGGCTTTAAAGCACATATTTATTTGAGTAAATGTTAGCGTACTTGAGTATTTAATAAGACATTCATGTGAAACAAATAAAAAGAGACAATTTCAGAGTAATGTTCTAATAAATAGAACTTAATGTTTAAACTAAATTTAAACTAAATTTCTTCTAGGTACTGAGGCATTACTGACAGAGGGATAAACTGAGCCAAATTGCTTAATAATGAAGTGCTTCCTAGATGAGCCAAGTTCTATTTCTTCTGAACTTAATATGAATGAGAAACAAATCCTAAAGTTCTATACTTTGTGAGATTTACTGCCACACTTTTGCCACCTGTTGGAGGAGAAACCATTCCAAATTAATGTGCCAGTATATACTTAGTTCGGTTCAGTATTAGTCTGGTTCAATATACCTGCCCCTTTAAATCACTAAAGGATTTTGCTTCTGCTCAAGGTCCTATCCAATCCATGTTGTTCCCTTCGTCTAGCGTCTTTGGATTGCTTTTCCTTTCCTGTCATTTTCAAACACTAATACCGTAGCATATCTTTTTTTTTTTTTTTTTAAGATTTTATTTAGTTACTTGAGAGAGAGCAAGAGCAAGAGAAAGCACACAGAAGAGGGAGAAGCAAACTCTTCACTGAGCAGGGAGCCGGATTTGGAGCTCCATCCCAGATCCCAAGACTCTGAGACCATGACCTGAGGCGAAGGCAGCCTCTTAACCAACAGAGCCACCCAGGCGTCCGTACCTTATCATATCTTAATCAATCCTAGATTTGATCTCTTTCTTTTTCCCAAGTCTTATTTGTTCTGCAATTATTGGATGCTAGTCTGCAAATTAAATCATTGTTCTATTTTTTTCACAATCCTACATTTGGACATATTTTCATGCTACAATTAACCATATTTCCCAGGTGATTTTACTTAAGCAAGGGGATGAGAGGAATTATGCAAGCATCTGGGATTCTGCCACACCTGACAAATTTTATTAATGATTAAGATTCTCATCTCACTTTATTAAAAAGTAATCACTTATCTACAGCTACACAGCAATCACTGTGTATACATCTTTATTCTTTCCATTTAAAGGAAAAAATATTTTAACTGAGAATAACGTCTGCTTTTAAGACCCAAGAAAAGAGAGATAAGTGATGGAAAGTTATCATTTTAGAAATCCTCTTTTTGAGTGAAATCAAGTTTTTTAAAAACCTTTTTCTTCTATGAATTAGAACTTTCTTTTTTTGTAAGCACCTATCAATTTGAAGACTGAGAACTTTCCATAAGCTTGGAAGGAATCAGTAAAAACAATTCAGAAAATAAGATGACAGAAGATAGGAGAATATTGATTTGCTCCTTTTCTCCTTGCTAACTAACCTAGCATTAATATTTATTTATTAATGGAAAATATAGACTAACTGTGCACACTCCTACCATCAACCTTCACCCACCTGAGCCCACTACCATGCTTTATTTTAGTCTCTTAATTTGTCTTAAGCAATACAAACATTTATTTTCCCACATTGCAAGAAGCCCAAAGGAACCTAAAGGAAGACACATGAGGAAAGAAGAATGGGTGTTGGACAAACACACCCCTTTGTCACCTGAGCTAAGTAGTTTTGGTTACAATCTCATTGCCAGACTTGTTGGGGAAAGGCAAAAATGGATGGATTGAGAGGTGATGAAGATGATCTTGGGGGGGGGCTGGTAAATGGAATGTAATTTTTCAAGGATGTGTTTATGATAGTGCTGGAATCTTCCTCAGAAAAAAAAAAAATTGTTTGCAGCTTAAACAGTCTTTCAGTCAAAGATTATCCCCTATAGGAGAATGGCATGCATGCACAGGGAAGGAGGAAATCTAAAACTATCTGAGAGAGCAGCTATCACACCATTGCCTGCCAGGAGATAAATGGAATCTCAATACTTGATTAGCCCTGAAACTTGCATCCTACTTTGTCAAGCCTTTTCATTAGTCGGAGCTTGAAAGCAGCCTACTTTCCTTAGTTTGACATCATTAATCTGGCCCTGACCATCTCCTCTATTATTCACTTTTTTATTGTGGTAAAATATATGTAACATATATTTTGCCACTTTAATCATCTTCAAGTAGTAAGTGTAAATTCAGTGGCATGAAGTACATTCACATTATTGTGCAACTATCACCACCATCCATCTCCATAACTATTTTCCACCTGCGTAACTAAAACTCAGTACACATTAAATAATAATTCCCAACTCCCTCTCCCTCTAGCCCATGGCAACCACTATTCTACTTTCTATGTCGATGAATTGGACTACCCTAGGTACCTCAGAAAAGTGATTTCATATAGTATTTGTCCTTTTGTGACTGGCTTATTTCACTTAGCATGATGTTCTCAGGGTTCATCCATGGTGTAGCATGTGTAAGACTGTCCTTCCTCTTTAAGGCTGAGTAATATTCTGTTGTATGTATCATATTTGTTCATCCACTCACCTGTAAACGAACTCTTGGGTGGTTTCTATATTTTGGCTATTGCAAATAATGCTTATATAAATCTGAGTGTACAAATATCCTTTCAAGTCCTTGCTTTCAATTTCTCTGGTTATATATTCCGAAGTAGTAATCCATTTTTAATGTTTTAAGGAACTGCCATACTGTGATCCATAGTGGTTACACCATTTTACGATTCCCCCCAGGAGTGCACAAAGATTCCAATTTCTCCACAGCCTCGCTAGTGCTTGTCACTTTCTATTTTTGGTGGTGGTGGTGGTGGTGGTGGTGGTGGTGAATTATTTTTATGTTTGTTTGATAGTAGTCATCCTCATGGCCCTGAACCTGTATGTCATCATACTTTTGATTTGTGTTTCCCTAATGATTAGTCATGTTGAGCAACTCTTCAAATACCACCTGTCACTTTTAAATCATTTTTCTTCATTTTGTTCTACGAATGTTTTAACATAATTTTATCTCTGTTCTATTTACGATAAAAATATACCTTATTTGCCTGGAATAAGATCAAGTTTCAGGTCAAATCTATCTTTGTAAAATCTTCATGATTACTGTCATCATTTAAATATGTCTTTTTCTGGACCTCTACTGTCCTTTTTAAATAACTATTATTATAACTTATACAGATGGATATTGTTATAATTTAGATATATATGGGATTTTTTTCTACTCGACAGAACTTTTTTCTTATTCATCTTGTTTTTCCCACATTTCTAAATTCTGAATTGACTCATTAAAAAAGAAGAAACTTTATTTAGAATATTTATTTAATCTTTTGTATATTAAAGGTAGTTTTATGTGTGGTTATATCATAAAATACAAATTGTATTATTTAATTGGTGTATCTAAGAATCAAGGTAGAATATCTAGGTTCACAGACATTCTGGACCTAGATTGCTTGATGAAAAAAAATTATATCTTTTATGAGAATATAAGATACATACAGACATACTTTAGAGAAATTGTGGGTTTGGCTCCAGACCAGGCAATCAAGCAAATATCATAAGAAAGCTAATCAAATGATTTTTTAAAATTTTCCAGTGTATATAAAAGTAATGCTTATACTATATCATAATCTATTAATTGTAATAGCATTATGCCTAAATAAACAATGTACATACCTTAATTTAAAAATGTTTTATTGCTAAAAAATTCTAACCAACATCTGAGGTTTCAATGAGTCATAATCACTGATTGCAGGTCACTAGAACAATAATATAATAATAATAGTAACGATAATGATGATGTTGATGATGATGAACAAGTGTGAATATTGTGAGAATTACCAAAATGTGACAGAAAGACACAAAGAAAGCAAATGGTATTGGAAAACTGACACCAACAGACTTGCTCCATATGGGGTTATCATAAACCTTCAATCTGTAAAAAATACAATAAAGTGAAGCACAAGAAATGAGGTATGTCTGTACCCTTTTTGAATAGTTGCCTGGATGTGTAATTAAATAGAAATTTGGTTACTGTTTTATTCTCCTGATATTGGTAGTATTTATACCCTTGTAGCTGAAGTAGATATCCAAAAGTAGAAAGCTTTTCTAAGCTTCATTTGCCCTGACTTTCCAGTAAACATAAATTTAATTAACTGTATTATTTTCTTTTGTCAGACTCAAGTAGTACACACAGAAGATTTGATTGTAAAGAACAACTTGTCATTGATATGTTCCTGTGACAACGGGCACTATAAAATATTGGACACATTTACACTGAACCCGGAACCCAAAGGAAGAGTTACAATATCACACCTTTGTGATAGCTCTACTGCACAATTGTGTGCACTCCTCTTGGTAACTTAACCAACTGGCAAGTACTCTCAACAGCAGCTTCAAGAAAGGACAGGGTATTGCTAAAAACAAACAGCATTTTCTTACATTGGGACCAAGAACATCTTGCAACTATTGAAGGTATGTAGAGAAAAAAATTGAACTACTGCTTAGAAATCTAAGGCCTTGTTCCAAACCTAATGTCTTGTTCTCTGTAAAGTATTTAAGAACAGAGTCAAAATCAAGAAATAAAATTAGATTTCCCTCATTCCCTCTCTGGAACTAAAGACAAATTCTGAGTTAAATAAACCATTTCCATTTGGTATTATATTAACAAAGACTTCATGATTAACTTATTGTGATACTGAATAATTGTAATTGGAAAAGAATTGACAAGGAATCTGCTCTTCTCCAACTTGATTTGGTTAGTAAATAACAACACACTATGTATAAGAGATCCGTTTCCAAGAACTGATCCTAAGATGTCATATACAATCAGACCTTGAAATAGCAAAGATCACTTAGCTTAAGGGCAGCAATGTATTTTGTGGCAGACACATCAAATATATAGACTCTTTAAGTGGAAATGTCTTTAGTTTTAGTTTTATCTGAGACCCAAAGATGGTAAGCATCACCTTCTCCCATATTCCAGAATGGTATGCCAGACCCCCTAAGGTGGACCTGCAAAGGAGTTGATTGAAACCTAATGCTGCAATCCATAGATTACAACCCAATTTCCACCCCTCAATGAGATTAAAGAGACCAAGGAAAGAGTAAATGATGTAATTCTTTCGAAAAACCATGACAACTATTTTGAATTTATTTAAAAGACATGGGTCTGGCTAAAGCAACGCATGCCAGCAGATTAGAGAGGGTGTAAGGCCACACATGAGGAAGAAACAGTGTATAATTGTTTTATGGTCTTCCAAAGAAAGCCATCTGCAAGACAAAGGCTGTGCAGGTCTACTCACTCACTACTGGTTTGCCAGAGGCTATTGGAATCTGATCTGCCAAGAAGAGGATGGTGCAGGGGGAAACTATAAAGTCCCCAATTCCCCAAGAAAGAAAGAAAGAAAGAAAGAAAGAAAGAAAGAAAGAAAGAAAGAAAGAAAGAAAGACTTTAGTCATATGCCCAACAAGAAAGTGCCAGATCCAATTTACAGTCAGAAGGTTAAATGTGATGCTGGATATGTCAGAAGTACAATAAGCAAGCTAGGAAGAAGGGTGTGAGTAGATTTGAAGAGATGGAATGACCTGATCACTTTTCCCTTTTCCATTGCAATCTTGTTACGTGAAGCTGGCTCAAACTGGGAAGGGGATTAAAATTAAAATAAAAGTTAGAATACTGATAATTACACTGAACTAGACATTATTATTGAACAGACTGGTACCTTTTTAAAATGACTAGAGAACTTTTTATTATCTGAGAATGATGAGTAAATTATGCTCTGTACTAAGATTATATCCAGAGCCAGAGAAAGAATTATCCACACAGAGTGGGTCCTATTGGACAATGAATATCTGGGCACATGGGTATGCTCATTGCTGCTGGAATAACATTGCTTCTATTGAGTAACAAAATAAATTTGAGTTAATACTGATATTTCCAATTCCATGTTCCAATTCATGCTAATATTTCCATGTTCCAAAATTAGGGATAGGACTTTTTCATGTCTCCTTGATTTTATAATTGTGTCTTTTTTAAACTGAAAGAAGATAGTAACATTAAAATATCTATTTGATTTTTCCTAGAATTTATGTAAATAAAAATCCCAGAATTACTACAAATAATAAGAGTCCTGAAGACGCAGTTATTTTCTTTCCTCTTTTTTCTTTTTTTAAGTAATCTCTACATCCAACGTAGGGCTTAAACTCACAGCCCTGAGATCAAGAGTTGCACGTTCTACTGACTGAGCCAGCCAGGTGTCCCAAAATTGCAGTTACTTTCAAGTTTAGAATATATCTAACTAAGATCGTGCAAAATACTGTATCCAAAAATCCTTTGAAATAATTCTCTATGCTTATTTTATATACAAGTAGATATGTGTTTTCATTCCTTCATAATTTTGAGGTTTTTCCTCCTCTCCATTTTAATTTAATTTTATGTGGTATTATTTTTAATATATAGAAATGTACATTTCAAAAGTCAAAATTATATAAACAGGTATAATAGTCTCTCTACCCCATTTTAGTTGTTATTTTGGATTATTGACTTTCTATTCCAAGGTATTAGATGCATTTGTTTAATTATATTTTAAAAATTGTACTGTGTTCAAACATCTTCTGCTTCATTGTTTTCTTCTGTGTGTGTTTGCTGAAAACTTTTGATTTTCATTTGCTTTATAAAATAGTCACACTTTCCTTCCTTATATTTGTTTTAAAGGATGTTCCAATGTTGCCTTGAGCATAGTTGCTGTCCAGGTGTTGGATAACGAATTGATTCTTTTTTCCCCTGTATAAATGACTTTTTCCCCCCTTAACTTAATATCTGGTATTATCCTGGCTCAATAATCCCAGAAAAGACTCCCAATGGAGTCTTTCAGAAGTGAGGTCCACTTTAATATCATGAAAGTTTCCTTGAATTATAATTGTAAATTTTAGTTAAGATTCATCACTGAATTTTTTTTAACCAATTATAACTAAAATTTTGGGTCTTCTATGCCTGTTGTCTCTATCACTTTTTCTCAGATTCTCTCTACATTGTTCTTTACTTTTATTCTTGGTTCTTTTAATTTCTATTTGATATTTGAATTCAGGGGTAAGACTAAAAGCAAAATAGGGATATGATTAGAAGACTAGAATAAATATTGTATGCATGGCCTTAAATACATATATTGGTAAAAATTAAATTATTAAAATAATGAATTGACAATGACCTTAAAAAGGTACAAAAATAACAAGTAGAAAGAAGGAAAGAATGAACGTAAAAACAGAAAATAATAACAAAAAGGAGAAATACAGATCTAATACTAAGTAATCTGATTCTTAAAAACAATAACAAAAAAGCCACAGGTAAATTTCATTTGAGAAATAGAAAGCACAAATATACATAATAAGAAATGAAAAATGTAATAACTGTTAAAATAAAAAATCTTGTAAGAAATTACATTGTGCAAATCTATGAAAATAAAGTTGAAAATCCAGATGAATTGGATACTTTTTTTGAAATACATGAAAATCCCATTGGAGATCAAATATCTAAAATAACAATGTCCAAAAAAGAAATAGAGAAAGTTTTTAAGGACTCCTCCTCTCCACAAAATAACCAATCTCTGGTAGTTTCTGGGAATTCTTCCAAATATCTAAAAATTTATATAGTGTTGCGGCTACTTAATTATTTCTGTGAAATGCAATACAAGAAAAATTTATGGAGCAACTATAAATTGATACCCAACAATGGTGGTACAAAAGAAAGAAAAACACTACTTATGAATATTGATGTAAAATATCGAATAAATTATTTGCAAGTCAAATAAATGTATATTATAAAGATAACACCAAGTGAGGTTTACTTCAGAATGCAAGGTAGGAATTTAAAAATTTTACATGAGGAAATTGATTAATATTATTCACCATATTAGCATATTTAAGGGAAAAATTATAACATCACCTCTTTAGATTCCAGAAAATTCTCCACAAATATTACTAAAACACTTAACAAAATGGGAATCAATGTGTACATTCTTAATCTCAATATATAATATATATATATTATACACACACACACACACAGGCACATTTACAAAGCACACACATACGTACAGACAAAAAGCTAGTATCTTACCTACTGCGAAAATACTATATTCCCTATTTAAATCTGATATTACTATTATGATTTTTTTTAAGTAACGTCACTATTATCAAAAGAAATTAAAGAGAAAGCAATTGGATTGGGGGAATAAAAAGATTAGAAAGGAAAAGTTTATGTTGTAGTTGTTGGTTTTTATGTTGAAGTTCTTGGGTTTTCTGGATATGCAATCTTATCAAATGCAAATAGATGTACTTAGAACCAGTCCCTATCCAGGAGCCATCCAGGAGTCCACCCAGAGTCAACTCACTTGAACAAAAGAATTGAGGAGCTCTATGCTGGAAACTGGGATCAAAGACTAAATACTAGAATAAAAGATTCTCCTAGCCTCCTATTTACAAGGATTTCAGGAGCCCTGTGTTGGGAACCAGGGGCAGAGACCAATATATATTTCTTATTTCACAAGAAGTTTCTTGCCATCTCTTTTCTCAGGGAGAGGTTGAAGGCAATCACCAGGTTGCATCCCACCTCCTTTCTTACTGCTTGAAGAGCTCCAATCTTCGGTAAACATTTAAATTATAGTCTGGCAGTCTTTCTCACCATATGAACTATATATTTTCTCAGTGTCAGTGAATTTTGGAACTAAATATTGAAATTATTATATAAATATAGAACTTCATTTAAACCCAGTAAAACTAAGCAAAATAACACTTAAAAAAAGAGATTTTATTTATTTACTTTAGAGAGAGACAGAGAGTGCATGCAAGTGGGGGGATAAGGGAGAGGGAGAGAATCTCAAGCAGACTCTGAGGGAGCACAGAGCCTTCTGGGGGGGCTCAATCCCAGGACCCCGAGGTCATGACCTGAGCTGAAACCAAGAGTCGAAAAATTTTTAAAGAGTTTTATTTCTATAAGGAAAAATGTTTTCATGTAATATTTTTATTATTAAAATTATGATATATTGTTTTTATATTTAGTTGAAAATTTTTAATATGTTTTGGTTTATTGCATTATTTTAATGTTTACTTCCATGGAGGACAATTGAGAACCCTTTTTTTCATTAATGACAAATGTACTAGGTGTTCTTAAAAAAATGTGAATCAATTTAAAGATGAGAATTAAGTAAATTATAGTACAGATGTTGAGATTTCACAAGAATTATAAAGAAATATTCAAATGACCGAAGTGTCAAAAATATTAGGATATTTGAATATATATTCTTAGCTAGACCACATTTTCAATAGATACATAATGAAGTCATTCTCTTCATCCCCAGTCTGTTCTTGTTGCCGTATTTCTTAACTTGGTTATTGACATTATTATTACATTATTATTATTATTATTATTATTATTATTATTATATTTATTCTAACAGTGATTCTCCTCTGTCCCTTTCCATTTTATCCCCCATTCATTGTGCTAATAAGTCATAATTTGATCTCTTTCTATATCTATAATATTATATTTGATCTCTGTATTTACAGTATTATATCTATCATGTCACTGGAACATGGACATGTTTTACATATTAATTTCCATTTCTATATCCTCAGTTCACCCTCATTAGTTTATTTAAAGTAATTAATAAAACCCTTCCATCTCATTGCTTTGTAACTCATGCTGAGCCTCTAAGCCACCCTCACTCCCAGAATTGTCACTCTAAAACATAACTCTGATCACATAACTTTCTAGATTATTTTTTTCAAGATTTTATTTATTTTATTTGACAGAGAGAGAGCATAAGCAAAGGGAGCGACAGGCAGAGGGAGAAGGAGAAGCAGGCTCCCTGCTGAGCAAGGAGCCAGATGAGGGACCCGATCCCGGACCCCATCCCAGGACCCTGGAATCATGACCTGAGTCAAAGGCAGACACTTAACTGACTGAGCCACCCAGGTGCCCCCATAACTCTCTAGATTTAAAAGTTTTCATCAATTTTTCATTGTCTATAAAGCAGAACTCGAACTCTTAATATGGTAAATGATATCTTTTATATTCCAGTCCCAAACTAAATGTCCAACATCATCACTCTCTCACACAAATCCTAGTTTGGCATTTAGGCACACCAGGCCTTTATAATAATTTATCTTTGAAAAAATTGTGACTTCTGACAGAATTGACTTTCTCCTGTACTTTACCTGTTAAATTCCTGTATCCCCTTTAAGAGGTAACTCATTTATCATCCCTTCTCTATAACCTTCCCAAATTCTTGAAAGTACATTTCATTATTCATTCCTCTATAATACCAGTTAGTTCTTTGCCCTATTATAGAATATCCTGCATTGTATTGTGTGATTCACGTATATTTTCTTTCTTATTATTATAGACCATGTCTTATTCATGAGAGGCAATATAATACATAGTTTTCAGATTTGATGTTCTGTGGTCAAGCAGACCTGGGTTAAAGTCCAAGGATAAGTGGATTTCTGGTAAATGTCAGATGAATGAATGGATAAATAAATTAAATGAGCTGAGAACCATCCCATGCATCAATGTACTCTTTAGCCCAAGAACTTCCTCTCCTTTCATAGGACTATTGCATTCCTTCAAGATCTTATTCCCTTTAATTTTTTAAAGAAACTAATCTCATTTGGTGTATAGAGAAGAAAAATAAGTTTAGAAAGATGCCATGCAAATTCCCATTTTGCACTCGGTAAAATACTACTTCCTAAATGAGTGGGTTGAGCTTGACAAAATATGGTCCCTTCCACTCACTTCCCACGGTCTCTGACCTCAAGGGGCACGACCCTGCCA
This sequence comes from Ursus maritimus, assembly GCF_017311325.1. Taxonomy (NCBI): domain Eukaryota; kingdom Metazoa; phylum Chordata; class Mammalia; order Carnivora; family Ursidae; genus Ursus; species Ursus maritimus. The sequence continues at coordinate 62,685,597 of NW_024425563.1, read as the reverse complement.
TGTGGTAAGCTTATGTTTAGCCATGCCTTATAAAGATTTTATGACATCATTAAAATTATAATTGTGCATCATCTAATTATGTCATTAACACATACAAATTATGTGATTAAAGTTATTTACATTAACATGCAATTAGATCAAATTATGCTAATAGGCAAATACAGGATAATTAACTAAAATTAATTTTAAAAGCAGAGAAATTAACTCAGATAAACTACATTCAAATATCATTACATATTTAGAAATAAGCAAGTAAATATTCCTGTTTTATCTGTACTAGTTCAGGCTCTGATCAACACATCTGCCTGCTTCCTTCTTTCCTCTCCAATCCAAATTCCATATATAACATAGTTACTGGTCCAAAATACAGATCCAGCATGTGACTTCTCTGCTTAAAAATCTTTAATGGCAGCTTTTCCTTGTTAGAAACAATCCACATTTTTACTCCTCAAAAGTAGGATTGACCTTAGTTTTCAGTGAGTTTTCGGAGTCTTCCTAGTAAATTATCAAAGGTTGGGATGATTTGTTAAACCCCTGAACTCGTAGTTGGTGTCAGAAGGGAGTGTGGTCTTACGTGGACTCTTCCCTCTGTCTTTGTAGTTAGGCCTTAACTCTTTTATTTGGACTCAAAAGTCTTAGGCAGACTTGGTGGTCTGGAAGATTGTGACTTTACCCTCAAATTTGGCTAGCTCCTGGTAGTAGCTGTTCAATATTTGCAACTGTTTCAATTAATTCATTTTGTTCTTCCTTATGTCTTTTATTTCTTTGCTGCTACTTTCCATTTTAACTTACTGAAAGTTATTTGACATTTTTGTAATTACTGCTTTAAAAACATTGTCAGGGGACACCTGGGTGGCTCAGTTGGTTAAGTGCCTGCCTTCCACTCAGGTCATAATCCCAGGGTCCTGGGATCAAGTTCTGTATTGGGCTCCTTGCTCAGTGGGGAGCCTGCTTCTCATTCTGCCTGCCGCTCCCCCTGCTTGTGCTGTCTGTCTCTTTCTCTCTCTCTGACGAATAAATAAATAAAATGTTAAAAAATTTTAAAAAATGAAAATAAAAACATTATCAGATAATTCTAACATTTATGTCATTTCATTTTGGGGAATTGTTGGTTTTCTTTTTATTTTTTTTTTTAAAGATTTTGTTTATTTATTTGAGAGAGAGAGAGCATGAGTGGGAGGAGGGGCAGAGGGAGAGGGAGAAGCAGACTCCTCACTGAGCAGGGAGCCTGATGCAGGGGCTCGATCCCAGGACCCTGAGATCATGACCTGAGCCAAAGGCAGACACAAACTGACTGAGCCACCCAGGCACCCCTTGATTTTCTTTTTTATTGAAAGTTGAGATTCTCATGACTTTACTCATTCCAAGTAAGGTTAGATTGCATCTTGGCCATTCTAAACATTAAGTTTTAAGCCTCTGGGTCTTGTATAAGTCCTATGGATAATGTTGATAATTTCTTGTTTTGATGGGTCAGGTTGTTTTGACAGAAAATCAAGCTGCAAGTTCTTACCCACCTTCTCTATGCTATGGTTCCAACGTCAGTTCAGTTTCGTAGATTTTGCAACACTCTTCAGATTCATTCCATGTATGCACCACTTGGTGGTTCAATCTGACATCTGCATAAAGTCTGTGCATTGACTCAGTCTTGAAGTCTTTAGTGTATAAATTAGGTCCACATTCCAGAATGTATATATTGAAGTTTATTAACAACTTTATGGGTCATTTTCCTGAGCTTCTCACTTTCTGCAATCATTCTCATAATTTCTGGTTCTCTGAAATTCCTTTTTTTTCCCCCCTGAAATTCCTCTGGCTAGTAACTATTCACTTCCACAATTGTGTCATGGCCAGGACCAAGTGGCAGGAGAACAGAGACTAAGAAACAAACAAAATGCGATGAGACTCTGCCATGCCTATAGCTTCATCACACAAAGAAGTTCCACACCCTCAGGGCTGGGGACCTGCGGGCTCACAGCGATGCTACTCTTACTGCTGTCAAAGCTGCCACCATAAAACTGCTTTGGGGTTGGGGTGAAGACAGTAGAGGAAAAAGAATGAAAGAAAAACAAAACACAGGATTTTCCTCTACTCTCTCTGTGCTTAGACATCCCCTTTACCACTACTTAAGCCAGAACTTTTAAAGGGTTTCTCTTGAGGCTTTCCCTATCTCTACAGTGGTTTGCATTCCCAGGTACCTGAGTATGTTCAGTTCAGTCCAGGGGGCACTGGAAGAAAAACAATGATAAACTCAACACTGGCTCAGTGGCACATTGGATTCTGGTGTCCTTCCTCAGTTCAACTGTTTCTGATTATTTTTCTGAATAGCAATCAATACATTAATCAATCAATAAATTAGTAGAATTTTAAATGGCATCTAAATAGAGAGACTATAGTGATTGAGAAATCCTAATGGAATGATAAGTAACTGTATGTAATAAATTATTTCTAGGACAATTTAATGGAAAATAATCTTCCAAAACTGATTAAAGAATAAGTATAAAACACGCAAGTATCTATAACTTCTTAATCAATAGTTTTTAAAAATCCCCCCTAAAAAGCATAAGAACTTGAAGATTCGTAGATAAGTATTATAAAAACTTCAGCAAATGATCCAGAATATAGGCAGAATCTGCAAACTCCTGAACTTTATCAGGCTTTTCTTACTTTAATACTAAAATAGGATATATAAGAATACAAAATAAAAAATGTAGCCCAAATTCATATACGTCAAAGTTGTGGAAATCCCAAGGGAATATTAGCAAATCAAATCTAAGATGTATACATAAAGATACTACAGCCAAGTAAGGTTTAATCCTTGAGCTGCAAAGATTATTCAGACTTAGAAAATTTAATAATATAATTCATGCTTTTAATAGATTAAAGGAGAAAACTTCTTAAATTCTTTTAAAGGAGGCAGAAAAGTACCATTCACTAATAATGAAATCTCTTAGGAAAAATAAGAATAGAAAGAAACTTCTTTAGCTTGATAATTGGCATCTACTCAAAACCTAGAGTAAACACCATATTTTAGTTTTATACTCTTGAAACATTTCCTTTAAAGTCAAAAAGAAATATATATTAGCCATATTGTGCTACATACATCTCATTAATTTATTATGAGCTTACATAATGAAATACTACATATACATAATTTTTAAAAATCTACTTTAATATAAGAGGCTTTCTAGTGCTGTATGGTGACAGATGGTAACTATACTTGTGGTTAAGCACAGCGTAATGTATAGAGTTGTAATTATATATATTTTCTAGTATACATGATTACGATTTCTATCCTGTTTTCAGGTTTCAGACAAAGCCCCTGGTTTCTACACAGAAATTTCTCTTTTCTTGATCTAAGAAATACCTTTTTATAACACTGTCCATGCAGTTTTTATAATACTGCATGGGGCTCTATGTTATTTAATGAGGCATTTCTCTTCATCAATCTGAGAAATTCTGAAATGTTTTCATGCTGTGCACAAAGATGAGAATTTATAGAATATGCTTGACTATAAAATTTCCCTATTTTCATCTCTGTATAAATAGATTTGAGAAGTTGATGATATACTTAGTGTGTAGCTCACATCTTGCTCACAAGAATTTAGACGGGCTATTGAGAAAAGTATTCATATACTATTAATTAAGTTTGAAAAATTATGACACAGATTTCCTTTCTCCTCACCACCACCCCGAAAAAGAGAACAAATAAACAAATCCACTGTTATGAGTTTGGAGCTTGAACTCTACAGATTTTAGTGGATAATTTCAAATATTTTCCTAATAGATTTTATCTACATAATGGAAAACATGTTAGCAGGAAAATATGGGGCAGTATAGCTGCATATCCTATTGTCTCAGACCAAGAGAAAGAAAAAAGAAAAAACACCCAGGTCTGACAGATACACACAATACAACTAAATCAGCTGCATAGAGATGACCAGCATACTAAGCTGGATTCCCTTTAATGTGGTTCATCCATCCACAAATGGAAACAGTGTTAAAGTAGGAACTAATATTACCTTTGCTTCACTTCCTTTTTACTTGCTGATGAAACTTTAGTTCCCCATATCTTTAGTGTAGCTATCTAGTTCCTCCTAGCCATGTAATAGACCGGAGAGAGCACAATCGAAGACAAAGCACTAGCATTTCAAATGTTGGTTCTTGTATATATGATTCAAATGATTTCATGAAGCATCTCTGTTAAGAGGTAGGTAGGGGTGTTTGGGGGGCTGGCATCTATAGATCACTGAACATTTCGTTATTTTCCTATAGCGGGAGAAGTCAAACAAAGACTTTTTGTGCATAACTCTATTTCTTATGAAACTATCAAAACAAAGGCAAGCTATATTTTGGATCTACAAAAATAGCAAACACACAGCAAATATAACACTGTTAACTAACTGGAATTAAAATAAAAACTTAATAGCAAACAGACAGGAGATTTTTAAAGAGCATTCATTTTGTTAAATCTCTGTACTGTATCTTAAGCTAAAGCAATGAGGTTACAAACCTTAATATTCGGTTAAGCCAAAAATGCTAGTTGTGGTCAAATGATTCACTCATCATCATTAGAGTACATATGCAGGGAATTTGGTCATTGTGTTCCCAGCTGGCAGCTTTTACTAACATCTGGGTTATTAACATCAGAATCAGCAATCTAGAGAATTGTTCCTTCTAACACATCCAGCTAATCCTGGACCCAAATTAGTCTCTTCCAAACCCACCTGCAGTAAAATCTAGCAGTCAAGCAGATTACCCTTGCATAGAATTGTTTGAGTTAAATATAAGTGTATATTAGGATTAAATATTCCAAAAGAACCCAGGCCTGACTTTCTGGCTGTAGACAGCATTCTGTATCATGTTCTTGGAAAGTGAAAATCAAGACGCCAACATTCATTTATCAGTGAGAAATTTCAGTAAAGATTCAGAGATTCTGACTGCTACTTAACCAAAGCTATTTGAAAGAAGGGATGTTTTCCTCATATTTGAGACAAATAATCACAACTTGAGAAGTATCTAATCGTAAATATTTGGACTGTTTTGGAAGTGTTTGCTTATATGGAATATACTCATAGCAGGTTTAAATGGCAGTTCCGCTACTGTTTGAGCTTCTTAGTCCTGAAAATGGTTACTGCCTTGCTCTTAATCGGGTTTAAGGAAAGTTTTACAGTGTAGTGAAAGGAACCTAAAGCCTCTTCTGATTATATACAAGTTATTTTACAGTATTTGTAAACCATTAAGATAGTTTAATGCAAGAACATTTAACCAGTATGGGTTTTGTTTCCAAAGCCTTATAACATGGCTTACATTATTGCTATTTTCTCTGTGCATCCCCTACATAGAAACTTGTGTGCTTTCTCACTAAATACTGATTTTGATTTAAACACACATTTGACCAAACCCAAATATGTTACTCTGATGAATAAGTGAAGTTCCTTAAATTATTAAAAAAATTTTAAAGAAATATTACATTTCTAAAAGGCTATTTGGTAATACTTAACAGTGTTTAAACTACATACCATTTTATTGGTAATCCTTTTTAAAGAAATTTATCTTATGAAAATAATAAACAATTGCTCTTAACTTTTTTCTACAAGGTTGCTCATTGCAGCAGGAGAAATTGAAAACCACCTAAATGTTACACAAAATAAAATTAGTTAAATAATTGCAGTACATTGTTATCATGGGATTCTAGTCATTCATAGAAAATCACCTCAAGTAGATATTTGTTTATATAAAATATGATCAAGAAAAATTATTAAGCAAGAATGTAAAGTATTGAACACTAAACAGCGTAGTTGTGTGTGTTGTCATGATTGTGTTATCTGAAATATATACACATATTTTTTTCACTGACAAGAAGGATAGTCACCATCATGTTGGCAATAATTGTCCTTGAGTGCTGGAATCATGGATGTTCAATTCAATCTTTCAGCTTAATTTAACTTTTAGAATTTTCTCTAATAGAATTAATTGTCAGTACCAAAAAATAAATCATTTCATTTTTCTTAAAACTACTCCATTCTAATAGTCTTTAGTGTTTTTTTCCCCAGGCAGAATTAAATGCTCTTTTTAAAAAAATGCTCTTTCTTCCATTTTCCCAAATTACTTATCATATCACTATATATATATACATTTCCTTGACTAATTCCACCACCAGATTTTGAGCCTCTGAAGAGTCAGGGCTATAATAAAATCATCTCTCTGCATCCCCTGGTATTAGCAAAGTGCTTGACTCATAATGACACTAATGACAGTTTTTAGAATGAATACATGAACAAATCATCAAGCAAAGTTTGACTAAATGTATACAAAGAGAACTGAAATTGACCTGATTAAGTCTAACTATCAGAAACTACTTCAAGTTAAGCTAAATGCCACAGGTATCTAATGCATTTCTACCTTGTAAATTAAAATAGCTCATCCAGAACCATACACACTGTGAGCCCTCAATTAATATTGATTGAGATAATTCTATAAGAGGCATGAGGTAGGCCAGGAAATACGACAGAGAATCTTAATTCAGATCATGTTTCTAAATGACAACTAAAGCTTTACGTGAATCTGTTAGGTGGCAATTCTATTTAGAGAGAAGTGGGGTTAGGCTTTTCAGTTATGTATTTTTTACATACCAGCCTAAATTAAGAAAATCTTCAGGACATTATAATTTGAAATATATTTACATTTTGTTCTAGCTTCATCACACAAAACCATAGAACACTTGTACACATGTAAAATAATAATAATGATGGTAATAATAAGAGTAACAATAATAAATATGCTACATTAGATCTCCTGGTTGTAGTGATCTACACATATTGAAAGTTGAAGACAGAATGAAACATTTCTTTTTCCTTTGTTTATAAAGCCTAGTCCTGGCAAATATAATAATTATAGAAATATCTCTCCATCAGTTTGTTTGACTAGGACTATGCTAACTAATTTGCATACCCTTGTGATCATCTTAACAACTATTTGAGTGTTAATTATAATTCTGCCCATTTTATAGATAAGGAAACTGTGATACAAGAAGTATAATTCCGCCAGTATCATGCCAACTGGTATTTTATAGACCCAAGCCTGCCTGATGTTCGAATCTTTGCTTTTAAGTATAATACCAAAGTGAGAAAAATTATCATGACTGACTAGAAAAGAAATCTTCACTTGATGGAAAATATTCAATCTCACGTGTTACATGCTACCTAGCATTTTTTTACATATTTAAGAAATTAATTCTAAAATAATGTGTCAAAACGAATTACATCTAGACTTCTAGAAAATAATAATGATAAATTAAATGACGTCTGAAAGGTGCTTTTGATTCTTTGTGAAAAAGCAATATATTAAATGTGAAAGATATTGTATTAAAAATACTTATTTCAAGGAGGGAATCATAGGTAAATGTTTGACTACTTTTTTCTGGATATCAAAGGTAATGCATACCCTAATTAAAATAAGAAATATATATTTACTTTAGAATTTTTAAAAATCCCCATACTATCAGACTCAGAGAATTTTGGTTCACTACATGTAGTCTCTGAAAGAGAAAGACAATAACTATCACTAGATATTTATAAAATGAGATAAAATGCATGTTGGGAAAGGATCCTAAGATCCTACAAAGCCAACATCAAAGGCACTATTACCATTTTACTGAAAAAGCAAAACAGTCTGCAACCAGGAAACTCTCACATCTTAAAAGAAAGATAAAAACAAAAACAACAACAAAAAACCTCAGGAACCAGAAATGGAACTGTATTCTTCAGGCTCTAATAATAGAACCTTAATGTTGTTCATACTCAGCATCAAAGAATAAACGTTTGAACAATCCCAACTGCTCTCTTCATGAAGTTGTAGGAAATAAAACAGCAGTCCTTGTCTAAAATCTTGAAAAGAGCCATAATTTGTTAGTAATACTTTTAAATACTCCTGTATATCATGATTTCTAGGTGAATCTCAAAGAGTTGATAATTATCTCACTTGTTTGATTGATTACTAGTCCCCAGTCAGATGGAAAAAGGAATTACGATAGACAGTGGAGTCTCTTAGAATTTACTTTCAGAACAGCTGTAAACCAAGTCAAATTTGATTTCATGTACTGCAATCTACAACAGCACCTGTAATCTGGTGAACATTTCCGGAAACCTGAAAACAGCTCCTTTTTGCAAATGGAAAGATTTCAGATATTTTAAGGAAATTGTTTGTACCCTAAGGTATTTTTACATTTAAATTTTACATTCAAATACCCTAAGGTCTTATTAAAGTATTAAGTATGAGAAATGAGCTAAAGATCCCTAAATTAAATGAAATGTGAATTAAATATGGTATATCCATATACTGAAAAATTATGCAGCCTATAAAAATCTGCCTAAAATAATTTAATGATATGGGAAAATGCTTGTACAATTAATTCCAAATAAAATATTACATGATTTCTTAGGCTTTCCCAACTTCATTGTCAATGCTAGCAGTTAGCCTTACCACCAGGAGCAGTTATCTTCACCAGTTATCTATAAACAACTTAATATATTCCTTAGGAGTTATATCTCCTGGAGGATAACAGAGGTACAGAGATGTGAATTTCAGACATTCAGTCATTTAATTTACAAAATTCCTAAATCTTTCATACAATCTTTCATTCAAATGGGCACAGTTTAAATTCATGTTTCAGCTAAATTACAATTTTTCACCAGTCATGCCACTCAAGTTTGCTAAAAAATGCATGAAAGTGAAAATTTATATTTATGGATGCCTTAACTAACATGAAAACTATCCTTCAAAACCTCCTCCAAGTCTACAGGAAAATTTATTTTCTTCAATTTTTTTTTCTGTTTGCACAATTTCTGGTGAGAAAGAAATATGTATTAGTATAAATCAACACCATCCTGGAGGAGGCCAATTAATAGCAGATAAATTTGGCATATCAAAAGTCTTGCTCTCAGCTTCCTTAGCAAGACTGACAGCTGATTTGTTAGCATTTTGGAGTGGACGCTGCCTCACGTTCACAAAGTTCCTAAGAAACTAGCGTTTAAATCTGGTGTCAGTAAGTTTATTACAAAGGTGCCAAATGGATAGAACCTTTGCATTAGTCTGACTAGCGGATTCTTGGCCTCTGAAGACAAGTAGGAATCCTATCTATTAAGAAGTGGCTTGGAGCTTGAAACAAACATCAAAACAAAAAAGAGTAGTTCTCTGATTCATATGTATATGAATCAAAGAGCCTGGGGCCTCCAGCTCACCCAGAGGTCTGCAGCTTACAGGAAGTTTCCAAGAGTTCAAGGCCTTGAGGAAACATCTTCCAGTACTATTGCTTAGAAAGAGTGACATAACAAAATGGCTTTTCTGGCTTCATTCTCCTCTCCTTATTTTTCCTAACTAATCAATCATCTCTTAACAAACATTCACACACACATTTTTTGAAATTTTTCTTTAGATATGTTAATATCATCAGTCCACTGTATATATTTCTATTTACAGACATTAAGAGTTGTGCTTTGTTTTGTTTTGTTTTAACTCAATTCTCAGAAGACAAGTTCTTGTTCTGCTTATAAGTTATTCTACTATTCTGTGTTTTGTGAATTTTTATCAGGGAGAATATATTACACTTACTGTCAGAAAAAAGATCTTTTAGAAAAAAAAAATATTTGCAAAGAATATCTGACCTAAATAAAAAGTTACAATAACATTCAGTTTCTGAAGTTGATTAAGCTATTTTCTGTAAGTTCCCACCAATTCAACATTTGGGTTTATTCTGTTGGTGTGTGAAATGTTATGCTTCCTGTGATACAGCCCAAAATCTGAATTTCATTTTTGTCTCTATGTTCTGCTTTTTCACTCATTCTCATTGGTAAGATTATATATTCTTCCAGTCTCCACATTTTTATTAATTATTTCAAATTAATCTACCATAGGACTCAAATCTGCTTACTATTTCTAGTTCTTCTTTTAGACCTGAATTGCATGTCAATACAATAGGATTTTTAGCTGAGGACTGAACCACCATTAGGCACTGCTGTAATTGTTTTATGTTCAAAACAACTTAACTGTAGAAGCCATTTGAGCCCCATTCATCTTGAAGCCTGATTCTCAATTCTGGCGTGCCAATGGTGCCCCTTTTGCCTACTGCCAGGGTCTGTTGTCAGCTAGTATTTTAGATAGAGATTAAAGCTCAATAAAGGGAGAGCTGTGTAACAATTATATTACAATTGGACCACAGAGATATATAATTATGCTTTTCAACTGAGAATCTCAAAGTAACCTGCTCACTGTGGTTAATGGAGCCTCAGAGTTCCCCAGGAAGACCTGAACTCGGACTGTGTGCCTTGGAAAGCTATCAATGGTCAGAATCTCGATTCACTTTATCTCTTTCACCTATGTCTAACATTATATCAAGTGTTGATAAGTCAGCCCTGCAGGAGTGTTTAAGAAAATAAATCAGGAAACCCATTCGGTGTGCAGTTAGTGAGATCTGAACATAAGTACTTGGGAGTAACTACAAAATTATTAAAAGAGGGGCGCCTGGATGGCTCAGTCGTTAAGCGTCTGCATTTGGCTCAGGGCGTGATCCCAGGACTGGGATCACATAGGGCTCCACATAGGGCTCCTCTTCTGGGAGCCTGCTTCTTCCTTTCCCACTCCCCCTGACTGTGTTCCCTCTCTCACTGGCTGTCTCTCTCTCTCTGTCAAATAAATAAATAAAATCTTAAAAAAAAAAAAGAAAAGAAAAGAACTGTTAAAAGACTATGTTAGACCGAATGTGATACTTCTCCCTTCAGCAAGAAACTATCTTTCTACTGGGTCCACTGCCACTTTGAGAAGATGAGTTATGATATCAACTACCAACAAAAGGCCATTTGATTTTTCCTCTCTAACTCAATTATTAAATGATCCGTTACAAGATTGCCTTTTATTCTCTTGCAGCAGGTGTTTCAGACTCAGATAATGAGCCTTATGGTGCAGGCATTGCATCTTTAATTCCAGTGAAAAGCTGGACTTCCACCCAGTTGGGCAGAAGGGTAACTATGGCATTGACTAGTGACTCAGATGGAAGGAGGGACATTGGTGAGTCATCCATGATTTAATGTGGAGCTTCTTATAACCAGTAGACTATTTTAGCAATTTCAAGAATGTAGTCCATAGCAGTGTTCTCCTGCTGCTGTTGAAACAGCAATTCAAGTAATAAAAGAAAGATTTTGACTATTTGTGTACAACACCAACATATCTGAGTGGAGCAGGAACTATTCAGCCATTCTTGACTTTTGGTCTTCTATGGAAAAAGCATCCAGACTATAAAATGTGTTGCATTCTTCATCTGAGTACTGAGGCATTGTAGGGCAATTCTTTTCTAAACAAGAGGACATTTGTAATCTTATTGGGCTGGAATGTTGAAATTTTATAAGAAAAATTTCCTCAAAATATATAAATATTAGATTTTTAAAATTAAAAAAGTAAAGTGATTCTGGTGATTTAAAAATTCCTACAATGTAATGGCAGAAAACTCATCAGGGCTACCTCAATATATCCTTTGGATAATATAAGATACTAGTATGAAGAAGAAGAAAAAGGAGAAGGAGGTGAAAGAGAGGAAGAAGGAAAAGTAGGAGAAGGAGGAAGAGGAAGAAGAGGGGAAGAAGGAGGAGGGAGGGAGGAAGAGGAGGAGGAGGAGGAGGAGGAGGAAGAGGAAAAGGAGGAGGACAGGGAGGAAAGGAGAAAGAATCGAAGAAAATTTCCTTAAGTGACGGAATACAAAATAACCAAATAGGCTCTGAGACAAACTTGGAAAGAAAATTTATCCATAAAGAGTTTATAGCCAAAATGATGACATCTAAGGGGGGAAACAAGAAGGCAAGACATAGGATGGAAGAGTAAGGGTGAAGAACTATATTTTTCATATTTCTTCAGAGAAAATTATCACTTGCCTTCATCCTTAAATCCCCCAAATATTTTCAGGGCTTTTTTATGGAGTTCTGACTTGTCTTTTTTTCCCCCCAGAGCAGAAAACACAAGCTTAACAAGGAAACTAACAAATAACTCCTCTGTTCCAAGAAATTTGGAAATTCTAAAAGACAGATTTACGTCTCTAGAAAAAAGTAGATTGACATATATGAAATTATGAAGAAAATGTAACACTTATAAAGCTTCTGGAGTGTAAAACATCAGAAGTTTAAAAACGTAGACAGTAGACCACTCTAATAACAGAAACTTGACTGAATTTAAATGGGGGATATCTCTATGGTGAAAATTCTGAAGTAAATTTCTAGTTTCTCTTATTACAAACATTTTTTTTCTGCCTTAGAAAAATCTAAGAATCAAACTGTATAAATATATACTTCTGAATTTCTAATTTTGCTCTATTTATTGCCTTATTGTCCTCCATAATACTTCAAATAAAATTATCTTAGTTGTAATCATAACACATTGTATTTTGCCGGCATTTTAGTATGGATGCACCATGACTGATAGTACTGATGTTGTTTTAAATAATTGTTTTGTCATCAGAAAATTAAATATTTATTGAGGGCTAGATTTCAGATAAAAACCAATATTACTCAAGATATACTTATTTTAATATAGATGGTATGGTCAGTTTACTTCTTTCTATTTAATAAATGCATATTTTAAACTTGGATCCCTCCAGAAAAATTCAAAAATATCTTTATGATGGAAATTTCAAATAATCTTTATCTTGCACCTAGGCCACAAGAATAATGGTTACACGGTAACAAATTTTAGGCAAAATATTAGAGACATTGAAATAGTTCTATTACATTAATAAAAGTAATTTTTACCAGCTAATATTTTGATACATCTGCCACTATATGCCTAGGAAATAAAATATTAAATAGCATACCATATTATAGGACATTAAAAAATTAGCAAAAATTCTATGATATCTACAACTTCTGTTTTATCCTAAATATTTGTTTGAAAGAAAAAAAAATATTTTTCTTCTTTGTTCTTCAAGCTTGCCATATCGATTTATAATGTTTTCTAAATGAATGAATTATTCCAAACTATTTTATGCATTTTTCTTAATTGTAGAGCTATTTCAAAACCACTGAACAATTGCTTTTTGGCTTCGGTGTATCTGAATATATTGATGGGAATAACTTTAATTAATCATCCTTTTAAACAGAACACTCACTAGTCAAATACTACTCATATAAAGATGTTTAACCACACTAGTCAAATTCTCTCTATCCTGTTCTTGATTAATCCTAAATAGCTACAAGGGGGAGGGGGGGGAATTAATATTTACTAAGCATAAGATCTCCGGTAGGCGTTAATCCACACAATTGACCTGAAACATGAATGTTACTATCCTTACTTTATTGGTGAGAAAACAGCTCAAAGAGTTGTATCCCTGGATTAAGGTTAGACTTTAAGTTTGGACAGTTAGAAAGTTGCTTTGAGAATTTGACTTTAAAACCCATGCTCCTTCCCTTTAAATATCCTGCATCTAACATTTTTCTAATCTAGAAGACTTGAATTTATTAACACACATTGTATAATCTTGTAGCACACTATATTTTTTAAATTCTAATAAAATAATGATGAGGAAGGGGAAGAAGAGGATGGTAACAGCTAGTTTTCTGTAAGTTCTTACTCAACTGTGGGACCCAGAATGTCTGGGTCTATTTTTGATGGTGCTACTCAGTAGGCAGGGGACCATGGGAAAATTTGTAATTTTTTTCTGTACTTCAATTTCTTCATCTGTAACATGGGGGTAATATAATCACACATCTCTCAAATTGTTGTGAGACATAAATGAGTTTATGTGAAAAACAAGTTGGCCTTCACAGTAATGCCAATCATAAGAGCAAACTCTCAATAAAAGTTAGTCATTGCTACCAGTTTTTGTGTTAAATGTATAACACATATGATCCGAGCACACATTCAGGCCCAGGCCTGTCTTTTGGAAAGATATACCAGTGTGGCCTTCTCCGGGTTGCACGAATAGCCAAGTGATATCTAAAGGACCCTACACTTTCCTCCTCTCTTCTGAATATCATTAAAACCCATTTTGAAATTTTGATCTTGAAAGATACCCCAAGAGGCTTCTCAAAGATGCCTCCAGTACAATTCCTTTGCACGTCAGGTTAACTTGGGCTGCTTCCTCCAAGTGTGTTGCCCTGGTACCCACACCCGTCAAGGACATTCTCTTAAAACTTCCTCTGCCTCATCTCTTCATCCCCTCTTTACTCCCAATTACTCCCATTCACCAAGCACTAGTGTAGTGGTGACGGTGGGAGAGAAAAAATGTGGGTGGATGTCAGAGGTGTATGGGAAGTGAAACACATTGCACTCGATGAGGGTCGCAGCCAGTCCAGCTGTATGGAATAGAATTGCCACCTCCTTTTGCCTCCTTTCATGTATCCGTGTAAATATAACTTTTAGAGAGTTCTTTTCTGGGCACAGGACTGGTCATATGCCCTCTAAAAATAGTCCTATCACACTAATTCTCCCTTGTAGCATTTTCCAAACTAGTAAGTTTGGAAATTAGTATTACTACAGTAACACTAGTAAGACCACTGTATGTCTTTCCAGTGGATTCGAGATTTCATAAGGAAGGCAGATGAATCCTGCCTTGTGGGCCGCCAATACCTAGCATGGAGCCTGGCATACGCTAGGTACGAAACAAAAGTTGGTTGAATGAAAAGTAACTGATCCTTAGAATATTTCCTCCACTCTCAAATTAATTTAATAAGTGTTAACTTGTGGTTTTCTGGAATTATTATGAAGTATTACCATTCTTTCTTCAAAAAGTGTTCTTCCTGTCTGTGTTCTTTGCCAGTTCTCCACATTCTTTTATTGCTTGCTTTGTTTGTTCTTTTTTATTCTTTCTTGGAGATTGTGTATCATTACCAAATTTACATCAAAACTGGTTGGGTTTTTTAAAATTTTATTTATTTTAGAGAGAGAGAGATAGTGAGAGAGAGAGAGAGAGAGAGAGCACAAGCAGGGCAGGGGGGAGGGCAAGGGCAGAGGCAGAGGGAGAAGGAGAAGCAGACTCCCCATTGAGCAGGGAGCCCCATGCAGGGCTCCTGGGACCCTGGGATCATGACCTGAGCCAAAGGCAGACACTTAACCAAATGAGCCACCTCAGTGCCCCTAAAACTGACTGTTTTGAACATCAGTTATGTAGGACTTCAATCCTCTAGTATGGTACAGCCACCACAGAAGTGACCATTCGGTAAGGGCACAGCCCAGCCTGCCATGGGGCGACCTGACAGCATCAAGATAGCAACGTGTCCCTTTCAATTCTAGCCTTCTCTGGTGAGAAGTAGACATGGGACTCTGAGGAAACCTGTTTGCTAAAATGCTGCATGGTCAATGGGAGCTACTGGTTTCTGCGATAAAGTGTTAAATGCATTTTCCTTTCTCTCCCAGGGTTATGGTCCAGAGACATGTTTCACAAAGCTTCTCAGAAGGTTCCACAGTAGGGAGAAGCCAGTTGCCTACAGTGATGGCCAGCTCTGTAGTTCATTGATTTGCCCCCCTTCTTTCCCTGCTTTGCTCCACCAGTAATAAGATCACATATACGTCTTTTCCTCAGGTTCTGGCTCTCTAGGGAACCCAAGCTACAGTGGTGGCCTTGTCAGTAAAATCTTCTATAATGGCACGTTGAAGACAATCAGAATTCCAATGGTCCATACAAATTCCTTAACAATAATAGCATTCCTGTTTTTATAAGTTCCATTAATAAAGCCTTGCTATTCTTTAAATTTTCTCTTTCATTGCAATGAAATCCATAATCTTATTTTGTCATGTATAAGATTCATCTGCCTTAGAAAAATCAGTTACACTGGCTTTTGACAGTTCACTTATGAAGTATAAAACTATAATGTAGATTTGATTTTTTTTTTTTTTGTCTTTAGATGCAATCAATACAAGCATATTAAGAAAAGATCAGTCTGAATATAAGTTGAAATGGATGAGGACTGTACACTGGTCTGGTTTTCACATTCTAAATTATTTTTCTTTCAAGGTCTTATTAATAAATGTAGAGAACAAGGGATTTAGAGAAGGAAAGAGGAAGAAAGAACAATAGTTATAAGGTAGTGTTGAGATCAAGAATAGGCATGAATTGTTAAAATGGCTTACTCATATAAATCATGTACAACAGTGCTCATGTAACATATATGTACAATTTACAGCACGATAAAAAGCAACACTCAGCTTAAGAAATAGAACAAACACCACAAATTCTTGAGGTTTTTGTGCAGACATTACATTCAAGCAGGAAGACAAATATCAAGGAACCTCCTGGTAGCCTATCAAGAGTAAACATGTGACTTCAAGGGGAAGCAATTCTGCTCCACAACTTTTCTTCTGTTTGGAGGGAGAGGAAGTGGGACACATAACAGTGGCTAACATGTCAACTTTAAATAGTTTGGGGTTTCTTATGAGTTTTAAAAGAGATTATGTTTGCAAAAGTGACCAAGTTAACATTTTTCCCCTTTCCCTATTTCCTTGAACACATAAATAAGCTAAAAATGCAAATGCTATTTTAAAACAGTCCCAAATTAAAAGAGATCGTGAAAGGTCCTTTTTGACTATATCTCTTTGAAATAGTAGCAAATTTGGTGGCATTCTTATTATCCCAGATACAAAAATCAAGCATTTTCAGAATCTTAGAAAATGTAAAGCATTTGATTATCCTCTCCCATTGTTAAAAATTGTCTCTGAAATTGAAGTAAAAAGGGAAGTCCAAAAATAATACACAATTTAAAATTGCACAATTACAATTGTGTATTGATAATTCAGAAAATCTACCTCTATCTTAAAAAGTAAACCATCAAAAGAGAAATTCCGTCTTGATTTTATGAATGTATCTGGTATCTAAAGGAAAAAAGAAAACCAGTGAAATTTTATTTGCGATCTCATTTGTTGTAATACGGCTTTTGTATCTCTAGATTTTGATTCAGTTGCAACTCGTGCCACTTCACGGGCAATTTGCCGGGATAATGTCTGCCGCCACTTCCTCTCACATTAGCTGAGGGGGTGACTTGGATTCGGACACTCAGAACTTATCTCTCAGTAGGGTGCAAGTTCCTTATGTCACTCTCCCCGCCTCCCTGCTACCACGTTACTTGTGGTTAGTTTCATGCTGAGCACATTTTCTTTCACGTTAATACTCAGTTATTTTTCAAGTGGCTTTGCAGAACAGATGTTCTTATGTGAGTTCCCATCGTTCTTCTTCCGCCTGACATATTTTTCACAAAAGACTCTCTTACTATTCCTTGTTTAGTCCAGAAAAGGGGCGGGAGTGGGGTGGGGTGGGGTGGGGTTGGGGGGAGACTCATTCTAAGTGTCATAAAAAAAAATTGTTTCTTAGATATCTTCCTATATAATTTTTCTCCTCCTATTCCTCCTATATATACCTTTGTTAAAAGGTATTTAATCTATTCCTATCCATATTTTCTCTTGAAAATTAGTACACTTTCATTTTAATATTTTATGCCTAGAGAGATTTTATATAACTTATCAACACACACACACACACACACACACACACACAGAGCTTTTATTCTGATTTGCATCCAGACTCAAGCCAATGGTCATGTGTTAAACTTAAAGAAAGTTAAATTAGAAAGTTAAGAACCAACCTCCTTCAGTTGGTCCTCATTTGAAAGTTAAAATGTCATACGCCCCTACCCTTACTTTCTGTTACTTATCAGAGATGATTTGTGTTCTGTCTATAAGTTTAATCAATTAAAAATGCTCTTAAATTTTTCTGTTTCTGAAATTCATTCACTGGGGGAATAACACTACAACCTTTGAAAAAAAATAAAAAGTGTTTCTTTTCTTCAAGGGTAAAAATGAAGCTTTTGGATCCAAAGATCCAGAAACAAATGGATTCCTTCTCTCCCTGTTGCTACTCTCCTCTGCAAAATTGTGCAGTGAAAGATGAAATATATACACATTGGCTCTCCAGAATATTATAGTTGGAGTTGGTCTTGATTTTTCAGGACTAAAAACATTTAAAGCCAAGCTCTTAAAAAAAAAAAAAATGCTGAGGATCCATTTATTTCAAACACTTGGTCATTAGTTCACCCTATAAGTACAAATCCTTATTTTGCTAGAATTCTTTGAATCTGACTTGTTCCATAGGCCCATGAGATAAACTCTCAACAAAGAATTTTAAAGCTGCAACCTGGGTGGGGGAGAAGCTTGATCGTTAAATCAAAGACCACTAATTGATCAATATGGTCCAATACGCATCAATTTTTCTCCCTCTTTCTCTACTAGCTCAGAGGATTGGTAAAAGGAGAATAAAAGGCTTCTGAATGGTTTCACATTTGTAGATTGTAAAGTTAATTATTTCTTCTCCAAAACTTTTCAAGAGAAAAAGAAGCGGAAATCTGTCCTAACTGTATTATAATTCAAAATCCCTCTTACAAAGGTATTTAAACATTGTTCATTAATAATAGTAATCTGAAATCCTAGAGTTTCCTGTCACTTAAAAAATGCCAATTTATAAAAAAAGAAATACCCAGTCTCCTATAGTCCACCATTAAAGCCAAAGTCATTTCACATCTAAAACATGCCATCAGCCACCTCTTCCTGAGAAGGAGGACGGCAAGCTGTTAGTGCATAGCTGTCACTCACACACATGGCTGTTAGGCAATCCAGGAGAAGAAGGGAGCCATTAGTCTGTAATTCTTAAAATTTACATCCCCTATAATTTTCAGTGAAGGCTTTGCTTTCTTGGCATCTAAAATAGACTGAACCACAACTACCACCACCAGTTCATGGCATTTTCTTAGAGGGAAGGCAGACAGCCCAGGAAGCTATTTCAAGAGTAAAAAAAAAAAAAGAAGAAGAAAAGAAAAGAAAGGGAGAGAGAAGCGATTTTGTTTTCCATCTCAACTTTCCTGTAAGGTCAAATAACAGAAATTTGTTTATCCCATCTGCCTTCCTTAATGATCACGAGCAGTGACAGATCCCAGAGAGAATGAACAACACTTTCTGCTTTCTGGAGCTCAGTGTTATTCTCTGTCAGGAAAAATTTACAAGTTGGCCTTCGTGTTTGTAAAGTTCAGTTCCCAGAATAGTGGGTTATAAATGGTCATTACCATAAAATACCCCACATTTAGATGCTGTTCTAAGAAAAAGACCTGGTATTTTGGGATTGATTTTTTTTTTTTCCTATCTTATTTCTGGAAATATACAAATGTGATGTGGTTGCTCCCTACTCTATTCCTTATTTCAAGGAGTTCATGACCATGAGTGTTATTTTACTTTAAGAAACGGAAGAAAACAAAGCATCAGTTGAATTATCATACAGCAGTTATGAGACCAAACAGTTCCTCAGGAACTAATCTCCCCTCACCGGGTTGCTTAAAACATAGCACAAAGGGCCTGGAGAAATTAACTGCGAGTCAGGTAACCTAGGTCCTAAATTCTAATTTTGACCAGAATACCTATGATAGGTTGCAGAGATTCCCTGTGCCTAAATATCTTCATTTCTTAAATAGGGGTGCTAAACCCAATAATCTCTAAGTAGAAATGTTAATAAGCTTTGGCACATCAGAAACCAGCAAGAAAGACACTAGAGATAGCAGCACTTCAGTTTTCACTTTGGACTTCTTCAAAGTCCTCTGTTCGATCCTGAATAATTCAGAAACACTGGACAAGCTACTTAGGTTCACAAAGCCTTGGAGTCCTCATCCTTCGAACAAAGAGGATAACCTTATCCTCTTGTCCATGTTGGCATGGGAATCCATGCAGAAGGGTACAGCTGGAGGCCAAGCACCTATGAGTGCTGGCTCTTATTATATCAGAAAGCCAACAACCGTTCTAAAACCATTTGTTTTGTGTTCTTTACTCTAGCAATTGTTTTCTAGGAGAAAAGATCTTCCCTTTTTCTGGCGTAATAGCTTACAGTATGACTGGTACTTACATGACAAATGCACAGAAAACTCAGAAATATTCATCATTGATGAAACAAGATTAACATACATTAATCATAATAATAAAAGGAAATGAGAAGTGTGGTCAGTTCTCTGAGGCAACATATATTCCTTAAAATGTGCTATGCAAAACTGTGAATTAAGAAAACCACAGCACTTATGGGAAAGTGAGGCAAGGAGGACAACACTCGAAAAACTTCATCAGTGACTCCATCAGGAGACAAGTAGTGATCTAATAAAAACCCTAGCACAGTTAAGTGATTAAGAAATACATTAGTACTGCAATAAATATGACACTTTACCTTGAAAATGACGTAAGGTTACAGTTGGAAGGGCGGTAGCCTGTTGGTGTGGCGTCACAGAAGGGAGGTGCTCTGAAATCAGAAGGAGAGTTGTAACATTAGATATGGATGGGTGTGGCTCATAGCGTGGGATGAACTGAGGGAGCCAGGGGTGGCTGAGGTGTGTATGTGTGTACGTTTTGTGTATTCCTACCGGACTCTCTTCAGCTGAGTACGCCTTTCTGCTTTCACTTAGTGTTTCTTATAGACAAAATCAGGCATAAACGAGCACAAAATTTGCATTATGTTCAAACTGTTCTCTAATATATCAATCACTTTCAAACAAATCCGCATTTTCAAAACAAGTGTTATAGCAGAAATAACTATATATAGATTCCAGGCAGTATCTATCCTCAAATTTCTTCCTTATACAGATTATGCGTATACTCGTGTATGCTTGTGGGTATATACCATTGAAGATGAGAAAAGGAGTAGAATGAATTCTGATTTTCTTTTGTATATCCATAGTAAAATTATTTGTGACTGGGTATTTTTGCATAGTTTTGCATTTTTCCACTACACAAAAAAACAATATATATTTTTTTGAAAATTCAGAACCAGTAAAAAATAGGTCTTATAAGCACTCTTCTGCTTTGAACCTTTTTTCAGTTCCATAGTGTCTCAATTTCCAGCTTCAGTGAAAACAAGAGAGAAAGTGGTGAGAAAGGAGAGATACAGAAGAGAAGAGAATAGGGTAATGGAAATTCAGTTTAAAATGCAGACAAATCTGCCGTTTCTGCTTGATAGCCTGTAACATTTCCATGTAGTGCACTTTGCATGGCAGAATAGCTACTAGTAATAGAATTCTCTCACAGTGGAGGTTAATTACTTTTCAGCTACAGCAAAATAAATTTCCTGTCGAGCTCATGGACAGGAATATGCCAGTGTCCCCGTTTTTACCTGCAGTTTTAATTCAGCGTTAATATCTGACACTGCTTGCATTTGTGGGCTGTTCCTTGGAACAGTGGGAGCCCCAAAGGAATATTGAGGGATTGTCAATTACGTAGTGTCAAAACGTGTGTTTAAAAAAAGTGGTTTGCCTCTCCCAGAGTTCACCATAAAGAAGATTAACTGAGCTGCCTCTCACTTCAGAGAACAGAGTTGACCCTTTTGTTGATGTAAAAAAGTGCAACTTAACACAAGACAAGGAACAGGGGAAGTTCATTGTCCCCAGTCCACAGTGGAGTAAACCCTGGCTTTCAGTAACATCTCAACCTGAAGCAGGGAGGATTTAGGAGTCATTCATTTCAGTCTCTTCTCCATTTTAATAAGGCCAGCCCGCTGCACAATGTGCTGAACGTTACAGGGTAATGTATCAACGGCTTCCTTGAATTATCCTGCTTGGGCACTGATTTTTTTTTCCCCAAATGTAATCTCCTGTCTATGACTATACTCATGTTCTATCATTGGGACAGACACTGTCACAGTCACTTAATTAATTAACACCAACTTTAGCAATCCTGAAGGACAGATGGAATAGAGAAATGAGCGTAAATTACCTCCCACTGCATAGACAGCTGCACAGGGGAGTGGGGGCACAGAATAAAGAAGCAGCGTGTGACTTCATCAAAAAGAACAGACCTCAGAGCTACAGTATTTGTGATTATCAATTAGAAAAGAATTGATATGGGAAGATATTCTCACACGCGCTTCTTTCTCTTCATTTTCAAAATCCCCACCCTGCATTCTCTTCCGCTCAAAACCTTTAATTCCATATATAGTTCACCCACAAAACTCTTCCTGATTCAGCTAATCCTATGTGATCTTACTGTCCTTTGAAATGCTATAGAGTTCTGTTTTATTCTTGCCTGTGACACTTATTATACTGTCTCATATAATAACGTCCCTGCAATTTTTTAACCACTCTTTTTTCCAATTAGATTGCAAGTACCTTATGATTTAATCTTTTATTTTGCTTTTAATTTACTGCATCCCCTAGCAGGATTCCTTGCATCTAATGAATCCTCAATAGGTATTTGTTGAATTTACTTTTCTTGAAGTTTAATCCTCTTCTGAAACAGAGGAAATTGGAGGAGACGATCCCTAGTGCACTGAAAACTCTTAACGTTTTTATCTTTGACACTTTGCAGTGAATCCATTTGCAATTCAAAATTCCTGTAGAAAATGATATTTAAGTGTGGATTTCTAGTGCAAAATTATTATAAGATGATAAGTCAAAAATTCCCTTATGTTTTGTTGGAAGTTGAGAAATCAATAACCAATACTTTTCTTTTCCTGAGGTTGAACCAAACAGCAAGTAAGATACCTGAGACAGCAAACTGATTTTGCTAAGCCCCAATGTGATAGGAGAAGGTGACTGAGGTGCCACCCGTACCTCAAGTTCTCTAATACTCCACCCCTAGACAACTCCATGTATTCTTTACAAGGATGAAAGTCACCAGCATGTGAATTATGTTAATGGAAGAGTAGACTAGCTGCTGTAGGCAAGTGATTCCTTAGGCTGAGCCAGGAACATTCAAGTTCTCTAAACTCACCGACCAGAACAGTTTCTCCCCTCTGCTGAGGCACAGAAAAGAGATTGGAGAGGGGAAAAGGGAAGCTTTGGAAAGAAGTTGTAGCACAGTCCAAAGACTTTTCTTTAATAAGAAGTCAGGGAAAATGTAAGAGAAGGAGTGAAGAGGTGGCGTTAGCTTTCCTGCCTAACATGGAATCCTGTTCATTCCTATTAACTGTCTGATGATGATAGTCAATATATCTGCCATTAATGTCATCTATAAACAGGAAACAAACCAGTTCTTAGAGAACAATAATTAATAATAAGTGGGAAATATGTGAAAGTGGGGGAGAGCCCTACAGACAGGTGGGAAAGGACAAGACTCTATAATGGCAAGGACTGAACAATGCCTATTTGAAGAGATAAAAGGTTCCAGCAAGCCGTGGAAAAAATGGAACACACTCCCAAATGTTTTCTTAGCTTGGGAATTTTGTGAAAATTGTCCAATCATTTACTTAACAGTCCAGAGAAATTGCTCATTTGAAGCAGGGAAAAGAAGGAATAAACAATTTTTGAATAAGTTTCAAGAACCCTTGGGGTACAATGGTTTATTATAAAATAAATCAGGGTCATAAACTTTTTTGCAAAGTGCCAGACGGTAATTGTTTCAGGCTTTGTGAGTCATATGGCTTCTTCCCAAACACTAACTTTGCTGTTAGTAGTATTGTGAAGGGATCCATGGACATGTGTAAATGAGTGAGCATGACTGTGTTCCAATAAAACTTTATTTATGGACACTGATATTTGAACTTCCTATACAGTTGACCCTTGAACAACATGGGAGTTAGGTGTGCCAACCCTTCACAAAGCTGAAAATCCACATGTAATTTTTGATTCCTCAGAACTGAACTACTGATAGCTTACTGTTGACTGGAACTCTTACCAGTAAAATGAATAGGCCATTAACACACATTTTGTAGTATTATGTACTGTATTCTTACAATACAGTGAAATGAAAATGTTATTAAGAAAATCACAAGGAAGAATAAGTGGACCTGGATTGTTTAAACTTTCCACATTTTTCAAAGGCCAACTTTACTTTTTATGTGTCCCAAAATATTATTTTTATTTTTATTTTTTAAACATTCTCCATTCCCAGATCATACATGGGTTCGATTTGGGTCTGTAGACCATAGTTTGCAGAATTCCTTAAAAAAACATTATAGTTCACTGAGATTCTAGCTCATTCTTATTAGCTCCCTGCCCTGACTAAACCTAGAGAAAAGTACTGGGGCGCCTGGGTAGCGCAGTCGTTAAAGCGTCTGCCTTCGGCTCAGGGCGTGATCCTGGCGTACCGGGATCGAGTCCCACATCGGGCTCCTCCGCTGTGAGCCTGCTTCTTCCTCTCCCACTCCCCCTGCTGTGTTCCCTCTCTCGCTGGCTGTCTATCTCTGTCAAATAAATAAATAAAATCTTTAAAAAAAAAAAAAAAAAAAAAAAACCTAGAGAAAAGTACTGATAGTTAGCATTTGTCTACTCTATAATCCTCTATAGTTTAATTTCTAAGCTTAAGTTCCTCCTCAACCACCATCAGAGAAGATTTGCAAAAGCTAATATCTGTAAGGTTTTTAAAAAATCTACAAAAGGAAAGAAGATGTTGATTATGCATTGTGATTATTGGCAAACCAACATTTCATTGTACCTTCAGACAGACCTTAATGCTAATGGATTTACAACAGAAGCAGAAAAGGTCAGAGGAAGAAGTCTGCTCAATTGCAGGACTTTAAGGATCAGTCTAATTTAGGGGCACAGGACAGGGACTTAGAAGCTCTACCAGGGGTACCCAATTACACAGGAAAATGTTAGGCAAAGGCAAATTGGTGACATTTACCTCCCTGCTTATTTCGTGAAAGGGCAAAAAAGTACACTTTTACTAGACAGCTTCACCATTTTCTGTGGGAAATAGAACTGGAAGTTTCTGCAGGTGGAACACTAGCTCAAACTAAATTTATCCGACAGCTCCCCATAGTTACCACCTGAACGGTATTGGCAGGACAGCACCCACAGTTCATTCAACAGAAGTGCAACGTCCACGTTTCTGGCTCTCTTTCCAAGTGGCCAAGCTGCATCAATGTGCCCTAATTCTTGATTCTTTTCACTCCTTTTCCCTGTTACCCAGTTTTTGTTCTTTGAATTATTTTCGCTATCTGGTAAACATAGAACATTTTAAAAAAATAGTTTATTTATTTGACAGAGAGAGCGCGCCCACGCACAAGGCAGGGGGAGATGCAGGCAGAGGCAGAAGCAGACTCCCTGCTGAGCAAGGAGCCCGATGTGGGACTTGATTCCCTGGGATCATGACTTAAGCCAAAGGTAGCTGCTTAACCGACTGAGCCGCCCAGGTGTCCCAACATAGAACGTTTTTAAATAAGGAGTCAGCTTTTAGCTTCCTCTCTTCCTTCCACTATCCTTCCCTTGGAAGAAAAGCTGCTGTTTGGTTGTGGGGGTTTTTTTGTTTGTTTGTTTTTTGTTTTTTTCCTGTAACTTATTGCAGTTGTCATTTATGAATATAGCATGGACAGCTTTCTAGCTCAAAATTTATTTTTTCTTCATTTTTTTCCCCTCTGCATAGATTTTCATGGCATGGATAAAGGGTTACGTATATAGTATGCCTCTAGTGGGTAAACTGTGAAAAGATTTCCATTTTTTCTTTCTCTTTACCTTTAAAAAATTGATGCGTGTGTGTGTGTGTGTGTGTGTGTGTGTGTACTGCATGATGAGAAATTTGGGCTACATAGTCTATACATTTTTTTTCAGTTCTAAATTTTTTGATTCCCCAAAAGATTGTTGTTGCATTTTGCCAGGTGCTGTACCAAGGTAGAGAGAGGCCTCGTACTATTAAGTCAGTTAGAAAAATGTAGATAAGGAAAGAAAAAGGAAGAACATGCCTGTGAAACATGATATCAATTATAATAATACAATAATTATCTGTAAAATGTTTTATAATAAATATTTTTTAATGTTCTGGTTATTAGAAAATCTAAATAATTACTGAAAAGCAATAAAATAACCAGGTAAATAGGGTGGCAACATACATTTCATGTTATTCAAACACATTTATGGCTTTTTTAAAGGACAATCACTATTTTTAAAATTTATAAGAAACTCAGTTTATCCCTAATTCTTTCTGCTCACAAGTTTATGGCAAGAGATAGAGAAGGAAAAGTAGCAAAAAGTCAACACATTTAAATAACCTCTAAACTCAATTCCTCTCCAATACATGCAGGCTACAGTGTAGAGTGTATACACGAGCCTCTAAACACCCAGATTCTACCTCTGGGCAGAAGACCCCCTAGGATAAAAAGCAAAGCAGTTGTTGCCGGAGAAGAATGTTGTGGTTTATGCATTGTTACTCTGCTCATAATTTATCCAGAGTCTGTAATTTACAGAGGGTTTGTTGTTCACCTCATTCATCACAGAGAGACACTAAGGAGAGGAAAGCTGTACACACAAAAATTAAAAATCTATTTGTTGCCCTTGGCATGCTTTCATTTCTTGTTCAACTCAGTTTGTTGTGTTTAACTCTTATTGGTTTATTCTTGGCTCCACAAAAGAAAAATGAGCTTGCTTTGTTGATCTCCTACAGAAGCTGCCTCCCAGGGAGTCTCCAGGTTTCCGTTGTCATTTTGCGTCCTTACTAATGATACTGAAAAGCAGGATTGTTGCAGGCTAAAAAAAAAAAATCACAATTCTTCCACCATATTTCCTATTTTGCATTTGTACTTGAAGCAATTACTGCTGTTATAAAAATTATTTGAAATAAATATAGCAACCAAATTTTTTCCTTCCTCTTTCTAATAATTTGCTACAGTGAAGTAGTATGATGTAGTTTAAAAGCTTCCAACTCCTCTTATCTGAGTGAACTTAAGCAAGTTACATAGACTTCACAGGCCTCAGTTTCCTTAATTATAAAAGGGGATAATAATATCACCCTTACTTTCCAGGGGCATCAAGAGGATGAAGGGAGTTGTTACTTACAAGCAGTCTTAAGAGTGATGGCAATGATTACAAACCTTCTGGGGATATTTGGTGATTCCATCTATTATGGACTGAATGTGTCCCCCCCCCCCAAATTCATATGTTGAAGTTCTAACCCCCAGGCGGCTGTATTTGGATAGAGGGTCTAAAGAAGTATTAAGTTAAAAGAGATTCTAAGGGTGGGGCTCTGAATTTACAGGATTAGTGCCCTTAAAAAAGAGACAACAGAGAGCTTGCATTCCCTCTCCTTGCACAACTAAGAAAAGGCCATGAGGGCACAAGGTGTGAAGGCAGCCATCTGCAACCCAAAGGGAGAGCTCTCGTGAGACATCAATCCTGCTGACACCTTGATCTTGGACTTCGAGTCTCCAGAACCAGAAGAAAATACATTTCTGTGGTTTAGGTCACCCAGTCTATGGTATTTTGAACGGTAGTCTGAACAAACTAATACACTATCGACTCTCTACCATGACTTATAAAATTAGCTGAAATATTTAGGTTTACTCATTGAGATTTTTATTTCAGGTTTTTATCATCTCTTTTTTTCAGGTTCTTTGTAGATAGAAAGGCTTATTCTAAAATTTATATGGAAAGGCACAGGCTCTAGAATAGCTAAAACAATCTCGTAGAAGGAGAATAAAGTGAGAAGACTCAGTCTGCTCCTTTTTGAGGTTTACTTATAGATACAGTCAGCAAGATAGTGTGGTACTGGTGGAAATGTAGATACGTAGATCAATGGAATAGAACAGAGAACCCAGAAATAAATGCACATAAATGTGCCCAACTGATTTTTGACAAAATTACCAAAGAAAATCAGTGGAGGAAATATAAACGTTTTCAATAAATGGTGCTGGAGTAATTGGACATCCATAGCCATAAAAGTAAACTTCAAGCTAAACCTCATGCCTTATTTAGAAAAATGAATAAATAACTTAAAAGTCACAAGGACTTTGAATGTAAAACTATAAAACTTTTAGAAAAAATTGAGAAAATCTTCATTATCTGGGGCAAGGCAAAGAATGTTTAGACTTGACACTAAAAGAATAATCCATAAATTGATACATTAGACCTCATCAAAATCAAAAACTTTGTGCTCTGTGAATTGAAATAGAAACATTTCCCCTTTTCAATGGATGAAAAGACAAGCTACAGATTGGGAGAAAACATTTGTAAACCATACACTTGAGAAAGGACTTGTATCTAGACCTGATACCTACAACTCCAAAATTCAATAATCATAAAATAAGCAATCTAATTAGAAAATAGGGAAAAAGAAATAAATAGAAATTTCACAGAAGAATATATACAGGTGGCAAGTAAGCACAGGAAAAGATATTTGACATCATTAACTATTAAGGAAATGAAAATTTAAACTTCAATGAGCTATCAATGCCCACCTATCAGAATGGCTAAAATAAGAAAAAAACACCACCACCAAATGCTGGAGAAAATGCAGAGAAATTGGATCATTCATATGTTGATAATAAGAATGTAAAATGGCACAACTACTCTAGAAAACAGTTTGGCAAATTCTTATAAAACTAAATGTGCCATTACCATAAGACCCAGTAATCGCACTCTTGGACATCTATCTAAGACAAATGAAAACGTATATTCACACAACAACCTGTACATGAATGTTCATAGAAGCTTTATTTGTAATAATCTAAAACTGCAAACAACCCATATGTCCTTCAATGGGTAAACTGTTAAGCAAACCAGTTTGTCCCTATCGTGGAATACTTCTCAGTGATAAAAAGGAAATAGCCATTGGTAACTTGCAATAACTTGGATGAATCTTCAGTAAATCATGAAGAGTGAGAAAAACCAACCCCAAAAGGTTACACTCTGTATGATTTCATTTATGTAACATTTCTGAAATTACAATATTATACAGATGAAGAATAGATTAATGGTGGCCAGGGGTTAAAGATGAGGGGTGGAAGCAGAGAGATGTGGTTTTAAAGGAGCTGCACAAGGGATCCTTGTGATGATGGGCAGTTATTTGTCTTGACTGTGGTTGTGATTACACAAAAAAGTGCATGTAAACCAGTGAATGTGAATAAAATCAAAGGATTATGTCAACGTCAGTATCCTATGTTACATATAGTTATGCAAGATTTTACCATTGGGGAGAACTGGGTAAAGGGCATACAGGATCCCTTCCTCATTTCTTAACTGCATGTGAATCTACAATTATCTCGAACAAAAATTTAATTCCAAAAGTAAGTGGGATCAAAATAAAAAATAACATAAGAGGGATGGTATAAGCTGATTCCCTAACTTTGTAATTTTACCACCACCAGGTGATCCAGGCATGTGAGTACCCAGCTGCAGGATTCTGTGCAGTGTGGTGTCTAGAATGTACATCGTTCAGAATTTGGTTGTTCTCCTAATTCGCTCTCCTAGTAACGTTCGAGCTTTCTGGTCCTTGGAATCTCCACTTTGTAATTGGACTTGATAGAATAATTAAGACTACAGGAATTGCCATGCAGAGCATTAGTCTCAAGTCGTCCAGTTAAAGAAAAGTTGAACTTTTGACATGGATATAAAACAGGCCCAGAAGGCTGCTGTTCAGCATAGTTTGATTCTTGGATTCAATTTCGGAACACTTTGAAGTCATTTTATGCCACTTGACTCGAATCATTCATCTCAGTGAAAATTTGTTAGTTAAATGTCATCTCCTTGGTGTTAGTCTATGGACTTCACAGAGGGAACCAAGGCTGCCTAACAATGTTTAAAAAGACACTTCCAGCTCCAGCAGCATGCCCAAGCAACAGAGGAAGCCTTCTACTCTAGAAGATCTACTCTAGAAGCCGTAGCAGAGCTCTGCTATCAGTAAATATACCAAAAATAAATAAATAACACATTTAGCACACAAAATGAATTGAAGCATGATTCCTGCTGAGAAGAAAATCTTCCTGGTTTTTAAAATATTTTAACACTCTTTCTCTCCCATTTTGACTAATACGGCAATTCAGAAGTAGCTATCGTTGTAATTTGTAAAAAAAACATAATGGGGGTAGGTTGCTTTGAGCAGCTCTCGGCCTGCGCTGCAGGCTGTCCACTTCGAAGATGTTATCTTCTTTTCTCTGGTTCCAGAGACAGCCTCTGTGATAAGCGTGTCAGCAGAATCAAGCTGAACAACATCCAGGCAGTATTAATTACAGGTGAGTCTCAAGAAATGAAATGTTTGTTTTCAGACTTGAGTTAGTTTCAGTTATCAAACAAAGACACCGACAGATCATAGTCACAGATTAGTTGTGTTGAAGAGAACGCTGGTAGTATTTTTAAAGAATCACTAATTCACATGCACTTTTAGGGGCCAAAAACTCAAAACCTCTTTCCTTTAAAAAATATAGCAAGTGATTTATATTTAGTCTTGTCCTGAGATCATGTTAATTGCCAAGATGACATTAATTTCAGTCAAAATAATTGCTAGCCATCAATATAACCTATGATGCAACAAGATATTTTTTATCGCACTATCACTTAGCAGCAGGACAATTAATGTGTGTCATTATTTTGATTTATTGCCTCCAAGTTTAATTTTTTACAATAAATACATGTTGTTTCCATAAGCAAATTCTGAGGAATTAGTAAATCAGTGGATGAAGTAGGCAGCTGAAAGAAAATACAGGTACATGACAGCCGATTTCGGGGGGAATGGAAACAAGAAAGAGCAAATTAACTTTTACATTTCTGGGACAATAATGAAGCCAAAATTTAAAAAATTAAGTGCAGCTTAGATAGTATCTTTCAAAACTAATAGCAGCTCTTTTGTCATTCTCTGCATGCTCAGATTCCTTCCATATAATATACAATTATTAACAAGAACCCTATCTTCTAATCTTGGCTGCCTTAAAAACATTAGCAGGGGCCATTTATCATCATATTTCTTATTAAGCTTGGAAGAAACACCACACAGCAGCATATCTTGGAAGCTGGAACTGTGAAGAAAATCCCTCTCCGTTCTTTTCTCAACGATTTTGGCTAATGTTAAAAATAATTGCTATTACAAGATTTGCCTGTACTTTAATCGCCAATTTTCACAGATCCAGGGATTGAAAATTCCATTTCTATCCTCTAGAATTATTTGTAGTTGCCCTTTTTCTCCCCTTTATTTGAATGTCTTAGAATTACTCAGTGTAGTGTTTTGAGTTTCCCTTTTCAGCTGTCCTGACAAAATCAGTACACTAATGATGCATGTAACAGCCATTGGGCACTGCAAGAGTATGTGTAGAAGACAAAATAAAAACATCCAAAACCCTAACTCTGATTTGGTTGGGTTGACAACACAGTCAAAAATATATGTTCCTTCAGTTATTATTAATTCCTCTTTATTGTTTTTGTTCCACTTATTAAGAATTTCTTAGAAATATTCGTCATTTTCATATTTCGCCCTTAAGGGATACTTCTCAGGAAATAATTGATCATTGGTCTCATTCATAAAGAGTTTGTGGTGGTTTTCAGTTCTAAACATTTGGTGGAACTGAAATCACACACTTTGCTTTCAGCAATCTTTCCAGGGCTGCTTTATGTTATAAGAGCATAAATAGGAGCAGCTGGGTGGCTGAGTTGGTTAAGCACCTGCCTTCAGCTCAGGTCATGGTCTCGGGGTCCTGGGATTGAGCCCCGCATCATCATGGGGCTCCCTGCTCAGTGGGGAGTCGGCTTCTCCCTCTCCCTCTGCCCCTCCCCCAACACCCCACTCATTTTCTCTCTTTCTCTAATAAATAAAATCTTTTAAAAAAAAACTATTTGAAAGCATAAATAATATAAATATGGATGTTTCTTGTTTCTTTTCCCATTTTCCAGTATCCAGGTTAGCATAATATAAACCACCGATGAGCACTGAACTTCTATTGCTTAGTAATATATATTGGAGATAGTTCTTTAATCAAACAAAGAAGGTATCTCCACTCATTTACAGCCACATATGTACGCATCATAATTTAACCAGTCCTCAGCGACGAACATTATGGTTACTCATTTTGTTTGTTAGTTTTTTTGCTATTCTGTACCACCTTTTATTGAGAAACCTGTGCTTTCTTTCATTGCATTCGTCTGCAACTGGAGGATAAATTTCTGGATACAAAGACTATATTATGATGAAATTAAGCAATATTATAAAGTTGTCACCTAGGACAAGGATTCTCAACAGCAATACTGTTGACCATTTGGGCCAGATAATTCTTTGTGGTGGAAGACTGTTCTGCCATCTTAAGATGCTGTGTAGTATCCCTGGCCTCCATCCACCGGGATGCCCGTAGCACCTGCCCCCACAGCCCCCTGCTCCATTTATGATCACCACAAATGTCACCAGTTACTGCCAAATGTTTCCTGGGAGGGCAAAATCACCCCAGTTCACAACTATGTTCTAGGTGATTGTATCACTTACCCGCATCACCAGCTGGGTGAGACTCTTTTCTGTACTGATAGTGTATGATACCAAACTGCAGAATTTTTGACAGTTTGATGGGGTAGAAAATGGAATCTTGGTATCATTTCAATTTGAATTTGTCTTATTATGAGAGGATGAGCATCTTGTCATTTTTTATTTTTTTGGTCTTTTCTCTGAATTGCCTGTTTATATTTTTTAAGCTTTATATTTGACAGTCTATTTTCACTTTATATTTGTTTATCTTTTCTTATACATTTCTAGAAAACTTTTATATATTAGAGAGATTACTTCTTTCCAATATGAGTTGAGATTTTTTAACATTGTCATTTGTTTTCTGATTTTTGTTATGGTGCTTTGAGATGCAGATATTTTAAATTTTTTTATGTAGTTGAATTTCCAGTCTTTACTTTATGATTTCTGAATTTTGAGTCATAATTAGAAAAGCTCCCAATGATGTTATTTTCAAGGAATTCACCTATATTTTTGTTTAGTACACTTACGGCTTTATTATTTATATGTCTTTTATCATACTTGAAATTTATCAAGTGTACCAATATTCAGTGTACCAATCTTATTTCTGCAGATTTCTTTTGGTAATGCTTAAATTACTACATTTTCTTATAGATTCTCTTCTTTTAACTAGCTAAAATGCATGATTAATCAAAAGACTATTGATTGAGAGGCCACTGGTAGGTATAATCTAAACTACCTTGTGGTTCTTATAGAATTTTTTTATATTCTATAGTCTATGAAAAGGGTCTATTTAGTAGAATCAATATTCTAATTTTAAACACAAAGTTTTACAACATTTTCCCTTTTAGTAGTAAAATTATATTTTTCCACAGTCATGTGGTTCTTATTTTATGTTTTGCAATAGATCAACATTCAAAAACCTCAAATGGAGATTTCTTTTAAGAAAAGTTCACTACTATCCTATTTGAAACATATGAGAACTCACTTTGGGAGCTTATTGGCTTTTAATATAAGAAGTATAAAACGTATCCTGTGAGGTTGTGCCTGTGCCTTTAAAAGAAATTCATTTATAATAAGAATCAGTGCATATAGACAAAAACTTCCTCCTGAGCCAGGTTTATTTTTAGGTAAAACCACAGAATCTAATCAGGTTTCCTGTTATAATGTAAAGTGGAAATATAAAGATGCCTGATTATTTTGTGTTAGGACCAACCGTTTCATTCTATCATCTGTCTTTTTCTATCACCTCCAGTGTGATATCCTGGAATGGGGCTCCTGACACATAATAGAAAGCTTCAGAGGAAACATTAATATGTTCCTCAGTTTAAGTAGTCCATGTTATCACAGAAGCAAATGAAAAGTCTCCCGACCTTTTCATTTACTCCTACGACAACATGCTCTGAGAGAAAAGATTTTTGCCAGCTGTTTTAGTTTTAAATTACAGTGCCATGATAGGTTTCATTTCTAGGTCACCCATAGCAACCATTATATGCAAGCACAAGATGAGCAATGGATGCATACAAAATTCTCAAGAATTTAAGTTCCAATGTTCTAATTTATTATTAGAAGGTTTTGTTAATTTGGATCTAGTGGGATAGGGGAAATTTATATCATTTGTTCACTAATTTCTCCTTTTAGGGGGGTGCTTTTAAAAATCCTTGTCTTTCGGGGCACCTGGGTGGCACAGCGGTTAAGCGCCTGCCTTCGGCTCAGGGCGTGATCCCGGCGTTATGGGATCGAGCCCCACATCAGGCTCCTCCGCTATGAGCCTGCTTCTTCCTCTCCCACTCCCCCTGCTTGTGTTCCCTCTCTCGCTGGCTGTTTCTATCTCTGTCAAATAAATAAATAAAATCTTTAAAAAAAAATAAAAAAATAAAAAAAAATAAAAATCCTTGTCTTTCAAAACTATGAATTCTTTATGCATAACCCTCCCAAGTGGAGAAAATATTCAAATAGTTTGGAAGTGTGTTCCACTGGCCTCCTAACAGGCTTCCCAGTGAGAGCAAGATTTTTGAAAGAAAGTATAATAAAAGATAAAGATTTTATACCTACTGCTATTTCTGCTTTTTAGAAACTCATGCTAAAAGTGACAAGTTTTAATTCATGCTGGTATTGCTTTTTTTTTTCTCACCTTTTATTGCTTACTTGTTATTTGCTTTATTATTATCTTGCCCCACCTAATTTGTTCCTTCCCAGTTCTTCTTAGGAGCCTAGAAGCCCCGATGAATACAGAATGGTGGCTTCCGACATCTCGGCACTCCCCAAACGTGTCTGCACCTCTGGCTTCGTACTGGTACTTAATAGTGTCTTAGAGGAAGGACTTCACTTCTATGAGTAAATTTCTCACCTCTATGGTATTCAGTGATACTATGCAATACATTTTGATAATGATTAAAGCAAAGGGTTGGCAAATTTATTTACAAAATGCCAGACAGCAAATATAACCGCCTTTTTGAACCATATGGTCTCTTTAGAACTACTCAATCCTATTGTTGTAATATGAAAGCAGCCATAGACAATACATAAGTACTTCAAGTATGGCTGGGTTCTAATAAATCTCTGCACACTGAAACTTTAATTTCATATAATTTGTAAAAGTTGTGGAATATTATTCTTCTTTTGATTTTTTCAATTAATATTAAAATAATGTAAATACAATTCTTAGCTTGAAGGCATATCAAAGAACATGAGGAAGGTCAGATTTTTAGCCCACGGGCCATAGTTTACCAACCCCTGCTCTAAGCAGTGATTTTCAAATTTGAGTGTGCATTAGAGTTACCTGGAAAACT
This sequence comes from Ursus maritimus, assembly GCF_017311325.1. Classification (NCBI taxonomy): domain Eukaryota; kingdom Metazoa; phylum Chordata; class Mammalia; order Carnivora; family Ursidae; genus Ursus; species Ursus maritimus. Next base: position 62,650,684 of record NW_024425563.1, on the reverse strand, counting down.
AGCTATAACAGATTGCTAGGCCCTGCTTCCAAAATTTCTGATTCGGTAGTTCTGGCTGGGGCCCAAGATTTTCTATTTCTAAGAAGTTCTCATGGAATGTTAATCCGAGATGGTCTTGGAACCATGCTTTTAGAATCACAGATCTGTATCAGGGGTTGGCAAACTTTTTCAATAAAGGGCCAGATAATATTTTCAGCTTTGTAAACTACAAAGTATCTGCAGCAACTACCAAACTCTGCCATCGTAGCACAAAAGCATTAATAGACAATACATAAATAAATGGAAGTACTGTGTTATAATACAGTTTAAGTTACTAAAACAGACAGGGGGCTGGATTGGATTTTTGGAAGTGGTTTGCTTACTCATGATCTAGAAGACTTGCTTTTTTTCACAAGGAAGATAAGGAACATATTCATATTATTTTGATGAATAAAGTTTAAGTCTTTAAATAGCTTTCTGAGCATATTGTGATAAAAATAATTTCAAAAATTATGGTTTTATAGTTTATCAAGTTCAATTAGCTATATCTGTGTCAGACTTCACTGTTGATATTGAGAAACAGTCAGCAGTAGGAAAAAAGTCTGAGCTGATGAAATGCACATGCATGCAAAAAAAATAATAATAACACTTCTCTTGTCCTTCCTTTATTGCTCTGCCAGCTGCTAAGAAGTATTTGATTGTTTTCACTAATGGACATTTTCAGATATTTATGAAGTTAGCCTGAGAGCTGGTATTGCAAAACAACACCCTCTAAATTATAATTTTCCCTCAAATTTTTTGACTCTATTTGTTTCATATATTCTGAGACATTACCTTGTATTTATCTTCCAAACATTTTACTGATTTGCATCAAATGTATTTCTTTAGATGCATCATTTTCTCAGATACCTCAGCAAATCCCAGAGGACATTTGTCTGTGTCCCTGCATATGAGTGTGTGTGTGTGTGTGTGTGTGTGTGTGAGTGAGTGTGTGCATGTGCACGTGCATGCATGTGTAAAATTCTTCTCTTTCCTAAACTCTTTCATTTTTCTCTGGGTCAGTTTTCCTGAGTGATAGGGTAGGCTAATTTTTTGCCATACATTTTTCAAATATCTGGTGATTTTGATTTTCTATTCATAGTTTAAAATGGGAGGATAGGAATATTGATAGAGAATTCCAGTTTGCGGGTACATGGCTTTGCTTTAGGATGAGTAGGTGGGTTACAAGATTGCTGGGAGTCCTCTTACTAACAGAATTAGAGGCCTTTACTCTGAGAGTAAACTACCAACTACCCCAGTTCTTCCAAGTACCCTACACCCCCCAGTTCTCTAGAAAAAAATCCTCTAGTACTTCGCTTGGTGTAAATGTCTGATTGTGTTACCATTCATAGAATTTCAATTAACACCCTGCGTTTTAGACTCTCTCCTCTGCCCCATCATACTAGCTGTCTTTGAGTCTGAATACCTTAAAACTGATATATAACATATTACTTCTATACATATACAACATCCTCAGATTTGGTTTGCAGGGAACTCAGTGACAATGGCAATAATACATTCTGGGGGATAAAAAAAAGTCCTAAAACTGCAAAGCATTGACTAAAGTATGTTTGTATCAAAGAAACAATCCTTTAAAATGAGTTTATCAATAAACACTGCCATCTCTGGTAGATGGAATTTACAACTGAGTGACTAAGTTAGCAAGTTCTGTATTGCTAATGCTTTTGGCAGACGCAAATTGTTTGACTTCTAGAATTTCGGGTTACATTTACCAATCCAGCTAGGCCATTGGGTTTTACTCTTCCTTCTCTTCTTACACGGGAGCCCCATTAGTCTCTCAAGACCTCATAAACCATGCTTATTATTTTCTCAACACATCCCAGGGACAGCAGACCACTTTTCAGGAAGAGAAACTTTACCTAACTGCATTATTTCAAACAGTTCTTGAATTTCCTTAAACTCTATTGGTTAAGTTTTCCAACCAAACTCCACATGGATTACAAGTGCTGCAAAATGCTTTCAGTTTGATAGGGTGTGACAGCACATGTCAAAGTCAATTGCCTCAAATCTAATTTATTACTTTATTGAAAGTTGGACATGTTGAAGTTCAGCTTAATTGAGATTGCTCATTACAAGCTATCTTCCCTGAATGGAAATATAACGTGAATGGCACTTTAAGTATAGAAGGAAAAAGTTTCAGCAGTAATGTAAAAATAGCATCTGATGAACAGATAAGAATCTTGTGTAAAGCACACTATTACCAGCAACCACAATGGCTCCTACTGTAGCAGTCCTGGAGCACAAGCTTCCGCAAAGCCAGCCAAAGCCATCATAAGCGCTTTTATAGCAAGGCTGTTCCTGCTTTATAGTAGTCATTGTGTCAGCACTGGAATTATAAATTCTCTTTTGTGTAAGTTTACAGCAAAGCTGTAAATGCCCCCCAAAATAATTTTTTTTAAAAAGCCTCACTTGTATTTAAAATAAAATAACTTACAAATATTTTTAAAATGATGATCAGAGCTGTCCATATATCAGACAACAAGCACGTCAATTAGCATGTTCAGTCATAAGGCCCTAGCAAACAAAGATGGCCAACAAAAGCAAAACTGAGTAATTCAGAAATATATAGTACTCAAAGGCAACATGAAAATGGAAAATTATTAGAAAACATAAAATATTTTGCTTTTCAAATTGTAAACAATGGATTAGAGACCTCTATATTTTCCCCATTACATGGGGTTGGTAATAATGCTGGGGTGGAGTGAGGAGGTAGGGAACAGTGTTTTCATCATCACCAGTGCTATTATAATGAAATTCTATTATGAGTAATATATTTTAGTTTAATTCTCTACTAAAGTTAATTTCCTTACAAGTTAAACAAGTAAAAGCAATACTGAAAATGTTAAAAACAGTTTAACCTAAAGAACAGAATTCATAAGTGTATATGGTATCTTTTATATGAAGTCATGATGAAATAATGCCAAAAAAAAAAAAAAAAAAAAAAACAAACCAAAAACCTTAACACATCTTGGAGATTTACACTCTATTTTGTACAGTGATAAAATTGATCAAACCCTAACACCTCATATTACATCTAACATAGTTTCCTTCCCTTGTACAACATTGTTTTTATTCCTCTCATTATAGTATCAGTTGAGAATGATGCTTGCTTCAGTTCCAGAATCAACAGCTATTGTTAGATTATATCACAATATTGCAATTATTTAACTATGAAGTCCTTTTTATAGTAACTTTTCTGTAACATTACATACAAAGACTTATCTGTAGTTTGCTTGACAAGGTATCTGAAAGATAAATGGTTGCTCAAAATGCTTAAAGAAAGTAAAAAGAAGTTTATGCAAAAGAGCCATTCAAGGTCTCTGAAGTTGGTGAATTTCAAATAACACAGCCTATTGAATCATTATAATGATGGATCAGCTTTACTATCTTCAAGTAACACACAGATCTTATTTAGAATAGTGATCTTGCTATATTATAATTGAAAGAATGGTAGAACACTAGTCATGTTAGTTTCAATAAAGAAATAGATACACATTTTGACATGAAGAAATATATGGGATATAGCAATGTTATTATATAACACTTTAAGTGGATATTTTGACTGAATATTATGCTAGACTGTATCATACTCCATGCATTCAGTTAAATCCTATTCCTATGGCTGCTATAACTTTGTTCTAGGTTTTCCTTGAGAAAGTGTCTATTTAGCCATCAACCAGTTTAACATTGCTTTCTCCATCTATATCAAGGTGTCATTACTGATAATTATTTTCTATATGTGGAAATGTGTCTAAGACTGTGAATTTTGATGCCATGTGCACATAAACATCTCTTTTTAATTCACAGTCATTATTTAAAGAAACTAGGGCAGAAATGGACAGCTGAATTTTATATCTTGACTTTTGTTTTTCAGAATTATTAAAGATAATGTATGAGCAGTAAATTTGCAACTTCTTGAAATGTCTAAGGAAGAGAACTCTCTTGGATAGTTTGTACAGCTATTTCTGCTTTGGTGGAAATATACAGACTTAGACATTGTGCCTTAGAATTTTTCTTTCTAATAATTCTGACTTCTTTATACCAGGTTGGCCTGCTACTACTATCATTTTCTGGGAAACACATATTGTTTATAATTCTGCTACAATTATTTTAAATCATGCACATTTCTCTTTATTGCTCTTATTTCTTTGTTTAAAACTGTCTGTCACCTGTGTTGGAAGTTTGCAATTATGGTGGCTAGAACTCCAACAATATTGTTGAAGTCTGCTGTATTAATATTGAATATTGGATTATTCTCTTAGAAGTATAGCATAGATTCATACGTTATTTGCTTTCACTGTAAATTCGGACATTTGGTATGCTCCTTCTTTTCTTCCCTTTCAGGCATATAGCTGACCTTTGACAACTGTTACAATAAGAAAGTCATTTGTCTCGTAATTATCATAGGCTTTAGGCATCCAATAAGCCAAAGAAAGTTTGAAGTCATAGGCTATAGTGTGGTTAAAATATTCTTTCCTTGAAAAAAAGAAAAGAAAAGAAAAACAAGCTGCAGGGGTAGTGCAGATTAATGAACTACTTGATTAATCTAGTTATTTCTTCTTAGAAACAGAGGGATATCTTTCTCTGAGAAAGGAAATTTTTATCCATCTCATGTTTAAGTAACATCAACCAGACTAAGAACAAATTGACTGAAACATATTAAATTTAACCCCAAAACACAGCATCTTGTCCTCTTATATCATTGTCACTCAAGACACAAATTAAGGCTATCAAGAAGATATAGGCCACTTGCAACTTTGAGGCTTATGAAGGCAATTGATGACTGCTTATGGGTCTATTCTGATGAACAAAGGATTTGGATTTAAGCAGAATTTGTAGCCTTGAGAGTCACAGTTTCCACATAATCCTATTCATGACATAGGATCACAGAAACATAAAATCTTGGAAAGGAAGTTAAGGATTTAAGATTCCATCTTTTAAAATAATTTCACATATATAAAGATAGACTTCCAAATGCAGTTTGAATGAGTTGAACAATAGTGGTTTCACTACCTCAGACGTTGTCTTCCAACAAGGAAACCAAAGAAGAAGAGTGTATATGCAAAGTTATGCCTAAGCACCTCTGGGGTGTTCCCTCAGGTTGGCTAGGTGATTGGTTAAGATATTTGTGGAGCTTTGAGGTGGTAGATAGGCAGATATGGGTAATGAGAAATCAGGCCTGTCGATCTGATTTGATTCTTACTCCTGGGCTAGTGAAAGCTGAGCACATTCAGGTCACCACAGACAGCCATCTGCATTGGACTTGCTGTTCTGCTGGTCACCCCGTGCCAATTTTCTCTGTTTTCCCAGTGCCATTGTGCCCCAACTGTATATCCAGACTCACTGCTTATCAAGGAAAACATATCTAAGATCAGGCTACAGTGTTTTACACAAGGTCAGTATTATATTGGGTATTTTAATTGGTTGATATAAGAAAGCATTATACAATTAAGAAACAAACCAATAGACACAAACCCTAAAACTTGATGTGAGTATCTCTGGGACAATAAGCCATTGTCCTCCACAAATCTGTGGCATATTCTCCAACAGTTGCAAGTTGTCAAAGCTAAATGTATACTTTCCTTCTCTTTCTTTCTCTTGTTATCTGAGTAATCACCATAAAGAGACAATATGTTTAACAAAAGTATCTTCCATACCTTGTCCTTTCTTCTCCATCTCAATGGTATTGTTTGTGCTGAAAAATTCATTTACCAACTTGAGCTTCTTCCCAATTTTTTTTTTCTGTTACAATAGGAGGCAGTTTAGCATCACTGTTAAATATACAGGTTCTGAACTCAGACTGTGCAAAGTGCAAATTCATATTGACTGGTTGGGTAGTCTTTGTCAAGTTACTTAATTTCTCTAAGATTTATCTACTCACTAATGAAAGTGTATTAATTATAATGCCTCCTATAATTGTATTAAAATAAATCATAACTATACATGTATATATATAAATTTTTGAAACTGACAAAAGCATCAAATAAGTTACTTATTATTATTGTTGCTGTTATTTTTTTCCCCAAGATTAAGCTCAAATACCTTTTACCTAGTTAAGAGTTCGATTATCTCTGGGGAAAAAAAAATCAATCTTCACTTCTCCTCTTGTCTTGTGATGTCATCCTGCAATCAAATCTCTAGTAGAGTAATTACCATAGTGCATCACCATTATTTACTTCTCTGACTGTCTCCCTGGAGAAAAAGTCCTTGAGGGAGAAGTCTGTAACATTAATCACTTACCCTCAGAAACCAGCATCAACCCTCATGCAAAGAACACACTTGGTGTTAATGGCCACAAAGCCTAGCTACCAAAATGCTACTGTCATCTTCTATGACAATTAATTCATCTACATAACCAAAATAATTCAGTAAGCACTTGCTTAGTTTCAGGTTAAACAATAAAGAGCAAAAACCTCATTAGTCCTTCTGATACATAATTCCATGTGTTTCTTTTATATCCACACTTGTTACTTTAAAGGGAAACTTAGTCAATAAAAAGAAAATCATATTAGATATACAGAGGTCTTCCAGTTAAAAAAACAAACAAATACAGAATTTTTTTTTTCTAACATACAAGCTATGCCATATTTATTTTAAGGTACAGTTAAGTTTTAAAATCTGGTAATGAATTCTGAGACTGATCTTCAAGTCCGAAGGCAACATAACAACCATCAGGATATGCTATTGATGTTGACAACATCAAAAATGATGAAATTATAAGTAACAGTCTCTCTGAAGATCAATTTACACAACTTGGGGATTGTCCAAATAAAAACCATACATGAAAGTTAACCAATCATTTGCTTACCCCAAAGGTTCACAAATTGATAAATGTTATTAAGGTAATTGGATGAGCAACTACTTTAAATTTATATCGTTAAATGATAAAAAATGGAATATAAGGTTCTCTGGGAAATAGATTTCTGAAACAGATGACACTCAAAAGATTAAAAAATTCTGAACCTATCTAGATTTTAAAGTGATTTCATAGTCAAATTAGTATTAAGGCTTAACTTTAGGAGTAAAATCCAGAAAAGCATATAGAAAATCTCCATAACATATTATGATAAAAGACAGTTACTGTCTATCTCTTGCAACTCAACGGAACTGAAAAGGTAAGAATATATATAAATAAAAGATCTAAATCTAGTCTACTCAAAAATTTTTAAGGATTTCTACTAATCATTACTTCAAATCTCCTCTTTTATAATAAACTCTATAATTTTTTTTTTTAATGTACTACCTAGGGGAGGCTTTACATTAAAAGGGTTTAGTAATGGAATTACAAGTAAAATTGAAACATCAGTCATAACTGACATGAACATTTGAAAAAAAGAATGCATTACATCACTAATTTAGCTGATGATCAGATCAAGAAAGAGAAGCAGGAAGGTACTGGCACTCTGTATATAGTTAGAGTGACAGATGTCCCATGTCGAACATTTATATATTAGAATGAAATACAAATGGTGTCTTTACTAAAGCACCCACAGGTTAATAAGTCTGAACTTCAGACTACTTGGTGCCTCAATAGATTTTCAAAATGCTAAGGTCATTTAGAAACTATGTTATTTATTTTTATATAGATACTTTCATATCTCAGTAAAAATCAATAAAGATTTATGATTTTGGAATTACAGATTAGATAATTCAGACTAACCCTCCTTCTGAAGAAAACTGGAGGGAAAAATTCTGCTTGAAGGCACAGGAGAGCTAAGAAATAAATAATTACCAAGCCAAGATCCAGGAGAAGACAGAAATTCAGACATAAGAATTCAGTATTTAGAAATTCTCAACTTTAGGGTGTTTGCTAATTCTAAGAGATTCTGGGTACATCGATTGGCAGCTTCCTCATGCTAAAGGGGCAAAGGTGGGAGAACACAGCCACCTAAGCTTGGGAGAGTGTGGCAAATATCTTGAATTTGCTTGGGACCTAACTAAGCTATACCCTTGGGGAAAAGGCTAAGCGAGAAGTAATCTGGCTCTCAGAAGGACTATGGCCCAACTCTAAATTATCTAAATGCCTGAAATTGGGTTAAGATATTCTCAGACTGTTAGTGCTCTAGGCACATGAGAGAAGCAAATGTAAAACCTTTGAGTATGAAGATGACATCCTAGGCCACAAATCATTTCAACTTTTAAGAATATAATGCACATCACAAAATTATAAATAAGCAATGACACAGAGACAAAGTTATGTGGATGACAGTAACAACAAACAAAAGAAAAAGATCCACAGGTTCTCCATATATGAGTGATTAGACACAGGTTAATAAGATAAAAAATAGCTAAGTTAACATTTTTAGGATTTTAAAATATGTCTTTGAAATTTGTGCAGAAACATTGAGTGTTTAGAAAAGAATTAAACAGAGAATCTAGAATTAAGAATAACAATAACTAAAATTAAGAACTCAGCAGGTAGTCTGACCCACAGTCTGAAAGAAGAAAATATTCAGACTGAAATATAGAGAGAAAAAAACAGGGAAAATAAAGAAAAAGAAGTAAATAATATAAGAGATAAGGTGAAAATATAAAATGCACATTCTAGATTCCCCAAAGGAGAGGAGAGAGAGGAAGGGACAGACTCAATATTGAAGAGATGGTGACTGAGAACTTTCCAAAAGCAGTGACTGACATCAGCCACAAATTCAGGAAGTCCTGAAAACACGAAGGTTTAAACAGAAAAGAAAAATGTATTTCAAATCACATTATAGTAATACCTCTGAAAACTGAAGAACTAAGTCCAGCTATCTTACAGGCAGCCACAGAATCAAAGATTGATGCCTTCAAAGGGAAAACAATAACACTGAGAGCTGATCAATCAATTCAATAAAAACTAGAAGATAACGAAATGATATCTTTAAATGCTGAAGGAAAATAACTGTTAAATTAGAATTCTATGTCCAGTACAAATATTTATTAACAATAAAGGTGAAATAAATTCATTTTCAGACAAGCAAAACTGAGATAATACATCTTCAGAAAGTCTGCAGTAAAGGAAAATCTAAAGGGAATTCTACAAGAAAAGAAAAGTTTACACAAAAAGCATCTTGCAAAATGAGATAAGGAACAAAAAAAGGGAAAATATAATATCATTTATTGGCATTTGCATGTATTAACAAACCCCACTCTAGCATAAATTGAAGAAAGTTAAGACAAGTTAAGATTCATGTGATGTGTTCTAGCTTAACCACACAAAATATTTTTATAAGTAAAAAAATGAGTGAACAAAAGAACCTATGACAAGGGTGAAATAGAAAGACTTCAGTAAAATAAATTTCAATTCAATTATATTTGTAGTTACATTAATGATAAATGGCTAAAACTCTTATTAAAAGCAAAGTTTGCTATACTTGATTTAAAAGATCACGATTCTAATTTTTTGTAACATAAAGATAAAGGCTTACAATATATGAAGAAAAAGATTATAGAACAAAAATCAGAAATAAACAAATCTATAACGCTATCAAAAAGTTTTAATAGATTTCTCTCTTTAGCTCTTTAACATAAAACAAGAAACAACAGAATCAGTAATAATTAATCAGTTAACTTAAAAAACATGTTTAGGAAACTTGACTTAATTGTGTCTTTATAATGTGTGTAAATAAGTGTGTATGTATGTATTTCACTGTTACAGCATTGCAAACAAAAACTGCAAAAATTTTTTTTTTTAATTTGCTAACACACATCAGGAATTTCAGAATTGAATTTATATTGTGTTCTCTGACTGCAGTGCAATTAAGCTAGAACCAATACTAAAATGTTAATGAGGAAAAAATAAAATATTGGAAAATTCATATATATGCATCAGTCAACAGATAAAAAAAATGTAGTGAAAATCCTGTCATTCATCACATGAATGAACCTGGAGGACATTATGCTAAATGAAGTAACCAGTCTATGAGACATCCCTAATTTAACAATGCCCAGCTGAACTTCTCATCTCTTCTCTATTCCATACCTAAACCTGCACTACTCACCCCCTTCCTTATCTCAGTTTTTGTAAGTCCATCTTTCCAGTCACTTTAAAAAAACCTTTGAGACATTCTCAGTGCCTTTCCTTCTTTCATACACTGTCTCTAGTCTATCAGAAAATCCTATTGGTCCTATCTTTAAATACACAATGTGACCACTTTTGCTACACCCAATGCTACTTTTCTGGTAGAAGCATTATTACCCTTCACCTAGATTACACTAGCCCCCTAAGTAGTCTTCCTGTTTTCACTTTTGTGCCTCTAAAATCCACTCTCAGCAGAACACTGAGAATGACCTTTTAAAACAATAATTCAGATCAAATTATTCCTTTCCACAAAGTCCTGCTAGTTTCCCATTTCATTCCAAGTTAGAGTCAAACTCCTGACAATGGTCTGTACGGTCTGACTTAATTTCTCTTCCAACCTCTTCTTCTCATTGTTGCTACCATCAACTTCTATTGCTTTCCTAACCTCATCTCCTACCACCCTACCCTCCTCTCACTCTACTCCCACTCACAACCACACTGGACTTCCATTTTTCCTCTTTCCCTTGCTTGGAATCTTCTTCAGTTAAATATATGCTCATCTTACTTCTTTACAAATTTCAAGCATTTGTTAAAATTTTATTTTTCAATGAGGGCTACCTGACCGTTCCATTTAGAATCATAACTAGGCACTGATGCCTACTTCTCTATGCTTTGATCCCCATACTCTGCTCCATTACACCTTTTTCTGCAGTACATATCACAATTCTGTCAACTTTTTTACTTTTTAACACTTAGGCTTTCCAAGCACCTATAACTTGGCTTCCAACATATTCTGTGAACAATAAATATTTGTTGAATGAATTAAAATAGGAAAAGTAAAAATAGCTTAATATCAGTTTCAGAAAACAAAATTAGAATAATATTTGTCCAACATTAGGACATAAAGACTTTCTTAAAAAAGACAAAAGGCATAAAAGCCGCAAAAAAAAACAACAAACCAGATATTACTAGCAAAAATTCCAAAAAATTATTTAGAAAAAATATGTAAACAAAGTTAAAATATCTATTCTAGATATTAAATATGTATATTATAGGCATGTTGATAAGAGAAACAAACAATCCAAGAGAAAACAGGTGAAAAGTATAAACAAGAATTTATGATTAAGAAATTGCAAAAAGCAATAAAATGCTTGAAAATTTTTTCAAATTTAAATTGAAGCAATAATGAGACTCTATTTCTCCCAAGACATTGACAAGATATTAAATGATGATTGCTTCCAATAACAGTAAGAATGCACAGCCAGAACATTGCTAGTGGGGATGTGATAGATTTAGCCATTCTATAAAGTAATTTGAAAATACCTACCAAAAATTAAAATACAAACATCAATTGATAAAGTAATTCCACTTTCGGAAAACTATTATCTAGAAATAAATATATGAGTACATACAGACACAAATAAAAACGTGTATCTCTATCTATTGAAACATTGCTTATAGTGACAAAACTAAAAATAACGTAAATACCCACACAGAAAAGAATAGACTGAAAATTTGTGATACACATTCTTACAAAGGAAAATTGTACAGCTGTTAAGGATGAATTGGCCTAAAAAGATGGATTGGTGTCTATTGAGCTAGAGGGAGGTTTGCAATGTGCTTTGCTGTACGATGAGGAAAGAAAGTTGCGGAGTAATGTGTATATATACATATATATGTGGTATATTTCATATATATATGGTATAACTTAGGTAAAATTTTAAAAAGAACAATAAGTGTGAAATATACTGAAATGGTTAACATAAGCATAGAAAGAGAATTAAAAAAATAACATTATTTTTATCTACCTAGAGTTTTTTTCCACCTGTTACAATATGTATAAAATCTGCTTTTTAAAATTAAAAGCAAATGTAATATAGAATAGCACACATTTTGATATAACACAAAACCAGATCCAAATTGAATCTTCATTGCTAAATACCTATGTGACCCTGAGTAAGGAAATTTAACCATTCACCAACCTCATCGGCCAAATAGGTGTTAATTTATTATTTTTTATAAGACTTTATTTATTTCTTTTAGAGAGAGAGCTAGGTGAGAAACAGAGTGGGAGGGAGAGGGAGGAGGAAAAAAATCTCCAGCAGACTCCATGCTCAGAGCTTGGAGCTCAATGCTGGCTGATCCCACCACCCTGAGAACATGACTTGAGCAGAAACCAGGAGTCAGATGTTCAACCTACTGAGCCACCCAGGTGCCCCCAAATAGGTGTTAATTTAAAGAAATTATACAAATGACTTATCAGATATATATGGGCACAATACCATTTGATGAATAATGGGTATCAGTCTCATGATATTGATTCTTAAATTACACACATAATAAAATGAAAGTACTATAACTGAGTAGTGAGATAATAAAAGCAGGGTGAGGAGAAGGAGGGGAGTCGATAAAAGAAGGAAGAGAAGAGCTAACAGTTACTATGAACTTGCCATAAGCCAGGCAACAAGGCAAAGACTTGCATGCACTAAATCTTTACAATATGTGACTGCACATATGAAGTTTGAACAACTAATAATGAGTTAGGTACTATTTTATTTCCGGTTTTACAAAGTAGGCAACAACTATGAGTTGTAATTTGCCTCATTATACTAAAAGGCAAAATAAGAATTTCCAAAAAATTAGGGACCATGGTGGAGGCGCCTGGGTGGCTCAGTTGGTTAAGTGCCAAACTCCTGATTTCCCCTCAGATTATGATTTCAGGGTCCTGGGATGGAGCCCTGGGTCAGGATCTGTGTTCCGCATGTAACTGCCTTGTCCCTTTCCCTCTGCTCCTCCCCCTGTTCTCTCTCTCTCTCAAATAAATGCATAAATAAAATCTTTTTAAAAAATTAATGTCCATTGTATCTCAAAGATTATGTATCAACCAAAGGCTAAGACATAACCAATAATCTTTATTCTTTCAATCCTTTGAAGAAACAGTTTATTCGCAAGAGATAGCTTAAATGATAATTAAATGTTTTATACTAATTCTAGAGGATACCCATTGCTAATCCAGCTATAATTACCATGACCAACTAAATTAATAGAGGTTTTAACAAATAAAACTTTTTAAAGTAAATGAAGAGATACCTGAAATAGCAAAATACATTATTTCAATCTAATCATTTCTAAAGGAAATTCCTTGGGATTCAAAGGAAAAGAATTATTGAAAATAAAATGTCTACTTTTTCAGCAGAAAATGCTAAAACCTTTTTTGATAGAAAGGAAAATAATATGAATGCATTAATGTTTTTGCAGTTTTACTTCTTTTTGTTAATAGAGGTTAAAAGTGCCAAGAGATATTTAATAGTAACACCATTTGCAACAGCATGGGACTTTGCACTTCACCAGCTTCCACCTAGCAAAAATTGTACTGCAAGTACATATTTGCGAGCTTGTTATTTTAGTTAATTATATGCTCATTTAGAAACCATGATAGAACTGGCAGCTATTATGACTACAAATAAATGTTTATTTTTGTAGTTCTTATTTTATAACATAATAACTAAACAAGAGCTAAGGAAATTTAACCATTAGCCTTTGTGAGTCAGCTAATGCTGAGTATCTTTTAATAGCACTCCTTGTTTGACAGATTTACTAAACATGTGGTTCAAGTAGTTGAAAAATCCACTACAAGAGCCAGATACTTAGATTTTTTTTAATAAAAGTAATTTTGTAGGATTTTGCATTTACATATAACAATGCAAGAAGCCTTATTCCCTTAAAAATAAAATTGCCTTATAGAAATAAAAATGGTTTAGAAAAAGAATTTTTAGAACTATAGATATTTTGAAAGAATGCGAAAGATATTTCCCCCTATACATAGCTTAAAAAGAACTACTAAGTGAATATTCATTACAAAATAAATTATGAGATAACAATAAGAAAAGAGTATATATAGTAAAAGCTCAAAATTATATTTCTTAAATGTCCACCATACTTCCTGCGTATAGTATGTAACCATTTTTTTTTCATTCCAAGCTCATATTCCTTTTCTCAAATTACTATTATTCAATGAAAGAGAAAGGGAACATAGAATGATCTTTAACAAACAAACCACAGTATTATTTGTAACAGAGCTTAGCAAAGTCATTTGTTTTTCTGGTAGCACTATAAAAAGAGAATTGTTTAATTCTGTCTTTCTTCAAGGACACATTTATCAAAAAGAAGGCCCTGAGTGAACTCTTATTCCAAATAACATAAGGATAGTACGCATTCAGAAATTACTCTGGCTGGGAATGTAAGCTGTAAACATTTGCCATTTTCGGAACTATATTGAGACATTTTAAAAGAAGTTCTTCAGGCTTGAGTGAACTATAGGATAGAAATTTGGATCTACACAAAAATAAAGATCACTGGAAATAGCTAATATATTATTTTAATAATCTGTTTTCTCTCATCTTAATTTCATTAAAGGACAATTGAGTACTTAAGCAATAATAACAGCAACAAAAATAATGCATTATGGAGTTTATGATATGCAGAGGCAAATATGTAACAAATATAGCATAAGGGATGAAAAGTAATAAATAGGATTATACTGGTACAAGATTATTACGTTATATATTGATTTGACTTTATTTACAGGTAGAGAGCGATGTTACAGATACATATTGTAATGCCTAAAGAAAACACTAAAATAAAAATGAATTAATTGACGTAACTCAAAAGCTATTATAAGAGATTAAAAAATACCAAATATATTCAATTAATCCAAAAGTCAGGAAAGAAGAAAAATGGAATAAAGAGCAAGTAAAGAACAAGTAGCAAGATAGTAGACCAGACATATAAATAATTACATCAAAAATACTGTAATTGAAAGACAGAAATTTTTAATAGATTTAAAAACTAGAAGTCAAATAGTGTTTACAAGAGACACATTTTTAAATAGGAATATTTCAGGAAAAGGATATTACTAAGGATACTTCATAATGATAAATGAGTCAATCTAATAGAAAGCTATAACAATCCTAAATGTATATGCAACTAAAAACAGAACTTCAAGATACATTAAGCAAAACTGACAATTCTATGTGGGAAAAAAAATGCCACGATGACTGAAAATTTCAGTGGCTTTCCTCTTAAACTGATGGAATGATAGACAAAAACAATCTATCAAGTAAAGTTATACTTTATTTAAATAAAATCAGTGATCTTCACTTAATGAATATGTAAATAAGACGATAGCCACACACTACAAAATAAAAATTATTTCATGTATAGTGAAACCAAGTCTCAATAAAGTTCAAAGATTTTATATTACACAGAGTATGTGTTATGACCACAATAAATACAACTAAATTAGAAATGAATTTAAGAATTTGTGACAAAATCCCCAAGTATTTGGATATTATCCAACGTTTCACTATACAAGCCTTAGGTCAACAACCTCACAAAGGAAATTAGATATTAGTTCAAAGTGAATGAAAGTAAAAGCAAAATAATAAAAATGTGTGGGATGAATCTAAAACAATGTTTAGAGACAAATCATAAACTTTAAATGCTTATTTTATAAAAAATAAAGTTTAAACCAATGAGCTATGTTTCCACCTTAAGAAATTACAGAAGACTGAATCAACTGGAAAGTATATAGGAAGAAGGAAATAATAACAATAAGAGTGAAAATAAATGAAATAGAAACATACAAATGTTAGAGAAAAATCTGCAAAACTAAATGTTAATTCTTTTCTAATGAATCAGCATAGTTGCTCAATTGCTGACTGGACTGAACAGGAAAAACATTGCCAAAAACAGATTAAAAATGAAAAATATCACTACAGTTTCCACACACATAAGTTATTTTTTGTCAAATTCAACAACTTAGATGAAATGGACTTATTTATAGATATAAGAAAATAAACCAAAACTGACACAAGAAAAAAAAAGAAAAGAAAAATCCCATATTCAAAAAATTGAATTCATAATTAAATATCTTCTTACAGCAAAAACTTTAAGAACAGATGGTGTGTCTGGTAAATTCTCTAAAATATTTCATTTTTTTAAAGATTTTATTTATTTATTTGTCAGGGAGAGAGAAAGAGCGCACAAGCAGGAGGAGAGGCAGGCAGAGCAAGCAGAGGGGGAAGAAGGAGCTGGACATAGGGCTCGATCCCAGGACCCTGGGATTATGACCTGATCCGAAAGCAGATGCTTTACGAACTGAGCCTCCCAGGCATCCCTCTCTCAAAAACTTTAAAAAGAAATAATACCAGTATTAGACAAATTCTTTCAGAAAGTAGAAGAGGAAGAAACACTTCTCAACTCATTTTATGAAGGCAAACAAATCTTGAATCTAAAATCAGACAAGACCATTGCAACAACAGACAATTCTACATCAATCATAGTCATTTATAAGAATGCAAAATCTTTAACAAAGTATTAGCAAAGCAAATCCAGAAATGCAAAATTGAACATTGAAGCATCAATGTAACTTAAATTAACAAAACAAAAAAATGATACAATCATTTCAATGTGTGCAGATTTTTAAATGAAAATTTTAATAAAATTTGTGTACATGTTTATAAAATTCAGCAGTCATTCAAAATAAAATTTTAAAAACACCCAGACAACTAGAAAGAAAAATATCTTTATGACCATTGGTAGGTAAAAAATTTCCTAGGGCATGGAAAGATATACAATTACAAAGTTCAAAATCAATCAATTATAGTTCATTAAAATAAAAAAACTTATGCAAACTAGAAATACTACTAATAGAATCAATACCTAAACCACAACTTGGGAGAGTATAGTTGCAATACGTGTATCCGACATAGAAATTGCATCCAGAGTAAAAAAAGAACATTAATAAATCAATAAAAAGATAAACTTCCATTAAAAATTGGGCAAAAAACCTAGAAAAAACAATTTGCAGAAGATTTTTAAAAGGTCAATAAACACCTGAGAATTCATTAAGGATTATTAGTTGCAAATGCAAACTCAGACAACAATGAAAATGCCACTGCAATTCCACTAGGATGACTGAAATTTTAAAATAATAATATCAAACATAGGCAGGTATGGGAAACAACTGGAGAAGGAGTTCAGTCCTGTGAGAGTGTAAAATGATACAACTATGTTGAAAAGCTTTTTTTGGCAGTTTCTTATGAATTGAAGCCTATGACATGCAGAAATTTTTCTCTTAGATATTTGCCTGAGAGAAATAAAGACATGTTTTTCATCATCATTCTGTTTCTCCTTTTGATCTTCCCCCTTTTGCTTGTGTTTCTAACAAATTTTACGCTATATTTTATCTACTGAAGAACTCATCTCTTCAGTCAAAAACATTATGTATACTTTTGTAATATCACTTGCAAAAGCAACAACAAGAAATGGAAACTAGTACTCAGTTTTAGGGAACTGGTTAAATAAATTATGGTGTACATAAATGAGGAGACATTATGTCAAACAATGTTTTAAAAACATGTTTGAGATAGGATAATATAGCTTAACTTCTCGGCATTATTTGCTACAGCTGCAGTCTCATTTTGAAAACCATTTCAGTTGGCCACCGTAGTGTTAAGGTTCTTCCCCATTACAATGTGCCCTTTCTGTATTCTTTGTTGGATTCTTTCCCTTCAAATGTTGAAGAGCTTCAGGACTCAGTCTTCATAGCTCTACATTTCTCTATCAAAACTCACTCTTTAGTGAGTTTAGTCATGTTTTTCATGACTTTAACTATATCTATACATGGATGACCACCCAAATTATCTCCAGCCTGAACATGTCCCCTACACTCCAAATGTTTACCTTCCTAACAATAAATTCTTTACTTAGGTGCTTATTAGATATCTCACACTTTTCATGCCCAAGGCAAAGTTCAGTTTATCTCCTCCTTAGCATTCTGCATCTCAGTAAACAACTCCACCATCCTTCCATTCATTTGGGTTCATAATTTTCATCTTTCTTTGTTGCTTTTTTTTTTAAGATTTTATTTATTTGAGAGAGAGAGCGCAACAGATAGAGCACGAGCATGGGGGAGAGGGAGAAGCAGGCTCCCCACTGAGGAGGGAGTTGGACGAAGGGCTTGATCCCAGGATGCTGGGATTAAGCAGATGCTTAACCAAAGGAGCCACCCAGGTGACCGCCTTTCTTGCTTTTTTCCTTACATTCATTCCATTAAATTCTCTTGGCTCTATCTTTAAAATGCATCTCCCATGTAACCATTTCTCTCCACTTCAGCTGCTACCATCCTGATTCAAGCCTTTTATTCTCCCTCTTACACTCCTTAGTAGCCTACTAACTGATGTCTCTGCTTCTCCTCCTTGCCCCTACATTCTACTTCACATACAGCAGACAGAGTGAATTTATTTAACATTATTTAACATAATATTATGTCACTTCCTTGACCTAATATGCTGCAATGAAAGAAATCCAAAGATGTTTACAGGCCCTTCTTAATAGATTACAATTAATCTGGCCTTAACATTTATTTCTACAGTTGTATATTTTCTTAATTTTCTACAATAATCATATAATCATTTATTGCTTCTGAAAAAAGAAAAAAATATCTATAAAGCAGTTTGGCAAGTCAAGATGGTAAAAGCAGTTAACAGGTATAAAAAGAAAAGAACATTTAGAGGAGATAAAAGAAATGAGAAACAGTTCCATTGCAATACATGAATATTTTATTTTCTTTCTAGAAGAGTGAAATTAATAAGAATATACAGAAAGAAACTGTCAGGTGAATACCTATTATCTTTTATTGTACATGACTATAATTGCTGTTACCTGGTTTATTTCATAATATCCAAGTGCTTATGAAATTTTTGTGTTTGTATTCATAATATTAAAAAGATAGAAGACATACCTGGGAATATCATTATTAGGACTGACCACATTGAAAACTGACATTAAAAATAAAAGCTAAATTACCATGGCATTAAACTAATCATGTATAAGTAAAAAATAATGTAGATACTTAGTTTTTTTTATTTTCCAGTTATTTTAAGTAAATAGAAATTAAGGATACAATTTCGAGGTGATATGGCTTGTATGACCTCATAAATTTACCATAGACTCATAGAATATTAGAGATTTAAAGAAACTTAGAGCCCATCTGGGACAATTCCTTCCATGTCACATAAGAAAACTGAGACTCAGAGAGCAGAAGCCACTTTTCTAAATTTGCACAGCCAGGTATTAACAAAACAAATGCTTGAAGTTAGTATCCTACACATTAATCTGTTGTTTATCCCTGAATAATCCATGATGCTCTATTCCCTTATATGGTCACCACTACCCATACTTTGGCCACATTGTTCTTACATAAGCATTCTGAACCAGCATCTTAACCCCATGTCCGCAGTTGTGACACAAGAAGATGAACAGCCATCGGTGCAGTGGTGAGGATATGGCACCAATCACCACCATCTTTATGCTTAATTCCCATTCCATTCCCAGACTAGTAGTTGCCAAAAACAGTGCATTGTCTCAAAGTTATGAGGGGGATGTAAAAGGGAGGGGGAATGGGATAAGTAAAAGACAAGTCATCCACTTATTTTCCAGTCAGAGCTGCCATATTATTGGACACTCTCAAATTAGGAAGTGACATTAAAGACCATTTAGTGTAATTTCATGAGATGCCTGTGCATATCTACAGCATGCTTGCCTAGTGCTCTTCTAGGTGACGACTGAACACATTTTTGTGAAAATAAAACAATTATCTCTTAAGACACCTCATTATATCTTTGAATAGTTCTGTTACAAATCTAATTGACTTTAAATGTGTGTTCAAATATGATCATAATTAATTAATTTATTTATTCTCCTAACAGATATTTGTAAAGAGGGGTGTATATGTGTGATCAGAATTGAACAACCCCTTCAGTTGAAATCTGATTAGAACAGAGCCCCAAATGATTATCACCTTCATAATAACAATAATGATGATTTTTTATGTCTAGGAATTAGGACAATTCACTTGGTTCAAACTTTGTAAAAGTTTTAAGCACACTACTTCATTTTACTATACAAAAAACTTATGAGGTAACATTATTAATCCCAGTTTCTGAGATTTAGAAAGGTTAAATAACTTGCCTAAACACGGCTAGTAAAAGTAGTGCAATTTGATTCCACAGTCTTTGCACTTCAGCCACTTCCCAATATTAATACAATAACCTATTAATGTAAACTGAGATTAAATTTGCTTTTTTGTTAGGCACTTCATACACACTTATATTGAGCTTACTACTGTTTATAAAATAAAAACAACAATAAAAACAAGAGAAAATAAAAATAATGTCTGTAAAACAGAAGAGTCTCACAAAAATGCCACCTCAACGTTTTTGACTATTTCTGCTTAAAAAAAATAGGCTAATTTAAGATATATGTAATTCTCTACTCCTGTAGAATTTCTATGTCTGTTGTTGCTGTATTTTTGTTGTTACAGAGATAT
Source organism: Ursus maritimus (assembly GCF_017311325.1). NCBI lineage: Eukaryota > Metazoa > Chordata > Mammalia > Carnivora > Ursidae > Ursus > Ursus maritimus. Next base: position 62,630,252 of record NW_024425563.1, on the reverse strand, counting down.
TCTCAGCACCACAAGTTGAGATCGTCATAATGAAAACTTCTCAAATAAAAATACTGACAAATGGACTTGAGCTAAATTTTTGTTCTTGCCTAAAACATCAAAATATTTCTTCATTCAAACAATGATAACATATGATTTGCTTATTTCTTTTGTAAAAGAAAGATTGACCCTTCCCCAAATCATAATTTAATGTTTCCTCAATCTTCAGCCATCACCTCATTTTTTCTCCTGAAATCAGAGCAAAATGCCAGCTACAAAAGTTTATACCCTACTTGGTTTTGAGTTTTGAATTCCATGCAGTATAATTAGTTTCTTGTATAAGTTTTGTAATCTTGTTAAGACAATTCATTTGGTACCTTCACCATTTGAAGTTGCTAGATTTTAGAACATGCACATTTTCTTTGGGAATAATGACAATTCCCAAATGTTTCCATTGTCTTAAAAATAAGAAAAAGCTTCTTCTAAACATTTTTCAAAGATCTGATATTTGAAAGTTAATGGATCTAAATTTAATTGCATGCTATCTTTATAATTCCAACAAAGATATACAAAATAAAATCTACTTTCAAGTATTTCAATGTTTAATGGGTACATGTCACAAACATAGTAGAAGAAAGAAATGACATTTCATATAAATAAAACTAAAATTTGAGATAATTTTGTGTATGTGATTTTTATTCAGCCTAAATCTTTTCTTTTCTTTTCTTTTTTTTAAAAGATTTTATTTATTTATGTGACAGAGAGACAGCCAGCGAGAGAGGGAACACAGCAGGGGAGTGGGAGAGGAAGAAGCAGGCTCCCAGCGGAAGAGCCCGATGTGGGACTCCGTCCCTGGAACGCCGGGATCACGCCCTGAGCCAAAGGCAGACGCTTAATGACTGCACTACCCAGGCGCCCTAAATCTTTTCTTAACAAAGATGTTATGATGCCTTAATACTGAAGGTAGGAAAATCTACGTCATCTATGTTTCATGTAGACACCATACGGTGCCTCCCTTCTAGTCAGATGTCTTAGTTTAACATTACCCTGCTATAGAACTTAGCTCTACATCACAAATTAATCAAATATAAGTTACTCTAATGTCCATGTTTCCATTCTAGAGCAAATAGAATCCTCACAGATTTTTAGATTCTAATTTTTAAAAAATGTGTTTTTTATGAACTCACCTATGCTGGAAACTTTAGTCTATCTGGAACAAAAAATTGCTCTTGCATCAGTCAATTCCACTTAAAAGAATAGGAATGTAGTAATACATTTAAAACATCTAAAGTTACTTGAAATTTTTAATTATACTTTTTGCCCAGTGTGGTATTATACCTAGATGTCTCCAGACATAAGAACCTCAACAAAAAGATAAATCATTTTAACTTCTTAAGTATACAAAATAAGAATTTGAATTTTTCCCCTAGAATTGTAAAAACAAACAAACAAACAAACAAACCCACTCTGATACACGTTTTCCACTGTTTTCTGTAGCCTCCAGATAGTAACCATTCATTCCTTCTCTACCCCACATTTTATCTACTCCATTTGATTATTGTGCTCTAAAGTTTTTATCTCATCTGTTGTGATTAAAGCCATTATTATTTTCCACATTGAATAAAAACAAGCTTATTTGAATATAGCAGCAATTTATTTATTTTCCCCCTAAGGATATGTGATATTTACCTATTTAACTTATGTAACAACAAAACTTAGTAGGAAAAGCAGAGAAGGGACAGAAATTTACAAAGCTAAAATAGAATCTCTTTGACAAAGGACAGAATAATTGAAGAAGGGTTTCTAATGCTTCCTGAAAGAGATTTGTTTTTGTTTTTGTAACACTGTTTACCTTTCCCAACCTGATTAAATCCAAGAGACTCTAATATATACGCTAACCTTTAATTTACTCTTCCTGAAAGCCTTTCACTCCATTCACACATACACCCTTCCCATTGTTTCCACAGTAACAATACATTACATACTCTAGTAGGTTACTGGATTTTCTTCTGAGTGAGATATAAATGCAAAGAATTTTGCAAATACTTCATTGGATATGTTATAAAATGGATATGAAGATTCACATCTTCATATTTCTCGAATTTTCTTTTAATTTTGGAAAAGAATAGTGTTGAATTCTAAGTTAGAATTTATTAAAAGTCTATATAATTTTTTGCTCTGACAGTGTTTTTCAGACATTCAAATCCTTTAATAACATTGAATAATTATCATTTCACCCAAATCTTCCAGTGCAGAAGTAACCCTCATTAGGTTTACCTGAAGCATTTTCAATTGCTATGACGGCTAACATTGTAAAGAAGTGGGAGGAGTGAAGAAAGTCAAACCACAAATAAAAATAATTCTTTCTTCCCTTTTTTTTTTTTTTTGGTTTTATTACGGAGATCTGATTTTATGCTATTGATACGTACCGATCATCATTTGAAAATAATTAACCACAAGCTTTAATGGTGTTAATAAGCCTCCTCACATCTTCCGTAGGACTAACAGAAGCAGCAATAAGTGAAGCCTAATATTGTCTTTCCCAGTGGTTCTCAAACTTGAGCAATCATTTGAGTCATCCGGAAGATTTGCTGAAACAAAGATCTGGGCTCCACCCCTAGATCTTCTGAGTTGGGGCCCAAGAATTTTCTTTCTTACAGTTACTTCTTCCATTTGGGGATCACACTTTGAGAATCACTGACCTACTTTGTTAATCATGGTCGTCACAAATCAGTAATTAATTAAGCAGAAGGAACAGAATATATAAATATTTGTATCTATAGATAACATATCCACACAATTAAAAATTTCACTTTGGATCTTGATGCCTAGTGAGTCACAAACGTGAGAAAGAAAGAGAAAAAAAACAATAGAAGTTAAGATAATTAAAAAAAAAAAAAGCCTCTCAGAAATTTTGAGAAAAGGAAATCACCTGTAATGAAAGTGCTGCTTTACTATAAAAATAAGCCATTAGAAATTTACTACAAAACCAGATTCAGTCATTTCTATAATGAACACTTGTTATGTTGGCCAACATGGCACTTCCCTTTGTCAGAGCCAATTACACACCAAGTGATTGTTCTGACTGAATAATTTTTCAGTAAGCAACTACTCGTTGTTGCCCAGTAAGGTCTGAAGTTGAAATTGAGTAAAGATTTTATTTATTTACTACTGAGTTGGATGAATAAAGGTAGGAGAGCTTGAAGATAATTTTCAGATAAACAAATTTAAAGAATTAGGAATTAGAATATAGAAGTAATAAAGTCAATTCTCAAGGAAGTTATTCCAAAACACAGAATATTGCCTATGGAAAACATACAATTGTGTGGTGTAAAACCAATGTTTATTCTTTTTCTTTTTTTAAAGATTTTATTTATTCACTTGAGAGAGAGAGAAAGAGAGAGAGCGAGAGCACGAGCAGGGGGGAGAGGCAGAGGAAGAAGCAGATTCCCCGCTGATTGGGGAGCCCGACGTGGGGCTCAATCCCACAAACCAGAGATCAAGACCTGAGCTGAAGGCAGATGCTTAACCGTCTGAGCCACTCAGATGCCCCACCAACGTTTATTCTTAACAATTGTTTCTAGAAAGCCTGGAGAAAGCATAGCAAGTCCTTCTGAGTACCATTTTCAGCTAGAAAATGCTATAAAAGGATAATCTCAAATAAACTAATGAAAGTTTCATCACTCTTATTAACACTTATTCTCCATATTAATAAAAAACTATACACTTGTCTATAAAAGTGTCACTTGCTAATTAAAACCATTTATAAAATACCCTAAAGAAAAATAAATAAAGCAGTTCTACTAGCTTCCTTGCTAATTGCTAGTGCACCCAGATACTCTGAAACTTGTAGGTTTTGCACCAACATTTCTGTGTCAGGAGCTTTCTTACCAGAGATTTACGCTTGGTTGTTTCTCATCCATCTCTTCAGAAAGACCATTCCTAAAGTAGCAGAACCCTGTTACTCTCATCCTATCCTACCCAGCTTGATTTATTCTTAACGTTTATTCTATTTCAATGAATCTGTAACATATCATGTATAAGAAGTACCATTAGTTCGTCACATTGTGTCTTTAGAATACCTACATAAATTCTCTAACACCCCTCCCTTCAAAAGGTGAGCCCTATTCCCGTCCTCTGCAATGAGAGCCAGACTACATTACTGTTAACAAATAGAAAGTTCAGAAGTGGAAATGAGTTTAGGTCTCTTGAGTGGCGAGCTGTGAGAGAGGTCGGCAACCATGGATACTCATGAAGAATAAGTTGTACTTACTTTATAAGTGGCCCCTGTAAGTGGTCCCTGTAAGAAGCCAACTGAGGAAGTGAGGCTTCCTTCTAACAATCAGTACTAACTGCCCAGCCCTGTGAGTCACCTTAAAACCAAAGTGTTTGGCTCCAACCAAGCTTTCAGGTGACAGCAGTCTCAGCTGCCATTTTGATTGTGACCTTGTGAGATAAGACAAGCTAAAGCTGCCCAGCAAAAAAACCTCCATAATTCCTGATCTATAGAGACTATGAGGTTAATATGTTTATCGTTATTTTAAAGTATGAAATTTGATAGTATGTTGTTAAAATAAATAGCTAATACAATTACTATTGAAAAAGTACTATCTATTTTACTAACAAAATCCTCTCTTAATGCGTACAATTGTGATTCTATATTTAACAAAAGAGATCTTTAAAACTAATTTAGACCTTTATCTTAATCGTGTATCACTCTTTTGCATATTCATAGAAGGAAAATGCAAGTGAAAGAAATGGGTGATGATATACCTAAAACTTCATTTTAGTATCCAATTTCTCTAGCTATATTTTCAACTTAGCATTATCAACATCTGTGTTTTTCAACATAATACAATATATAGTGACATGAGGAGTGTTGATGAGGGTGTCCTACACTATTGTCTATAAGATTTTCTTCTCAGCAGTTGACCCTCAATATGTAAGTTTTGTTGGTAGTGTTTTCTCAATCTCACCACGTTGTCAGACAATAAAAAATATATTGATTTCATTTCCTGGTCAATAGTTATTATAAAATACATCTGCATTTAGACATTAAATATTTTAAAAAGTGTCTTCAAATTAATGAAATAAAGTATATATGAATATGCTTATTACTTAATCGCAATCATCCCTGCTAGAATGTAAAAAGCGAAGACTTTGTCTTATGCACTATTATATCCCCAGCCTATTACAGTGCTTGGGACATAACCAGTGCTGAATAAATATTTATCCAATGACTGAATGAATACGCACATGTATACATAAAGCTAGTGAATAATACGTACTAAATATGAACATTCTCTGGGTTGTTTATCTACATGAACTTCAAAAAGTTTTAAGTAAGTATTATAAGAAATCATGTTTCCAAGTTGAAAAAGTTTAGGATTAAAAATTATCAACAGTACCTCAGGGTAGCTTAAGATAACTATTTTATTTGATACCTTATTTACTATTTAACATTCTTATTGCTACCAGTTTTATAGGAAACAGATGCTTTAGCTCATGAAACCTTCAATAGAAGTTCTTTTCAAGCAACCCTAAAACTCTCTATTTGAATTTACCTTAATCTCTATAATGTGGCATTATATAAATTTACATAAAATAAGTGCTTCAACAGGGTATACTCCATTTTAAATTTTTCCAAGTTTTAGGTGGAGGATATAGAGGAAGCTTCCACTTTAACGTACACTCCACTTTTAAAACAAACAAACAAACAAAAAAGTATACTCTATTTTCCTTTCATATAGTACCAACTTATGTGTGACTATTTTCACCTCTGTATAAGCCAGATCTTTTCCATGTCTACATTCTGAACACCCTTTCAAGAAATAGTAACTCTCCTTTGTGGCACATACTTTCCAGGAACTGTGCCCATTTTGCAGAAAAATTGTGTTTTCATCACCTCATGGATGACTATGTAGTCAGGATACAAAGGCCAGTTCCCAGAAAAAGATGCCTACCAGAGGGCTTCCCTGGATACAGTGACCACAATCAATAATAGTTTTCCAGTTCCATAAAGCTCAAGATAAATATGACTAAAATGAAAAGGCTTCCCTGGAAAAGACAAGTAAAAGGTATATTGGTTGAGTGGAATGTTAATATATTAATGAAATTGATGACATTAGTGATTTATTTCGTTGACAGAATTTAGAATGAGATTCATTTGTCATTATCCCATAGTCATTCATCAGCAGTACATTGCCCCAAGCATTTAGCCTCCTGTTAGCAGTTTAAGTTTTCTTTGGAGTAATTATACTGGAGAAAGAATACGCTATGTTTGTGGTCCACTTGATTATAAATAAAATAAAAACAAAATTAATATTTTATGGAAAACAATCTTTTATGTTCTTCAAGTGATAATTCTATTACTTTGTTTTACATATTTTATATTGCTCTATCTTCTATCCTACCAAAATTACCTACTTTGAAAAGACAATTAATTTTAATTCTACAGTAATACTCTTCTCTTCAAAAGGAAGCACGATAATAAAGCCCCTGGTAAAAAATGGATGAATTTTAGATAATGTCCACTTGATTTGTAAGACACTGAAAATATAATCAGATAACATCAATAAATCTCCAGCATGCGCGCACACACACACACACACACACACCCACCTCCGAGATATCATGCAAGAACAACCACAGTTTTGCCTGGAAACTGCTCTGCCTCTCCAAAGTCAAAGCCCCTAAAGGACCCAGTTTGGAGTTGGAAAGGTTCAGTGAGACTGTCTCACAGCAGAGACAGATTAGAATGTAAAAATCGAAGGAAAATAGCCTCTGGACAACTAGCCAGAATTTATGGTATTTAGATCAAGTCCTGAAAACATGGCACCTGAAGATTGTACTTTGTAGGTTAAATTTAATACTCTTATTTTCTTATTGTCTAATTTGTTCAAGCTAGGAATAAACATGACTGTTTCTTCTTTACCACTCAAGGAAATTTTCCTAAGGAGATTCCTGGGTTGTCTCTCAATGACTTACCTTGTCTAAATCCCTTTTCTAGCTGTTAGTAACTAACAAATAATACATACAGGATGGATAATTTATCGTAGTAGACATTTTTAAGTGAGTTCTTTCCTAAACTTAGACATAACAGGATATTAAACTGTGTTGAAAAAAATACAATTCAATTATTTAAAGAATGGAGAGACACTAAAATATGGATATGTATAATATACTATAGTATCCCAAAACAAAGAGTTAAAGTGGGGGAGGGGGATGGCTATATAGGGTTAGGGATGGATAGAAAATCCAGAAGATGTCAGAAAACCTTCACAGAAGAGATGAATTTTGATTTTTTAAGTGAGTAGGAGTGCATCAGACAGTAAAGGTTGGGTTGAGGATATCCTAGGCATATGGCATAAAGGTTTTGAGATAACATGTGGAACAGTGAGAAGTTCAATGGAAAGACAATATAGGATGCATAATGGAGGGTACATGGATACATGGGAGTGTAATATAGAGTACCTAGATAGAGGGTACGTTAGTGGACTGGTAAGGAATAGAGGGTGCATGATGGACGAGATCACGTGGATGGACGGGAAGAGAATGTAGGATTCATGGAGGCAGACCTGTGGATAAAATTGTGGTAAAAACATGAAAACCATGTGGACACTACTATGGAGTTTTTATTTTATCCTTCAGGGAATGGAAGAGCCACCAGTCTTATACTAGGAAAGAAACAATGAAATGTGCAAATTATGGAAAGCTTATCCTAACGGCTCTATGAAGAATGGCTAGGAAATCAGCAGTGGTTAGGCCATCAAAATAGTCCGAGCAAAACTTTTAGACTTCTCACAGGTTTCAAGACTCCAAGACATAAGTCCCTAATTACAGAATTTTAGGCATTAGGACTTGGAAAAGCATTATGTGACTAAGTTTTTACCAGGTCATTTTAGGTCACAGCTTATAAACTTATTACTGGACAGTATATTAACAGAAAGAGACAATGGCAAGGTTAAAACACACCTACTAACCAAAAACATGTTAGCTTCTCACCTCATGAGCTTGACACCAGAATTATGAACATATATTTCAACGAAGCCAACATATTTTTAAAATATGAATTTTTTTAATGATGCTAGATTTAAGGCATTATGTTAGATGCTAAGACATTAAGTTAGATGCAGGGGCAGGGGTGGAAATGGAATAAGGATCATGAAATAAAAATGGAGGGAAAAAAAGGGTTCTTGGCAGACATTATAGCCTATGCATTTCCATTGTTATTTCCTCAGTAGTGTCATGGCTTTTCCTACCATTTTAAAACATATCAGTATAGTTTGGAGGGGAAATGATTTTAGAATCCACGCACCAATAATCTTAGTGACAAAAGCCTTCCATGAGATGAAAATGAAAGGAACCAGGAAACATTTCTGTGCTGATCTACTTGACCTGAATGCTTTATGTCTTACTGACTGATTAAATCAGTTCCTGGTGCTCCTGGAGTTTAAAATAATGGCTGAGAAAATGAGAATGAGTCTTAAATTTACTGATAATTTTGGCAAGTGTTGAAATCTGGTCCATGTGCAGCTTAGCCCATTATGCTTCAGTGGTTTTTAATGTACAATGTACTTTTAAGATTTTTTTGCCCCAGATAGAAATTGTCTGCTTTACCTTTAGCGAAATTGTATCCTCAGTGAAAGATCAGATTAAATGGAGTAAGTGCAATGCTTATAAATTTGGATTAAGAGAAGCTGAAAGGATGCTTAAAATGTATCTTTAAACCTAAGTGCAAAATTTCCATACATACCTTGAAATATGTATTGGGGTATTAAATGTGCTCAGTAAGCTAAGCAATGTGTTAGATAATTAATAAACATTTAACAGCATTGATTTTTACACCCTGCTTTATTGAACTTCTTATCAGTATTGAGCAGATGGGTCATAACTATGAAAAATTATATTTTAAACATGATTACTATATGTGGATTATAGTTGAAAAATATTGTTCAGTGAAGCATTTACAAATGTAATTTAATGCACAGAGCAAGACCCCAAAGTTAAAGTATTTTTCCTGCATTAAATATAAGAGTACTTAAGTGATGTATAAAGAACATTACAGAATTGTTTAAAAATAATTTGCAATGAAAAAATAATCCCCTATATGAAAGTATAAAGTAGTATGTACAATGTCAACAAGGAGTAAACAATTCAATTGATTTTTGTTTTACTTAGTGTACAATAAATCCATTCTCATTACTCTCTATAATCATCTTTAATATTTATTAACAATTATGTTTGAAATTTTGGCTACTGTAAAAATTTGCATAACTAAGGTAAAAATCTTTTTGAAGGATAGTCACTGTTTAATAAGTCTTAAACTGTAGTGGAAACACGCATGCATGCATGCGTGCACAGCAAACGTTAATTGAGCCCTGTCACAGGACTGCGAAACTGTGAAAAAAAATCTAAAAACTTTGTATTTTTTCCAAATTATTTGTTAATAATATTTACATATTTCACCATTGGTTTATTATGACACAAATATTTTTAATAAAGAAATAAAGTTCAGGTAATTATTTTTTTTAGAAAGTATACTAGGACGGAAACAAGTTGTAATTGTATCTATCACAATTTTCAAGAGAAGTAGGCAGCCTTTAGGATGATTCCAAATTATCTGTACCTCCTGGTATTGAAAGCTTTGTGTTGTCTCTGCCCCCAGTGTACCAGAGTTGGTCAATGTGACCAATAGCATGTGGTAGAAGTGACAGTATGTCACTTTTGAGATTTGATTATAATAAGACTGTGGCTTCCATCTTAGAGTCTTTCTCTCTCTCTCTCTCTCTCTCTGATCATTCTCTCTCAGAGACTCCAGACTGCATATCAAGAAATTCCAGAAAAGACCACTGGAGCAAGGAATTGAAGTCCTTGGCTAACACTCAGCAAAAAACTGAGGCCTGTCAATAACCATGAGAAAGAATTTGGAAGTGGGTCAAGTCTGCAGATAAAATGGTAACCACATCTTTGAGACTTTGAATCAAAACCACTTCGCTAAGCCTCTCCCAGATTTCTGATTCACAGAAACCATGAGATAATAAGTATTTATTATTTTAGGTTGCTGACTTTTGTGATTGTTAGCAATTGATAAATACACCAAATGACATACTTAGTGAGTAGTACCTAACAGACATAATGCTTGATAGGGTATACATAAAAGAATGGGATTGCATTTGAGTGCTTATTGATTTGCAATCTAGTTTAAAAAATTAAGATACATACAAATAATATGAGCTAATATAGAAATGTGTACCAGAATAATGATACTAAGGAAAAAACATTGAAACACAGGCAATAGAATCATATTGTTGAGGGCCTACACAAAGTGTTCTAGAAAAGCTGCAAATATCAGGATGCCTGGGTGGCTCAGTCAGTTAAGCACCTGTCTTTGGCTCAGGTCACAATCCCAGGCTCCTGGGATCGAGTCCTGCATTAGGTTCCTTGCTCGGTGGGGAGCCTGCTTCTCCCTCTGCCTGCCTCTCTCTCTCACTCTCCCTCTATCTGACAAATAAATAAAACTATTTAAAAAAAAAAGCTGCAAGTATATTGCTGTGTGAATGATGACATGATCTGGACAGGTTAAGGCACTCCAGGTTGAATACAAACTTTGTACAAAGACATAAAAGTGAGAAAGGACAGAAAGTGTATAGGAAATTACAAAGAATGTAATTGGGCTAAATATTTAGTATTTACATGTATATGTATATAATTATATTACATGTGTAATGAAGTAGAGAAATAACACTTATCTTTGAGATAGAGAATAAGTTAATATTCCAGATCTAGAAAAATTATTTATTTTAAGGCCTCAGAATATTTTTAAGCTTTGATTTTATGCTTCTGTAAAGTAAAAATCATTTTACCACAAATCTACTTTTTCTGATTTCTAAGATAATGCGCTTTATACCAAAACAAAGCTACCTTCTTGGTCTGACTTCAGACTTAACAATGGATTAGCAACAGAACAAATTTTTCTTCACTCGCATAGCATCCAACTCTGATCCAAATCTATTGTTCATTGTGAGTTGATTCATTGTAACAAAAGATTTTGATGTGTTAACTTAATGGAGGAAGGAACTGTAATATTGCCGTTGAACGACACATTTCTGAGTAAAAAGGGGATGGTCAAGGACCCAAGAAAGTATGCTTTTTGCAGGATTACACAATTATAAAATAAACTTTATTCATATCTTCAGTCCTGTTTTTACACTGTAGTCATTGTGATACATACATGACTTTGCAAAAACTTGTATATTTTAAGTGGGATGATCTTGCAATGCTAGATCTCTGATCAATTAACAAAAATTAATTGAATATATGCAAAAAAAAAAAAAACCCTGCATCTGAGAAACTAAGATAAAACTGATATAATCTATATCTCAGTGAGTTTATATTTTCGCTCAGTCATGGATATTAAGTCATGTCTAGCATTCCAACTCTGATAAATTGGTAGTAACCACCTGGATATCTGTGTTGAAGAGGAGCTTAAGGCTATATTACGTTTAGAGGGAAATGGTGCCAAGATCATTTTCGAATTCCTGCCACAAGAATGAGAGAAAAGAGGTAGCACTTGAGCACTCTATTATGTCTGCACCTGTAGAAGAAGTTAAACACATAGAAAAGAAAACCATAGGTGATAATGCTAGCCCAAACAGTGATACACTTAATAACTGCTATTGAAATTTTTTTAAAGATTAGATTTGATAACTGGGGAAGGCTAAGGAAGAAAGCTCAAATTTAGCCGTAGAGAATAAGTTGTAGAGTGTTAGATGAATCTTCAAAAATGAGAAGCCCTACCTTTCCAATATAAAATATAATGCTACATCATTCAACATTTATTCTCATTCAACTTGGTTTTACCATATTATTTTCTTGAACTGTCAGGATTCTATGATGATCATAGATCATCTTATCTGTAAGTGCTGTATGTGACCAGCTGTTTTGATCGGAGTAATAACACATTCAGTACTATCTAAATATGAGACAAACTAAGCATATCAGTTAGAAATGCATTCTTCCTCAAGTAAAGGATAACCGAATAGCAGTAAGTTCAACAAAGTTGGTTACCTTTTTTTCCACAAATGAAGAAATTTGGGGACAATTTCTGACATTCCTCTGGCTGCTCAGTGATGACACCATAGCCCTCTTTATTTCTACCTCCCTGATCCACCGAAAGCATGTTAGCATCTCACCTCACAGGTATTGACTTATTAATGCAAGGATTTCTATAGCTCAGAACACCAAGTCCAAGGTCAGAGAATAGTGGAAGGGGAAGGGAAGATCTAGACATTTCTGACTCCTTTCGATATCAGGTTATACCCTAGGTGTCGTTGTCCACAGGTTCTTTGTAATTATAAGGGAGCCATCACCCAACACTTAAGTCTAGGCACACAGCTTCTTCAAACAAAGTCAGCACATAGTTAGTAAAAAATAAAATAAAAAAAAGGGCAAAATGGGTAATATATAAGCATTTAACAACACTTATTTCACTGATGTTACATAAAATGGTTGACGTAAGCCTCCAGGATTTATTTTCAAGAAACATTAAATTGATGTTACACATAATCATTGTAAAGAGAATTATTTTTCATTCAACAATCATTTATGGTTTACCTATGATGCGACAGGCACTTTCTCAAGTTTTCAAGATACAGAAATTCTGAGGCTTATTTTAGATGCAGTTTTTCAAAAACCAAATATATTAGACTTGACATTTTATAAAATCTTTGCAAATAAAAGCACCTCACATCTATAATAATAATAATAATAAATGTCAATACATAAAAACAATTGTATCTTCATACTCTAAAAAAAAAAAAAAAAGAAATAGCATTTACAATAGGATCAAAAACACCAAATACCTAGGAATAAACCTAACAAAAGATGCCCAAGATCTCTGTAATGAAAATAACAAAACATTATGAGAGCAATTAAACAAGACACAGAGTAGCTCTATGCTCCCAAATAGGAAAATTCAGAAATTAAGAGATTTCACTTGTATTAAATTTGACATACAAGTTTAATCCAATTCCAATGAAAGCCCAAATCATTCTCTCTGGATATTTATCCACTAGTATTAAAATTTATATTAAAATGCAAAGTATCTAGAATAGTCATGACAATGATGAATAAAAAAGTTCAAAACTTACCCTATTTGATCTTAAGACTTATTATAAACATAGAAAAAATAACAAAGCATGGGACTGGCACAAAAATATATAAATAGACAAAAAGGAGCAGAATAGGAAGGTCAGAAATAGACACACCAATGGTTGTTGTAATATTTGGGTACACTACGATTGAACAAAAGAAGCAGACACAAAGAATATACATTGCATGATTCCATTTACATAAAGTTCAAAATCAGGCAAAACTAATCTATAGGTTAGGAATTAACATAGTAGTTATTTTTGGAAGTGGTGAGGATAGTAACGGGGAGAAGACAGAAGAGGACTTTGGAGGTTCTTGAATTGACCTGTTTCCTTGATTTGGGTGCTTGGGTGTTCACCTTGTGGAAATTTTATACACTTATAATTTGGGCATTTTATTTATGTTTATTATTCTTCGATAAAAGAATACATAAAAATCAAAAGTTATTGTACCAGCTATAGCCAATACAATATTATTTTAAATTTAGAATAAAATAACTTAGAATATAATTTTTAAAATAGAACTGGTTCAATTTACAAAGGAATAAAAAAAACTATGGAAAACATAAAATAAATTTAACATATGATGTGCAAAATCATTATAGATTATCAAATACTATAACAAAGAAGATTTGAATTAATGAAAAGACATGGTATCATTAATGTTGACTAAACCTCAAGTTAATATACAAATTCAATGGAACAAAATTTCAATATCATTTATTACGTCATTTCCTGAATTGACTCCTACAAACAATAGATTTCAAAAGAGCCAAACTAAATCTGAAAAATATAATAAGAGGGTATTTGGCCTAACATGTTTTAATTAACCATAAAGGTCTTAAATTAGCTCAAAGACAGACAAACAGATGAAAGGAACAGCAGAGTGCATATAAACATACAAATATGGAAACTGTATAAGAAACTAGCAAAAAAAAAGTAAACTACTTAATATCTGCTGTGGTAATAAATAACTTTAGATATAGTGATGAGATCCTATCTCAAAAAGTTTTCAAAAACTAATTACAGATCTGTTCTAATAAAATCTCCAATTAAACTTTATAACTATCAGAAGAAAATATAAAATAATATATGACCTCTATGAAGGGGAAGTATTTCTTAGACAAGTCTCTCAAAGCAGAAGTCAATAAAAGTAATAGATTTAAACATATCAAAATCTAAATATTATACTTAATAAAAAAATCATAAAGATAAAAACCTGGAAGAAATTAAGTGACTGAAAAAAAATTAGTAAACAAAATATAAAGAATGTCTATAAATATATAATAAATAATAATAGAGAAATCAAAAAGGGCCTATCAACATCCAAATTGGCAAAGAAGAAGTCAAACTTTCACTCTTCACAGATGACATGATGCTCTATGTAGAAAACCCAAAAGACTCCGCCCAAAAATTGCTAGAAATGATACAGAAATTCAGCAAAGTTGCAGGATATAAAACCAATGCACAGAAGTCAGTTGCATTTCTATACACTAACAAGGAGACAGAAGAAAGAGAAATCAAGGAATCAATCCTATTTACATCTGCACCAAAAACATTAGATACCTAGGAATAAGCCTGATCAAAGAGGTAAAGGATCTGTATTCTGAAAACTATAGAACACTTATGAAAGATATTAAGGAAGACACAAAGAAGTAGAAAAACATGCTCATGGATTGGAAGAACAAATATTGTTAAAATATCTATACTACCCAGAGCAATCTACACATTCAATTCAATCCCTACCAAGATACCATCAACATTTTTCACAAAGCTGGAACAAACAATCCTAAAATTGGTATGGAACCAGAAAAAAACCCTGAATAGCCAAAGGAATGTTGAAAAAGAAAACCAGAGCTGGTGACATCACAATTCTGGACTTCAAGCTCTATTACAAAGCTGTAATCATCAAGACAGAATGGTACTGGCACAAAAACAGACCCATAGATCAATGGAACGGAATAGAGAACCAGAAATGGACCCTCAACTCTATGGTCAACTAATCTTCAACAAAGCAGGAAAGACTATCCAGTGGAAAAAAGACAGTCTCTTCAACAAATGGTGTTGGAAAAATTGGACAGCCACATGCAGAAGAATGGAACTGGACCACTTTCTTACACCATACACAAAAATCAACTCAAAATGAATGAAAGACCTAAATGGGAGACAGGAATCTATTGAAATCCTAGGGAAGAACACAGGCAGCAACCTCTTTGACCTAGGCCACAGCAACTTCTTGCTAAACACGTCTTCAAAGGCAAGAGAAACAAAACCAAAAATGAACTATTGGGACTTCATCAAGGTAAAAAGCTTTGTACAACAAAGGAAACAGTCAACAAATCTAAAAGGCAACCAACAGAATGGGAGAAGATATTTGCAAATGTCTTATCAGATAAAGGGCCAGTATCCAAAATCTCTAAAGAACTCATCAAACTCAACAGCCCAAAAAACAAATAATCCAGTCAAGAAATGAGCAGAAGACAAGAACAGACACTTCTCCAAAGAAGACATACAAATGGCCAACAGACATATGAAAAAATGTTCAACATCACTTGGCATCAGGGAAATACAAATCAAAACCACAATGAGGGGGTGCGTGGGTGGCTCAGTCAGTTAAAGCTTCTGCCTTAGGCTCAGGTCATGACCCCAGCATCCTGGAATTGAGCCCTGCCTCAGGCTCTCTGCTCAGGGGGAGTCTGCTTCTCCCTCTCCCCCTGTTCATGCTCTTTCTCTCTCTCACTTGCTCACTCTCTCTCAAATAAATAAATAAATAAATTCTTTAAAACACACACACGCACACACACACACACAATGAGATACCACCTCACACCTGTCAGAATGGCTAAAATTAACAACTCAGGAAAAAAAAGATGTTGGTGAGAATGTGGAGAAAGGGGAACCCTCTTACATTGTTGGTGGGAATGCAAAGTGGTGCGGCCACTCTGAAAAACAATATGGAGATTCCTCAAAAAGTTAAAAATAGAGCTACCCTATGATCCAGTAATTGCACTACTAGGCATTTACCCGAAGTATACAAACATAGTGATTCTATGGGGCACATGTACTCCAATGACATCAATGTCCACAATAGCCAAACTATAGAAAGAGCCCAGATGTCCATCAACAGATGAATGTATAAAGAAGATGTATATACGTGTGTGTGTGTGTGTGTGTGTGTGTGTGTATAATGGAATATGACTCAGCCATCAAAATGAATGAAATCTTGCCATTTACAACAACATGGATGGAACTAGAGAGTATTATGCTAAGTGAAATAAGTCAGTCAGAGAAAGACAAATATCATATGATTTCACTCATATGTGGGAGGAGTTAAGATGGTGGAGGAGTAGGGGTCCCCTTTTTCAGCTGGTCCCCTGAGTCGAGCTGGATAGGTACCAGACCATCCTGAACACCCACAGAATCAGCCTGAGACACAGGAAGATGCATCTGGATCTCTACAAATGAACATCTCCAGCACTGAGTATTGAGGTACGAAGCGGGGAGCCATGAATCCGCTCACAGATATCGGAAAATAAACAGAAGGGGGAGGGAGCCTCTGCCTTCAGGCGCTGGGAAGCGGTAGCCACCTGCACGGGGGAGCGGGTGGACTCGTAGACCGGCACCCGCGAGACAGCAGACTGAGACCGTGAGCCCGGGAATGCGCACGACCAGTCTGAAAAACGGAGCTCCAGAGTGTGCACGAACCACACTGAAACAGGGAGTTCTGGAGCATGCGGGGGTGGCTGGCAGCTGGCGGTGTTAGAAACACAAAGGACAGAGACTTGCCGGCCCTGGAAGTGAGGGCTGGGACGCCGGGTGTGGGGCGCACCTCCCGGGACGCTGTAGGGTATAGCAGCACCAACAGAAACAGAGTTAAAGTGGCCAGAAGAGCTGAGTGGAGAGCGGACTGCGATCCCTCTGTCCTGAGACAGAGGCTGGGATTTGGCCACTGCTGCTCTGACTCTCAGAAGAGGCACAGCAAACTGCCAGGGAAAGCTGCCAGAGAACAAAAGCCTGGAAATACCAGCTCACAGTGTGCCCATCCCCATCCCCCCTCACAGGGGACAGAGAGACTCTACCCAAACAGGGTTGCCTGAGTATGGGTGCGGCAGGCCCCTCCCCCAGAAGGCAGGCTGAAAAATCAAGAAGCCCACATCCCTAAGGTCCCTATAAAACAAGTGCACACTGCATGGGTCCTGGTCAATAATTTGGGCTCTGGACAACCCTGCAACCTCTCCTCATCAGAATGACAAGAAGGAGAAATCCCCCCCAGCAAAGAAAAGACAATGAGTCTGTGGCCTCTGCCACAGAACTAATGGATATGGATATAACCAAATTATCAGAAATGGAGTTCAGAGTAACAATGGTCAAGATGATGTGTAGACTTGAAAAAAATATTAACAAAAATATTAACGAGGATATAGAATCTCTAAGGGTGGAAATGAGAGCGAATCTGGCAGAAATTAAAAATACTATGAATCAAATGCAGTCAAAACTAGATGCTCTAATGGCCAGGGTAAATGAGGCAGAAGAATAAATCAGCGAATTGGAAGATGGGTTGGTAGAAGAGAAAGCTAAAACAGAAACTTGGCTCAAAAAAATCCAATCTCAAGAATGTAGGTTACGGGAGATTACTGACTCAATGAAACAATCCAATGTCAGAATCATCAGCATCCCCGAGGGGGTGGAGAAAAACAGAGGTCTAGAAGAGATATCTGAAGAAATTGTAGCTGAGAACTTCCCTAATCTATCAAAGGAAACAAGCATTCATGTCCAGGAGGCAGAGAGGACCCCTCCCAAGCTCAACCACGACAAACCTACGCCACGTCAGGTCATAGCGCAACTCGCAAATATTAGATCCAAAGATACAGTATTGAAAGCAGCCAGGGCAAAGAAATTTCTCACGTACCAAGGCAAAGGTATCAGAATTACGTCGGACCCGTCTATACAGACCTAGAATGAGAGAAAGGGTTGGCGGGGCATTTTTAAAGCTCTTTCAGAGAAAAACATGCAGCCAAGGATCCTTTATCCAGTAAGGCTGTCATTCAGAATTGATGGAGAGAAAAGGCCTTCCAGAATCGCCAGTCACTGACCAATTTCATAACCACGAAACCAGCCCTACAGGAGATATTAAGGGGGGGTTCTATAAAAGTAAAAAGGCCCCAAGAGTGATACAGAACAGAAAGTCACAATCTATAGAAACAAAGACTTTACAGGCAACATGGCATCATTAAAATCATATCTCTCAATAATCACTCTCGATGTAAATGGCCTAAATGCTCCCATAAATGTCACTCATATGTGGAATTTAAGAAACAAATGAACATAGGACAAGGGAAGGAAAAATAAAATAAGATGAAAACAGAGAGGGAGACAAACCATAAGAGACTCTTAACTATAGGAAACAAACTAAGGGCTGCTGGAGAAGAGGTAGGTGGGGGAATGGGGTAACTGGGTGATGGGCATTAAGGAAAGCACTTGATGTAATGAGCACGGGTTTGATATGCAACTGATGAATGAAAACTATACCTCTGAAACTAATAATACATTATATGTTAATTAAATTTGATTTAAATACAAAATTAAAAAAAATTAAGACAGTCTACAGAACAGGAAATATACTTCTATTTTGAGAAGATCATTTTGGCTGTGTGCATAACATACTACAGACAAAACAGGCAGAAATGGAAAACAAATGGAAGTCTACAGCAATAATCCAGGCAAGAGATATTAGCAGCATGGATTAGGACAGTAGTGATGGAAATTCTGATACATAATCAGATTCTGTGTGTATTTTGCTGATTGTGCTCATAGGATTTTCGGATGAATTACATACAGAGTGTGAAAAATGGAAGTATCAAAGATAAGTGCAAGGTTGCTAGCCTCAGGAACTGGAAATTCAGGTTGTCATTTCCTGAGGTGTGAAGACTGTATGAGAAGAGGTTTTGTGAAGAAACACCAGGAATTCAATATTGAATCTGTTAAATTTGAGATGCCTATGAAATATCCAAGCGGAAATGTCTACTAGACAGCTAATGTATGCATCTGAATTTTGGGAGAGACTTTAGGATCAACGAATATATAAATTTGCAAGTCTTCAGGGTATAGGTGATTAAAGCCAAGAGAAGAGCTAAAATCACTGAAAGTGAGTAGAGAGAGAGGAGAATGCCAAGGATTGAATCCTGAAACACTCTAAATTTAAAAAGATGAAGAGAAGACAAGCAAAAGAGGCCAGGAGTGAAGTAGAGTGAAAGGAAGAGAAGTAAATAAAGCATTCTAAGAGGAAGAGTGGGATTGAATATATGTCAAAGGTTGCCATTGGTTCAAGGAAGGCAAGAACTGAAAATTTGCTATTTAGAAGTAGCAAATAGGTCTTTAAAAAAAGAACGAAGATTTGATGGAGTGGTGAAGATTTAAGATAGAACAAGAGAAAAGAAAAACACAATTCCAGAAAATTCTTTTCAGGAATTTTGTTGGAAATGCAGTTGTATCAGGAGAAAGAATTAGGATCAAAATGGTTTGTTGGATGGTTGTGTGCAGTTTTTCTTTTAAGTTGTAGTAATAACAGTGTGGGTATATGCTGAGGGTTGTTTTCACAGCAGAAGAACAGTTTATGGAGATGGTGATGGTAGGACAAATTGGGACACAAAGAAAATATTTGTGAACTCAAATTGAATAAATGATGATATCTTTAAATTAAAAACTTTCCTAAATCAATAAGGAAAAGATGAATATCTCAGTGGAAAAATGAGAAAAGGAAACAAAGAGCCAATTCATAAATGTAAAAATGTAAATATTTACTAAAGTTTTTCGTATTTTGTACTAGAAATTAAAATTAACGTTTTATTTTAGAGATAAAAATAATAACTATAATACATAAGCATCTCTTATCTATCAAATTGAGAGGGAATAAAATTAGAATAACACCATTTGTTATGCTCATTTGTCAGTATTGTCTACAGTGAAAATACACAATCCCACTTCTATGAATTTACTCTAAGAGAAATCTCAAAAAATTTTGAAAGATTTATTTTCAGGATGCTAAAAGAGCTATTATCAGAAATACTGAAAAACTGAGACAACCCAAATATCCATCAGTAAAGACTTGATCACATAAATTATGATATAACTTTACTCTGGAGTAAAAATCAGTCATTAAAAATTATTATATTGATACCATGTAGATAAAGAAATTATCAATAATATAATAAGTAGTTGACAATAGAGTTTTATCTCATGTTTCTAAAATTGAATAAGTATGCAGAGAAAAAAGTTAAAAAGATACCCCCAAATGCAACTTTTTATTTCTGAATTACACAATTACAGGTTTTTTTCATCATACACATATTCTACATCTATAGATCCTTAGTTTTGGATAAAGAATAAAATATTTTAATATTAAAATTATGTAAGAAATGAAAAAAATAACAGCTTTCCATTAAAAAATTCTCTTAAAAGCAAAATACACTATCAGAGGCTCAACTTTCAAGTTCATAATGATGGAACTCATCGAAAAGAACTAGTCCTTTGGAATTTACTTCAATTCTTTCCCTGATAAGAACATATCAACCACCTCCATCTCAGGGAATAACACCATTACTTTTCTTCAGAAGCCAGTCTATCTCATGAAAAAATCCAATCTCTCTTCATTACTCGCACCTGAACAAGATGTCTATTTAGTCAATTTTCCAG
Source organism: Ursus maritimus (assembly GCF_017311325.1). Classification (NCBI taxonomy): domain Eukaryota; kingdom Metazoa; phylum Chordata; class Mammalia; order Carnivora; family Ursidae; genus Ursus; species Ursus maritimus. Next base: position 62,609,430 of record NW_024425563.1, on the reverse strand, counting down.
ACCAAGAAAAACAAGAGTTCCATAGTTCATTCTAAATCTCAAAAACCCCAAACAATTATATCAAATAGATGAAGTCCAAAATTGAGATTTTTTAAGGAGCAGTAAGAGCCATTTTGCCTCGAAGGTGCTTTTGCTTTTAGAACTAAATGATGCAAACTTCCATAAAACTCTTTGTCACTAGAGATTTGTGAGAGTCAGTCAGTGTCCCTTGGGGCTGATGATTGCTCAATGTTTTCAGTATCTCAGTGCCAGACTTGACTGTTACACTTTTTCTTATTATTATCTTCTATGACTAAACTGAAGCTTTGAAAATTGAGCCATTCAGTTTTCATTGCCTTAGGATGAGTAACAGTTAATGATTACAGAAAGGCAAACTATAGTAGCCATCTCTACAACGAAGTGCTAAAAAAGCCCGAGATGACAAGTGACCATTGATCTTCATTGGGATGCTGCATTCTTGCCTCATACAATAAATATATTCGCCCTCCTTTTTGATCTTTACACGGAAGTCTTTTTAATTATTCCAAGAGTTTAAAAGCGCCATGATTGTCTCTTAAGGACATTTCACAGATCACTTTAAGGCAAAAACAACTATGTTGTTTAATGCTTAAAATGTCTTTGAGTGGTACTATCTTCATAAAGTTTGAATTCCAGTTCCGATTTTTAATTGCTTAAGGGACACATTATTTCATGAATATCAATCTCTCCCATTTTATCAAGTAGAATAACAAAATATGTATTTGTTGTAATTGTTATATTTAAAAAATTAAAATAACAAACAACTCTGCTTTTCTTTACACTTTTTTTTAAAAAGTCACCCATTTTTTAAACAAAATTGCAAAAAGAAAAGGGAAATACGACCATTATTTACAGGTACCTCAAAAACATTAACCATTTTGTGTTTTAAAGGGATTATGAGCACATTATACATATGTTGAACACAAGAACCATGACATAATCTTGACTCTGATTCCTGTTGCCTAAGCGTCTAAATATCCATGCTTATTTTCTCAAACCTGGTCTCTAAAACTTTTCTCAGTTCTGTGAGAATTTTCCACAAGTCTTTTTCCAAGTAATTCTTTCTTTTTAACTAAACATAAACAGAGTTCTTTTTTGTTGCTTACAATCCAAAATCTTACTGATATAAGTTAACGGAAAACCTTAGTGAAACTGGCATATAGCAAATAATTCAGCAATGGTAGTTATTTTGTTATATTTAGCACTATTTGGGGGGATTTTTCATAAAGGATTTGTAAATGCTGGAGTCATGTACATGTATTCTTCACATATTCCTCAGGAAGAGCATCTCTACGTGCAAATCACATTGCTAAGCACCTAGAAAAAAACATGTCTGTCTTGTTTAGCATTTTATCCCAGGTCATTAGTAATGTGCTTTGTACATAGGAGTACTCTAAGAATATTTGTGTATAGATGAATTAATAAATGCCCGGCTGAATTAATGAATAAATCAATGAATGGGTAAGGATGCTCTTACTTTTCATGTACTCTGCTCTAGTCTTCCTGAGGATTATATGCAGAACATTGTACTAAATGCAAACAAAAAGTGAATGAGGTAGATGTTATTTGAGCTCCATTTTCAGTTAAGAAAATTGAGGTACAGAGAGATTAAGAAAATGTCTCTAAATCACACAGTTAATAAATGACAGAGTTTTCATCAGAACCCAGGCAACCTTATTCTAATACCTTCTCTGGCAACATACTGTATGTACTTCTCATTGGAGTTACTTGGTTGGAGAAAGGAACACAAAGAAGGAAAAGCGAAAAAGGGAGGAAGGAATGTAGGGAAGAAGAAATCATTGCATTGCTACAGAAGCACCTTTACAAACCCTATTACTGTAACCCATGTAAAAAGAAAAAATCTTACTTGCCCCCCCCACACAAAATGTAATGTTGAAATAATTATACATTAAAGCAAAAATTCTTCAAACCAGCATTGTTTTGCCATGGTAATAAACTATATCAAATCAGTGCTCATCTATAACTAAAAAAAAAAAAACCTTCCGCTTTTACCACGATTATGTTTTGCTGTATTTTAAGCCACATGCAATGCCATAGTATCTCCCATAAAACTTATGATTTAATAGGAAAATAGTGTCTGCTAATGCTTCAGTCACTCTCAAAGACCAGAAACATTATTTGCAATGCTTAAAAATATTATTCATGGGGGTGTCTGGATACCCCAGTTGGTTAAGCATCTGCCTTCAACTCAGGTCATGATCCTGGCATCCTGGGATCAAGCCCCATATTGACTGCATTGGGCTCTCTGCTGAGAAGGGAGCCTACTTCTCCCTCTCCTCCCTGATTGTGTGCTCACATGCTCTCTCTCTTTCTCTCTCTCTCTCTCTCAACATATCTGTCTCTCTCTCTCAAATATTTAAAATCTTTTTAAAAACATTATTTATGAAAATACAATTTCAAAATCTCATCTTTTCAAGGTAGGATCTATAGTAATCCTAGCAAGCAAAAAGTTGCAAGACAAAAGTGATTGATGATAAAGTCCATGAGGCCTGCTGGTAAACACTGAAACTATGATCACCATGAAATGTTTCAGTAACAGAGCATGAGTAGTCCGACAAGACTATCTTTTGGCTGTGAGCTAAAGAGGGCCAAGCACAGTTGGAATTGCTGGAAAAATTGCTGTAAGTCTCCATTTACTCATGCAGAACTAATGATGCATGAGAAAAAAATGAGTCCCAAGTTTAAGTAATTTTGGGTAATGGAGCAAAACATATTCCCCCATTGAAGATCCACATGGCACATTAGCATATTGAAGATTATGATAAGTCATATAGTGAAGGCATCAATTCAATTCTGTTTATTCCAATGACTTTAAATTTTTACTTAACCACAAACCACACAATTTTTATATAAACATTTAAACTTTCAATACATTAATGTTCCTTGGAACATACAATAAAAAAAATGCTTTAAGAATGACTGATGTACACTGATAATCTGTGTTATAGGATACTAAGAAAAAGATGGTAAAAGTAGCAGTTAGGTATTTCAACTTCTTCAAATTTCCCCATGAAACTTACAAAATAAAATAAGCAAAATTAAACAAAAAAATACAAGTTTACCAAGAAAACAAAAAGGTATCCCCATGAACTACAATAGGTAAGTAGATGTGTTCTAACTATTGATAGTTTTGGCATGAGTGGTGTCAGCATAAAAATAGATAAAATGGGGGGCGCCTGGGTGGCACAGCGGTTGAGCATCTGCCTTCAGCTCAGGGCGTGATCCTGGCATTGTGGGATCGAGCCCCACATCAGGCTCCTCTGCTATAAGCCTGCTTCTTCCTCGCCCACTCCCCCTGCTTGTGTTCCCTCTCTCACTGGCTGTCTCTCTCTCTGTCAAATGAATAAAATCTTTAAAAAAAAAAAAAGATAAAATGGAAACATGTCTCAGAAGTGTTAGGCCATATTTTGATCACTTCACACACACAAAAAAAGAGGGATTTCTAGAGAAACAAAGCTAAAAGCGTAATGCTGATCCACCCCTACTCCTGAAACTAGAAAATAATTAAGGAAAGCACACTAGGAAGCAATGTCCAAGAAACTAATAATAATAATAATAATAATAATAATAATAATAATAATGTATATTTCAAAACAGACCAAAAGAAATTGAGAAAATGGAAAAGCCTATGAAAGAATCACAGAAATCACCATAAGAAAATGGAAGCAAATATGCAAAATATTTGAAAAGAGGTTATGAAACTGAGGAAAATAATATTTTAAAACTAAAGAAAGAGTTATTTCAGAAATGAAGTGTGAACAAAATTAAGTAAACAAGCAAATAAATTAAATGGGGAATTCCTTAGGAAAAGTAAATGGGAAGGATGAAATTTTTCTAAATTTAAAAGCAATAAAGAATGAGATAAAAAGAAAACTTCAGAGAAAGTGTAGAGAACATAGGCAAAGAAGATAAAATATACATATAATAGGAGTTTCTTAAGAAGCATAAGTTAATGGAACCAAATAAGTATAAAAACTATGGTTAAAGAAAACTTTATTAAAGAAAAAAGGAACATTAACCTATATATTGAAAGAACAAACTGTGTACCTGAAAAAAATCAAATCTAGATGACCAAAGCTGAGAAATATTAGTAAAATTATGGAACATTAATGTAAAAAAAAAAGAAAAGAAAAGAAAGAAAAAAGAAAAAACTATCAGCCAAAACAGCAAGCCAGGGTAATGAAAGAATAAACAGATTATTATTAGAAGTTTTTTGTTTTGTTTTGTTTTAACAGCAACCCTTTATTCCAAAGACACTGGAATAACACCTTTAAGTTACTGAAGGAAAGAAAGAGTAACCAAAGGTATTTACATCCAGTTAAGGAGACCTTTAAAACTGAAGTCATACTGCTCTCAATATGGAAGAACCCAGGAATGTTTCGTTAATCTATTTCTGAGGATTCTACTAGAGTATGAGCTGCATATATGAAGCTTCCCAAGGCTAGAGAGACACTGACTTATGGACTTGTGATGATTAATTATATAAATATAATTTACTACAGAACTAACATAAGTGATGAATAAAAGTAACAATATAATGGCTCTATGTTCTGATTACATAATTTGAAAAATGGGACAAAAAGATGACAGTATACAAAACTAGGATAAATTCACTGATTTAACTGTAATTACAAGTATATTCTGTAAAATGAGATGAGGAAATAGTAGAGGGGAAGACATGGTTACTATCTAATTTCAATATTGTTCATAGAAGTGAACTTTTTTTTGCTAAGAAAAAGTGTGGGACTCAGGCTACTATAAAACATTAGAACAATACTAAATAATATGAAAATAAGATGAACGTGATTTTTTTTAATGTGCATATAAGCTGAACAGATGAAATCAAGTGGATGTCATAGGAATAGAAGCTAGATTTATCAGAACATATTTTGATTTTAAAGTTTGACTTTGGTAACATGAATTTTACATAATTTAAAATTCAAGAGCCTAAAATTGTAAATGAAATAAAGCAACTAAACTAATCATGTATCTATCCAGTTGGTGACAGAACTACACAAAAACTATTTACTCCAAATCACTTTAATATACTGTAATTTGATTATACAACTCAAATGAAATGGAAACCGATAGACAAAAAAAATAATCTTAATTTGTAAACTACCTTCAGTATTGATAATAGTGTTACTACCTTTTTATTTTGTTTTATTCTGAGTCTTTTTTGTGAGTATACAGAATAAAGCAAATGAATATTTAAGCTGATGTTCTTTACAACTGGGATTTGAGCCTGGAAGAAAGAAGAGATCCGAGATATGTGACATTGGGATAAAACTCTATATTATTGAATTTCATTTTGAAATGTCAATATGAACTCATAATATATCTTTTGAAACTATATACACACTTGACATCTCTCTTCTCAGGGAAGGTCTAAAAACAATGTACCAATGTAGTTCTGACTTTTTTTGGCAAGAGAAAACAAAGAAAGCATTAGAATTATTATGGTCATAACAAAAGTATTCAAGATCAGGAGCCAAACAAAACAGCTCCTCCTATAGGTTGTGTTAAACTGAAACAAATTAAGTATGCTTAATTCCATGAGTTCATAATGATGCTAAAAAGAAAAAGAAAAAAACAAAACAAAACAAAATAAAACATCCTTATAAAGAATCTGGATGGTGCTGGGGAATCAACTTATTATTTTGGAAATTAGTAAGTATATTTTATCTTTCCTGTGTGAACTGTTCGTCAGGCTTACCAATGAGTAAATAATGAAAAGATATGTATAGAGGAATTCAGTCAATAAATGAGTAAGAATGAAAGAATATCACCATTACGGAACCCTTAATGTATTATTGGATCTTTAATGTCATGAAAAAAGATATAGATAATACATACCTCCTCAAGACATAGTCTTACCAAAAACTTTCCTTTTCCTAAATTTTATCACCCCTTAGATCTAATTGCCAATTTACAGGAAATGCATGGAACAAAGAAAAATGTGTAAGAATAACATGTGGCTGAAAATTATGAAACTTCAAGGTATAGAAAGCCATACAGAAAAAATATCCCAGTGTATTTTACAACAGCAATAAACAAAGGATGTAGGAAGAAAAGTTGATGGAGGTGTAATTATAGATTGAAAGGGTCTTAGAAAATAAACAACCTAAAAAAAATAAATAAAAAAGAAAATATAGCAAACTAATCATGTCTTAATTTTTAAAAAAATTCTGATTCATATAATCAAATTTTTAAAAAGAGGGAAATGGAAAGGGAGGCAGATTGTAATACAATTAAATATATTTGAACATTGAGTAGACATTCCATATTTAAAAGTTATAACTATTATTTAGATGGAATAATGATAACATTATCATGCTAAAAATTCCTATCTTAAACATAAATACAGGTGATGAAGTTTTCCTTAAAATATTTTGAGGAATGTAGTTATATATAAAACAAGTAGTTATGAGTAGAGGGTTATAGATGAAACAAAATTGGTTGGTTAAGGGTAGACCATTTATAAAATTAAATTACATGGAGAGTTGTTATATTATTAATGCTACTTCTGTATGTGTTTGAATTTTTTCATGATAAAATATTTAAAAGAAAAATACATATTTACATATATATGCATAGTTTTTAATGTTTAAACTATGTATAGTTTTTAAACATGACATATACTTAAAAGAAAATTATAAATATGTCTGTATATATATAATGTTTTAAATAAAAGTATATACATGATTTTCTTTGAAATAATTTACTAGGGACATTTACGAAATTTAGTTTTATATGACTTATTTCTAATTTGGTTCTTTCTCTTTCAGATTATATATATAATCTGTAAATATATCTGGATGGCAGTCCATAGGAAAGATCTCTTGTGTGTATATGAATAAATCACCTTTTTAGAGCAAACTTTCAAAGTCAAACATGAAACTAGGAATTAGAATTACTGAGAGAATGAGGAACTAGGAACTTTTTTTTTAGAGTCACTAATTATAGGTGAACTTCCATGTCTTCCTGGACTGAAATGTGTAACCTTATCTACATACCTAGGTTTATAATTTCTGTAACAAAAGCAGCATTGGTAAAAAGTTAATAGTGCACACATGAATATATATTATTTGAAAAAAAACACATGAAGTATGATTTTTTTAAATAAAGCAATTTTAAAGGAAGTGAATTTTAAAGTAGCTCATATGTGTCTCTACTTGTATCCTATGAGCATTCTATGAATCAACACACTGACTATGTAGCATTTCAAACAGTTCTAGGAGTGATGAGCTGGACAGAAAAATGCCTGGACTCTGGAGTCAGATAAATCAGTTAAATGTTGTCTCTGCCACATACCAGCTGTGCAAACTTAGAAACGTTATTTAATTTCTCTGAATCTCAATTTCCTCTTCATATAAAGCAAAAAATAAATAATACTATATATATTATATATAACACCTGGCACATAGTAAATACTCACTAAGTAGTTAGCAGGAGCCATTATATTGGAATTAATATATTTCTGAAATAACTCTTTGGTTGCCTGTGGAAGGATCGCAAAATGAATTTTTTCACTATTAAAAAAATAATTTCTATTTACAGTCATTTGAGTGCATGTTATCTCAAAACCATTTATAGAGAGAATGAATTAATTCACTTAATATATGAATAAAAATGGGCTTACACGTTCATTTTTCACCTCTGGAAACTTCCATTCAAATCCTTGCTTTGGTCTTGAGTGAAAATGAATTTAATAGTCTGTCTCATCAATAGCCCCATTATCACAAAGCTGCCATGCAAGTCAGTATAATTTAGTACAATTGCCATTCTGTCAGTCTCTGCTCAAATTTAAGCCAGGATCAAAACTAGCAAATTGTCTTATAATTCTTCCCAGCACATTGACAGAACTGTATCCATAAGTCTTGCTGCCCATATTATTTTATTTTTTTAATGTATTTTTAAAGATTTTTGTTTATTTATTTGTCAGAGAGAGAGAGCGCACACAAGCAGGGGGAGCTGTAGGCAGAGGAAGAAGCAGGCAGAGGGAGAAAAAGGCTCCCAGCTGAGCAAGAAGCCCCATGTGGGACTTGATCCCAGGAGCCTGGGATCATGACCTGAGCCTAAAGCAGACGCCTAACTGACTGAGCCACCCAGACATGTCATGCCCATATTTTAGTTCTAAGTAATGTCATAAAGATATTTTATTTATGACTTACATGTTCCAGAGCTATGGTGTTCAAGTTTGTCTAAACATCTCTAAGAAATATTTATGCCCAGACTCAAACCCATCAATTCTGAGTGTTGGTCTTAGATGGGAGTCAGGAATGGGTATTAAAAAATAAATAAGTAAATGCCCAGGTGATTTTCTATGGTATGAAAGCTTAGTCCCTTGCTATTCAAAGTTGGTCCAGGGACCAGAAGCTTTGGCATTATCTGGGCATTTGCTAGAAATGCAGAAACACAGGGCCTGCACTGGTCCTGAACAGAGTCTGCATTTGACAAGATATGTTCATTATGTTTGCAAAGTACTATCCAAGTTTACCCTAGAATTTGCTGACTTTTCACTTAAGCTACAATTTAGAGCTCTACACAACATTCACTAAACTTTTGAGTTACATTAGCAGAAAAAGTAAAAAAAGAAAAAAGTGAAGTAGAGATAGTATTCACACAGTTATAAATTATCGTAAGCCTGAAAAAAAGAATATTTGGGTGCTTTGAGGTAAGGAAACTCATGGCAATTTTAAGCATCATCATCATCATAAATGTGTATTCCAACTTTCCACTGGAGTACAAGAAATGGCATTTGGATTTTATCTTAGATTTATAATTATTTATATGAAAAGCAAGTAAAATTTCAGAATTTTTTTACAGATTGAATCAAGTAGCTTATATTCAGTTCCTAAAAGAATATATATCTATATATATCTATAAATACATATAGTATTCATTTCATATTCATTAGAGGCTATATAGAAATTAACATAAGTCTATACACTTTTGAATCACTGATTATCTTCTTTGAGAATAACCAACATAGGTTTTTGAAAATCCTGAGTAGATTTATACAATATCAGAATTTTGTTGAAAGTTTTTTTTTCATTCTTTTCATTCAGCAGAGTAATCTTTTAAAACATAAATCTGATCACAAAAGTCCCATTTATAAAGTTCTCCAAAGGCATTCTTCCCCATTGAAAATAAAACAAACAAAAAACCCAGCTTCTTAGTCTGGCCTAGAAAGTCCAGACTACCTCTCCTATAGTAGTTCTCCCTGCCACCCACCCACAGACTGGTCCACCTACTTTCCTAGGTCACACAAAGCTCGCTTTCTACATGGAGTCTATGGACCAATTTCTTCACTCTGTTGCCGGGCTCAGCCCTCTGGCTTTTACATGCTAGGCTCCTACTTAGTATTAAATTTTAATATTAAGAGACTCTTTTAATACACAGACTTTAATACATAAGAGACTCTTAACCATAGAAAACAAACTGAGGGCTGCTGGAGGGGAGGGGGATGGGAGAAGGATAACTGGGTGATGGAATTAAGGAGGGCACATGATGTAATGAGCACTGGGTATTATATAAGACTGATGAATCACTGAACTCTACCTCTGAAACTAATAATACATTATGTTAATTAACTGAATTTTAAATTTAAAAAAGTAAAATAAAATAAGATAAATAAAAGAGAGTGACATGATCTGACAGTCAGATCTGGCTGCTTTGTGGAAAAATGCCTTCAGGAGAACAAAAGTGGAAGCAGGAAGACTATTGGAATAATCCAGACTAGATCTGAAGATTGCTTACATTCTCATGGGGCTATCCAATATGGAAGCCATGAGCCACATGTGGGCTGTGAGTACTTGAAATGTTGGCTAGTCTGAACTGACATGCGCTCTAAGTGTAAAATACATGCTGAAGTTCAAAGACATAACCACAAAAAATAAAATATCTCATTGATGATTTAAAAAAAAATTTATCACACGTTGAAATGATAATACTTTGGCCATGTTGGATTACATAAAATATATTATTAAAATTACAATCAATCAATCAATTTCAGAGATGCCTACTCTAAACACCCAGCCCAAAATAGCTACTTAGCCACTTCGTATAGAGCACCCACTACAAGACTTTCAATCTATTTTCTTAATTTATTTTTGTTGTCCAAAGGATATAAGACTCATGAAAGAAGGGATACTGAATATTTATCAATGTGATAAGAAATATTTTTAAATGGTATTATAAGATTATAAGTCCCATGGAGAAGTGCAGAGGTCAAACAGAGTTGGGTGAGTGCATTAAATTTTAATATTCAATATTAAAATATCCCATTTATTAAGCATCTACTATACCAGGCTCCACAGTGGGATGTTATATATGCTATCTCTAGTCCTCACCACAGCACTCAAACATAGACAGACTTGTCACCATTTTACAAAAGATGAATACACAACTCACAAAGATTTTAAAATTTATCCATGTTCCCTTGAGTAGTAATATTGGAACGACGATTTAAATGGAGAATAATCTATACCCACAATATCTAACCCTATAATTCCTCCCATTAGAAAAGTCGATGGTCCATATTAAGGAATCTAACAATTTGGGGATACTTTCTAAGAATCAGGCACTTTTAAATATAATATTGCCTATACCTTGATTCCATTAAGATCAGTTCTCTGCTCTAGATCAGAGGACAATACGAGATGCACTAACATGTGTATGAAGCCTAAGATATAAAAAATGATTTACTCATGTAGATTAAAGCATAGATATGATACATAAGTCAGGAATTAATACTTTTCACCATTAATTTCCTCCATGCAAATTCTTCAAATCAGTTTTAAGTGCCCAAATCTTTCTCTGTCTTTCTCATTTTAGTACACCTGTAGATTTATGGAAAAACTGTGAAGATGGTATAGAGAATTCATACATACCTCACACCCAGTTTCCACTGTTAACATCTTATATTAGTGTGGTGCATTTGTTACAATTAACGAACCAATATCAATACATTGTTACTAACTCAAGTCAATATGTCATTCTGTTTCAGGATCCTATCCATGATATTACATTATATTTGTCATCATGTCTCCTTAGGCTCCTTTTGCTATGTTTCTCAGACTTCCCTTGCCTTTCATGACCTAGATAGCTTTAAGGAGTAGGCATACTAAACAGATATTATAGAGAATATCCCTAAATTTGGATTGTCTGGTATTTTTCTCATGATTACACTTGGGTTATGTGTCTTTAAGAGGAAGACCACAGAAGGAAAGTGCCATTTTCACTACATTTTATCAAGAGAATATAATTGTCACTATTTTACTGTAGATATCACTATTGATGTTAACCTTCATCACCTGACTGAGATAATGTTTGTCAGAATTCTCCACTGGAAAGTTAATCTTGTCTAGTCCTTTCCATACTGTATTCTTTGGAAGAAAGTCACTATGTGTAGCCTATGTTCCCCACTTACGGGGTAGGGAATTATATCTTCCCCCACTTTGAGGTAGGAGTATCTACATAAATAAACTATTTGGAATTCTTCTGATAGGGAGATATATTTATTCTCCCTTATATATTTGTATACGTAATCATTTATGCAAATATGGAAACATTTTATTTTATACTTCGAGTTAAAATCCAATATAACTTTATTTATATTTTTGCTAAAATTGCTCCAACTTCAGCCATTGGGAGCTCATTCAGGTAGCTCCTGAGACCCTTTGCATATTTCCATAATTGTGTGTTGTTATTGTGTGGTTATTGCTACTGTTTTTGAGCTCTTCTTTACTTTCTGGCACTACAGGATGCCCCAGGCTCATATGTAACTCTACTTGCCACAGTCTTAGATTCAGCTATTTCTCTAAGAATCCTGGTTCTTTTATTGAAGAACAGTACCAGAAACCAAGAATTTGGCTCTAGCTGTGCTGATTGGTACTATAGTGCTTTTAGGCCCTTTCAGCTAAAGAAAGAAAATATATGGGCTTATACTTACCCATGTGTATAAACCTATTTACAAATATTTCCAACTGTAACCATCTGTATCTGTATTAAACTAAACTTGAGTTTATGCCTATGTTTCTAGCTCTAATCCATGACCAGGTGGATCATTCTAGCCTCCTACTCTTGATTATCTGTAACTTCTCATGCCTATAGTGAAAAACCCGGCTCACAACTTTCATTGACTCAGTTGTTCAATTCTAGTATTCATGTTCAGGAGCATCAGAATTACTAACCTATACCCCCATGGGAAATGACTTCATCAGCTAGTGTACCTTGCTTATCTAAGTTTCTTTTGCCTTTAGTCTTATATACTCCAGTCTTTTTCAAAGTTACTTAGTGCAGTACTTCCCCAAACACACACTCCTAAATGATAATGTTTTGTACATTTGCAATATAGTTAGATTGCTTTGTCACGTTCTGCACTCCATTCTGGTAACCCCCAATCTCCCAAATCTGCATACATTAAAGTTCACTTTCTTCACTGTAAAGTTCTGTGGGTTTTGAAGACACACAGTATTGTTATAGAACATGAGATATTATAATGAATAGGTTCACCACTTCCTACTTAGGAAATAATGAATCAAAACAAAACAAAAATTTTGAATAATTCAAGAAGCAATATTGCATACCTGGAGAGATTGCAGAAATCATGCCACCATCAAGATTTGAAGGATGTGAGGTGATTCTTGGCTGGTTCCAACAGATCCAATGGTGCCCGAAGTGTCACTGGCAAATACAGATGCTGTTTGGAGGCTTTAGCAGGCTCCTACAGGGGAATCACATTGCAGACTCGGGATTTTGAAGCAAGGCCCTCCCATCTTCTGTGGATAACTGTAAATGGCTTTTGGCTTGTTCTTAGACCGTAGTTGAGACTGAACGCTTAACCATAGGCCATCAAGTTACCATGCGACCTGAACCGCCCCTCATGAACTGGTGGTATCTGATCCACTAAGCTATAAATTTGGGCAGGCACAGCAGCAATTCATGGAAGTTATATATATGAGAGCAGGCTTGCACAGGCCCTGAAGGCACAAATAAGTTACATGATGAAATGGTCCGAATGTCTGTGGTCCCCACTTCTGCTACATTACCTTCTAATGACATAGCCTACACATACGGCCTCATGGGGAGTTCCTGACAATCAGCTGATAGAAGAAAAGAAAACTTGGGTTTGGTTTACTGGTTTTAGGCAAATAGGTACCACCTGGAAGTGAACAACCCCAGCACTCCAATCCTTTTCTGGGACATCCCTAAAAAACAGTGGTGAAGGGAAATCCTCCCAGTGGGCAGAAACTTGAGCAGTGCACCTGGTTGTTCATTTAATCCTTTTACTATTTAACAGACATTACTGAGAACCTGAAATCCATGAAAAAATGTTTCTAAAAAGAGAAAGATTAATCATTCTTCAAAAAGTCCTTAAATTTTACTTACTCAGTTATTAGATACAAGAATATTTTATACTACATTATTAGGTTGAGTTTTTGGAAAAGAAAATCAAACTCAAAAGGTCAAAATGTAATTGTTTTCAAAACTGCTCAAGCAGAGATTTGCCATGAACATAGTAAAGGTAATAACGGTGTAGAATGTATTTTTGTATCTTTTTTCCAGATAGCCTGTTACATAATCCTTAGGGGGCAAGTAATTTTTCCTAACCATAGTAATCACAATAGAGTTTAAAGTGACTAAAGCCAAGACCATGTCAAAGAAATGGGAAGGTAAAGAAGAGAGGAGGCAGAAGAGGAAGAATGTAGTGAAAGAAGAGAAAATAGGTGTGGATTCCAACGTTACAGGCATGGAATGAGAATGAAGTATACCAAATTTAAGACTGTTACATGGAATCTGCATTCTAGCTTTTTCTTTCTTTCTTTCTTTCTTTCTTTCTTTCTTTCTTTCTTTCTTTCTTTCTTTCTCTCTCTCTCTCTCTCTCTCTCTCTCTCTTTCTTTCTTTCTTTCTTTCTTTCTTTCTTTCTTTTCTTCTTTCTTAAGTGTGAAGAGTGGTAGATGCTCTTGATGTATTGTGATGGAAAGTAGAGATACTCCATTGTTAACTATCCCTTTTAACATTCTAAACACATTCCACATTTGACAACAGTGTGATGAGGGAATTCAGTGGTCTATACCTACTTTTGCATTTTGCAAAATGTTTGGCATAATGTTTTTTCTTTTCTTTTTTTAAGATTTTATGTAGTTATTTGGGAGAGAGTGAGAGAAAGAGAGAGAGAGAGAGAGAGCAGTTTTAATCAACCATAATGCAAAAGCTTGCACAGGGAGGAAACCAATTGCGTCCTTGCCATAGGCCCCAATAAAGTAACATCCTTTTCAGTATTGGAAAGTCAGCCTGGTATAGAATACAATATAATAACAACTGTATATTATTCTACAGTTTTTAAAGATTTTCCACATAAAACATCTCATTTACTATGTATAGTAAGTCTTTAAGGAGAAATCATTAATATATTAAATAATTTGCCCAATTCACAATTTATATGCAATAGGGCCTTATCAGTGTCCTGAAAGAAAATTTTTTTACTATTGTATCATCAAGAAATCCTAGATAAAAAGTACACCTGAAAATTAGAGACCCAGTAGGCCCTTCCTGCCCTTTTGTGTGACATAAAAGGTCATTGACCTAATCAGACTAGCAGTCTCTCAGCAAGAATTGACTGTTTTCCATATTTTCTGATATTTATACACCTCCTTCCTAGTCAAGGATAGATACATTCTTAAAAATATTGCACTCTAACAAAGGAGAGAGGTCATCTATACTATAAATGAATACTATAAAACAGGATACCATGGATATGCATAGGAGTCTTATTTTTTTCCCAGAAAAAGTACCTTGTTAAATTTCAGGACACCCAAATGTTCTTTTGATAAAATTATATTTATATTGAGTCCTAGAAAGAAACCATAGCCATATGAAAACCAGATTTGTTTTTTTTGTTTGTTTGTTTGTTTTGTTTTGTTTTTGATGACTAGGAGAGTTTTGAGGGTGGGTGAATTAAAAACTCAAACTGCATACAAAGATTACCATAAGGTCTGTAGAGATATGGACTCTGCTTCATTTACAGAGGTAGTTGTTACGTAGGAAAGTAACTTGACTCAGTGGTGGCTTCCCAGTGTAACTACCACACGATTCACTATGGAACATTATTGTCACGGAATGGAAAGGCTCACAGACTGAATGAAAGCACTCAGATCACAGGCTATTAAATCAATTTAAGAGGCAATAGTAAAGCTTGAGTAAGTTAACACACTTAGGATAAGGTACAAGTGGAAGAAAAACCACACTATCTGAATCCTGGCTACTCAATATTCATTATACCCCAGCTCTGGACCATATGAACCATTCCCAATAATGGCATAATATTTTAATTACATGTATTATATGCTACCTGTGTAACATGCATTTATATTAATTACAAACATTATATATAACTATATGTTTTTAATTAGAAGAACCAGGGCTGTGGTTGAATGAAAAAATTCATAGACGGGGTGGCTCAGTTGTTAAGCGTCTGCCTTCGGCTCAGGGAGTGATCCCAAGATCCTGGGATCCAGCCCCGCATCCGGCTTTTACTATATATATATAGTATATATGTATATACTATATATATATATATATATGAGTTTTAAGTTTATCTACTTTCCTCCACCCCATTTTTAACATACCATATCATGTATTTATAACCTAACAAATTTGATGAGTTTCATCCATCCCATTTTCTTTCTAAAGCAGAATTGAACATTGAGAAATGATAAAGAAATTCACATTGCAATAGCCTCAGACTTATCACTTTGGATAACCCCAATAATGCATTTCTTTATGCAATAATTCTCCATTTTTAATTTCCAAAGGTTCCCACCACAATGGCGAGGTATTAGCCTATCCCGAAAAAGAAAGATTTTCTCATATCCTATATAGTGATTGTGGTATCATTTGGAGAATATATACTATAAAACATGATACTATAAAACAAAACACAGTATTGCACAAAATTTCACAGTTTAGTGATCAATTTGCTTTCCAAGAAAACCTTATATTCACACTGGTATCTGAGTACATGCATAACAGAGATGCTCTATTTTACGTTACTGACTTATCCATTAATCATCTTAAAGCATAAGGCAGGAAGGCATTTCTGGTAGAATTTTATAATATTTCTTCCATTTTGAGAGAATTTATGCAATTAGATACTAAGAAAAATAGTACATCTAATGAAAGAGAAAAGTAAACTACAATCACGGTAACATACAGTTCATATAATTTCTGGAAGAGTATATGCATTCTATAATATTCCTACATTCACCATAAAAGATCCAGGGGTTACATCAGTGAGATATTTGAAAAAAAAAAAAGACTGATGTCAATTTTAATGATTAGCAGTTACTCCTCAGATTTTATTAGGTATTAAGATATGGTTAGATATATCAACAGTGTGCCGAAGCATTTAATAAATGGACTTCTCTAACTTTCCTTTTTATTAGTAAATCATTAGACAGTAGGATCAGTTGGTACATATTAATGCACTTGCAATGCTGGATGGGTGAATGCTATGTGTGTGTGTGTGTGTGTGTGTGTATCTAAACATGTAGGTAAATGTTTATATTTAGTAAAGAACATTCTTTCTTAATGCTTCATATATAGTATTTTCCTGTATAGCACAAGTCTTCCATTTCCTGTTCACTCTCACTAGCAAGCCAACAACCTTTAAAATCTGTGTTGTCATCAGCCATGAGCACTGTCAGCTGCACCATCTTGTCTACATTAGAAGTTCTTGAAGCCTAAAAATACACACCGCCAGAGCACTCGTCCAAAGCTTTATTTGGAATATGCAAAATTAGTTTGGAGGAAAGAGGAAAAATTATATTTGTTCCATCTAAGCTAGAGCCACATATGTATTTTATGGCTTAACTTTTATTCAGGGATTTTGATTTGTGTGTATCTCTCAAGGGGACCATATACCAATTCATTTTTATTTTCTTTATTTTTTTATAGGATACATATAAAATGGGATTTCTCCTGTGCACGTCCCCAGGATCACCATGTCAGACAGCATTCATCACCCTTAATTTTCATCATTTAATTCCTTATCCTCAATTTCAAAGAAATTTTTGTCCTTTCCAGATTATTATGATCTAAAAAATTACTGCCAATAGAACTATGTTTAAATATTTACTGATATGCAGTCTAGTCTCTTAGAAGCCATCCTTTTATAACCAAATTTTATTCTCCAATCTCAGTAGTATTTAGCATCCTTTCTTGGCTATTTTTCTCCTGCAGCTCAAACGCTCCTTATCCCATTCACTAAATACAGAGGGCAGATTCATCTTAACAGGAGGCTTTCAACCATAAACTTTAATAGCACTTTAAAGAGCCTCAAAATGAAATTTCTTCTTTAATTAAGAAGATGCTACTTTGTACATCATAATTGAAATACATCAAATAGTTCCTTGTTAAAGCTTGAGATATATTATAAAGCCATTCTATAGCGTGGCTGCAGGGCTTTTTCTAATTGGAAGAATGACAGATCAAATTCCGGAGAAAGTTATATTATTTGGAATGCTAGAGATGGAGCAGTTTATTTAAATTACATACTCAAAACAATTAGGAAAACATGTCAAACCATGTTATTTTGTTTTGTTTTGTTAAAATGTAACACAAACTAAAATCAAACATCAACAATGCATCATTTGCCTTTATGAGTATGTGTAGATGGGTACATGTCCATAGAGAGAGAAATTTAATTTTTCAAATGTAATATCATAAGTTTATGTACCTTCAAACTCAGCAATCTGGAAATGCTCTTGGAAGAAAGAATAAACTTTTAGAAATAAGATTCATATTTTATCCTTGCAATTTGACATGAGGGACTTATTTTAAATAAGTTTAGAAAATACTGTTTTTATTAGAGTTCCAAATTATCAATTGTTTCATTTTTATAGATTTTCAATTATGAGCTGCCTTAATTTATCGATTAAAAAGTCTTTTCTAAAACCAAAATATGTCTTTCTACTTGTATGTAGTACAAGTTGTTTGTGCCTATTCCACACTGTCCAGAGCCAATCTAACATATTTCTGTATTCAATCCTCTCTACCACACTCTCAAGCTACTATTTTCAATCTTCTTTTCAAATGTTTCACTTAAAACATGTCACTAACACCAGACACCTTTAGAGTGCCACCTCACAGAGATCTTACCTCACTTCTACCACTTAACATTGTAGATAATCTCCCAAATCCTCCCACATCCTTGAGTCCTTCCCCTTCTTCAAAGACCACTCCCTCCATGGGTCTTTCCCAGAATCTGAGTCTATTAATGACCCCTTCTCTTCTGTCTTCAAATGTCGTTTCTGTTTATTACTGTCTTCTGTGTGTTCAACTGCTCTCTCTCAACTGCATCTACCTAATGGCATTTTAAACATGTCCAATCTTTTGTCCATTTAAAAAAAAGGGGGGGGGAGATGAAGAGTTTCCTTCTATCCAGTGTTCCCATCTTACCCAATTATTATCATATTCATTTTTCTCCTTCTCTGTAACCATATTTGTAAAAAGTCTTGCCTTTTTAGACAGCTATTCACTTTCTTTGTTTGCTTGCCTATCACTCACTCTCCAACTCACTCCAGTTTGGCCACTGCTACAACCACGTCAAGCCTAGTCAACACATGCCAATTCTTGATTTATGTACTTGCCCTCTCAGTGATATTTATCACTGTTCATTTAATCACTCATCAGTACTTATTAATTTCTAGAGGGTATACTATGTGCCAGACATTAACCTAGGTATAGGAGGTACTACAGTGAACAAAGGTTACAAACACCATAACTCATTGAGGGGTAGGGAGGAGACAGACAATGAAAAAAAAGCCTAAATAAGTAGCATATCAGATGGAAATAAATAAAGCAGAGAAATAAAGAGTTGCCCTGGGTGAGTTTGGGTGAGAAATTAAAATTTAAATAGTGATAAGGAAAGTTTTCAATGAAAATGTGATGAAGTTTGTGATGGAGTAAGCATGTAGGTAAATGAGAGAAGAGCTTTCCATGAGGGAGAGCAGGAATTTTAATGCCTAAATAACGTCAAGGAGTATTGAACTTTCTACGCTTTTGTGCTAACACACATTTCTGATTCTTCTAACTCTTGCCATTTCCCTTTTTTGCTTATAGGCTTCTTCTCTTCTACCTAGCCTTTAAACGTTAGAATGCCTTTAAAATTATGCTTGGCATTCTTCTCTTTTTAAATTGTTTCTTCTGAAACTATGGTGTCAATGATCACCAACATGAATATCTAGCTAAAACCTAACCTTTGAGTTTATGACTTGCATATCAAACCCAACTTGACATTATGCTTTGAATGTCCAAGGTATCTTATACTCACAATTTCCAAAAATGTACCAGTGATTTTATGCAAGAAAATACGATCTTCCTTCTACTGTTCTCTAGCTTCGTGAATGACACTATCTTTCTTTAAGTTTCTTCCACCAAAAACTTGGCAGTTATCATCAATAACTCATTCCTTTATCTTACCACAGTCCATCAATCATCAGGTTCTTTCAATTTAACATACTTAACATGTCTCTATTCTATTTAATTCTCTCCATCTACATTTTCTCCTTTCAGTCCAAGGAACCATCCTCTTTCTCCTTAGATACTGACACATTCTTCAAACAGTGCCTACCTTTGAAAAGATCACATTGCAGACAGGTTAATCATATATTTCACCCTACTGCTTAAAACTTTCACTAGCTCCCCATGCTTTTATGACAAAACCCAAGATGCTTAATATGGGATACAAAGCATCATAGTTTGATCCCAGTAACCACCTCATTAACCACCATTTCCTTTTCCTTGTTCTGAGTTCCTGGCAAACTGACCTTCTTTTAGTTCCTCAAATATGATGTGCTCCTATTCTAGGGCTTTTGTACCTATTCTGCTGTTTCTTATATTGGAACTTTATCCTCAACCCCTTTACTGACTTAATCCATTTTTTCTAAGTTTTTATTTAAATTTCAGTTAGTGTACATACAGCGTAATATTAGTTTCGGGTATAGAATTTAGTGATTCATCATTTAACATACAACACCAGGTGCTCATCACAAGTGCACTCCTCAATACCGATTGCCTATTTAACCCACTCCTGTCCACATCCCCACCAGTAAGTATCACCAACTTATCCATTTTTATCCTTCACACTCCATTCCAAAGCTGAATTTTCTACATTAGCCAATACCATCAGAATACCTGGAATTCCATATTAGATACTTCTGCAGACCATGTACTTTTCTTTTACAAATGTCATCACAGATGTTATTTTTTATGTTGTGTGCTACTGTTTGATGGGTGTCTATCTTCTCAACTCAACTGTGAATTCACTAAGGACAGAGACTATTTTAATTTTGTTTTATTGCCATGCCCCTAAAACTTAAACATTACCTAGTACTGAGGACACATTCATATATTTGTAGGATAAATAGATGGATGAAAGAGTAAATGCATGTGAAATGTCACTTGCTTTTGCCTCAAGACTGTTTTTGGCAGTGGTTGATTGTATTTTTTGTTTTACCATTTATGAAACATGCTCCTTTAGGATAGTTACATAACCTCACAAAATCTTAGTTTGGTCTTCTGTAATTTGAGAATGATTATAGTATCTACCTCATAGGTTAAAATGAAAATGAGCCCATTCTTATCAAGGACATAGAGTAGTACCTTGCACATGGTAAATGCTCAATAAATAATAGTTTTTTTTTTAATCTTCTCTAAATTGCTTAAAGCCAAAACTCTAACTCCAAAATTCCACTTTTTCCTCACTTAACTCAGTAGTTAATTTTTTATAAAAAGGATAATTCCCTGGAGGTTGGGGCAATGTTTGAACTGCAATCATTATATTGAGCTGTCATAGGTGTAAGTTTTCATTATAAAGTTTTAATTACTTCTTATACATGTGGGGTGATGAGGTCTCTCCACTTCCTACAGTTTATCCTTCCCAGAATTTTTTTTTTTTCTGTAGAGGAAGAAATCAATTAATTAATGACTCTCCAGCAATGCAATCAGCTTTTAGCAGAACCTTGACTAAGAAACACTCATCTGAAATAAATGAGAAAGAGAAAGAGAGGAAATATGGCGCCAATAAAGATAATATTGTCCTCTTCACCAAAGATCTCCCTAAATATCAAAGGAGATAAAACAAAATGAAAACTCTTATCATCTGCAGAACTAGAACACACATATAGTTCTAAACAATGATAAAAAGGAAAGAGCTGTTAAATTAAGTAAGAGTAATATTGCATGCAGACAGCTGTTGAGAAAGAAACTGGTAGAACAGTGTTCTCTAAATATAGGTGTCATATTCAGGGGCAAAAGCCAGATACTTATTTTGAATGATAACAAGAAAGTACATGGGATATTGGCAGGACTTCTTCTCGATCAAGTTTGTCCCCAAAAGTAAGCAAAACTAAAGATACAAAGATTCACAAGAAGCTGTATGGCCTCCAGGAAGCAGTCACATAGGAAAGAAGAGAGAAAGACAAATATTCTGCACTAAAATTAACACTACAGCTGACAATTTCTGTTGGTTGAGGGAAGTAAAAGTTTAGACAGAGAAATGTATCTTATAAAGAACCTTAATGTAAACCAGGAAGTATTGGTGCTAGCATGGAAACCATCTGTGTCCACAACTTCAGAGTAGCCTCCTTCAAAGAGCTTGTCCAGTAAGAACTCACCCCATTTCACAGTAAGTGTTAAGAAAACAAGAATTAGTATGAACTTTATATAAACACTTTGAAAAAAGAAGAACAGAGTTGGAGGACTAATTATTTCAAGACTTTTTACAAAGCCAAAGGAATCAAAACAGTACAGCATTAATATAAAGATAGACAATTAGACCAATCAAATAGCATAAAGATTCCAGAAATAAATCCTCATATCAGTGAACTTATTTTCAACAAAAATGCCAAGGCACGCCAGTGGAGAAAAGAAAATCTTTTTAACAAATGGCACTGGAAAAAGAAATGAATACTTTATTTTAAAAAAAGAAATTTGATTCATACCTTACAAGAGAAGAGTTGAGACTTTTTCACACAGAAAAAATGAACTATCAGATCATAAAGATTAAGTAAAAATAGATGTTAGAGTTATGTATAAAACCTAAAACTAAAATTTCTAGAAGAAAACACAGTAGCAAAACTTTGTTAATTTCTAGAAAGACTGCCTTTAGAAAAAAATATAAAAAATATGATATGTCATAGAAAAAATGGTAAGTTAGACTTCAGTACAACTAGACAAATGACCATACCAAGTCTTGGTAAGAATGCAGAGTATTGGGAGCTCCCATACTCTGCTTTTGGGAATAGTAATTTGTGTAATCCCTTTGGAAAGCAATTTGACAGCTTCGTAAGAAATTGCGCATAGACCTACCATATAATCCAGTCATTCAAATCCCGGGTATTTACACAAGAGAAACAAAATGTATGTCTATACAAATAGTTTAATGCAAATGATCATAAACTTTATTTGTAAGAACCACAAACTGGAAACAATGTAAACACTTATTAATAAATGAATGGATAAACACACTGTGGTATAACCATATAATGAATATTTAAATGTTTGTTTAAAGAATGAAATATTGATATTTGCTATAATATGGATAAGTATTGAAGTAACAATGCTGAGTCAAAGAACATAGATAAAAATAGATACATTTTGTGATTTGATGTATATGAAATCCTATAAATTGCATACTAATCTATAGTAACAAAATGCAGAGGGGTGATCGCCTAGGGTAAGGGTGAGATTTTGAGAGTTGTGAAGGGAGGGGATAATAAAGGAACAAAAGAAAAGTTCTTGCAGTGATAAGTAATTTCATTATCTTAATTGTGATAATGGGTTCACAGATATATGCATACGTCAAAATCAAATTGTACACTTAAACTAAGTGTAGTTAATTGACAATTGTACCTTAATAAAGCTTCTTTTAGGGGCGCCTGGGTGGCACAGCGGTTAAGCGTCTGCCTTCGGCTCAGGGCGTGATCCCGGCGTTATGGGATCGAGCCCCACATCAGGCTCTTCCGCTGTGAGCCTGCTTCTTCCTCTCCCACTCCCCCTGCTTGTGTTCCCTCTCTCGCTGGCTGTCTCTATCTCTGTCGTATAAATAAATAAAATCTTAAAAAAAAAAATAAATAAAGCTTCTTTTAAATGATAGATAATTTACATGACAATCAGGATTTAACTAGATATCTCTTCTCCCAGAGCAAGAGGTAAAACTGACAATAAATAGATAATATGAGGTCCTTCCTTTGGTCTAAAACCAGTTAGCACAAGTGTTGAGTGTTGAAGCCTATTTAAAAACAAGTTTTTAAAAGGTAGTTAATCGTTTTCTATTAATTGCCCTTTAGAAAGTTAAGGAAAATTCTCTTCAACTCTTCTCTTGCTAATAACACGTTTAGGTAAAGAATATATATTGAATGTTAGCAAATATCCTTTCAGCATCTTTTAGGATTATCAACTATAATATATTTATTCAGCAAATCACACTAGTGATTTCCTAATGTTAAAAAGGTATGATTTTTTAAAGAAAGATAGGGACACACAGACAAGAAAGAAAGAATACATTGTTTAATATGGACATCTTAGAGGAGCAAAACTGGGTGAATCTAAGCAAGATAGATTTACTTTCCTCTGTGTTCTCTCTGAATGTTTTGAATGTGCATAGATAACCAATACAAACCAAATAATTTATAGGGAAAACTGACACAAAAAGCATGACTCAATTTGGAGTATTCAAAAGGCTAAGGAAAATTTCACTAAACTAGTCTATTCTTCATACTCTTTACCAACAAAATGAAGATTAATAATTTTATCTACTTTACAGGTAGGTATAGTATTAAATGAATTAATGCATACAAAATATTCGGAGCAGTGCCTGGTAGATAGTAATCATCACTAATTCTGCATAGTTAGTACCCACTTCTTAGGTTTTAAAAACATAGCATTTTAGATCCAGTGTTTCTCTGTTTCTCTTGCTCTCTCTCTTTCTCTCTCTCCCCGCAACACATACACACATGCACAAACACACACACCACAAACCCCAGCAATAGAGATTTGACCATTACCATTCCACACAGGAAAAATGGATTATCAGAAATAAAATTTCCCCAAGGTTAATGTGTTAACAAGGAACTGAGTTAAGATTTAAATTAGACCTACAGACTCCAAAGCTCTTCTTTTTCAGCAACAGTTTTGAAAAATATTGTTTTTAGATTTTTATAGGAGAAAAAAAACTAAAGATGATTATAGATATCCCAAAAGCATTATGTATAAAAAGTCACTATTTATGCATATACAAGTAATTTTAAAGCTTAACCAAAAATCATGACATATTTCCATCATAATTAAATAAAAAAGAATCGTATCTGAGTATTTGTAAATTAGTGAAAATGGAAACTCCACACATAAAACTTTATGTGGTGGTGGAGCTAAGGAAAAGGAGACAAAGAGAGAGACAGAGACAGAGACAGAGAGAATTAAAAAAAAGCAATGAGCTAAAAATGTTAGCAGCTGAAGAAACTAGCAATCAAACCAAGCAAATAAACAACATGCAAAGCCAGATGATGAAATAAAAAAGGTAAACCACATTTAAATCTGTTAATATTAGAAAATAGTCTTGGAGGTACAGGCTTCCAGTTATGGAATGAATAAGTCACAGGAATGAAAGGTGCAGCATAGAAATAAAATCAATGGTATTGTAATAGTCTTGCGTGGTGACAGATGGTAGCTACGCTTGCGGTGAGCACAGAATAATGTATAGAACTGTTGAATCACTATGTTGTACACCTGAAACTAATGTAACAATGTGTGTCAACTATACTTAAATAAAATAAGTATAGAATTGTTGAATCACTATGTTGTACACCTGAAACTAATGTAGCATTGTGTGTCAACTATACTTTAATAAAATAAAATAATTATTTTTTTTACTTTTAGCAAAAATAAATCTTAAAATATATTTAAGGTTAATAAGATATAATGGATAAATGATTACAAAATCCAATAAAAAAGCTTAAAATAAGAAAATTAAAATGGATTTTTAAAAATAGAGATTTTTCTAATTATAAAAGAATGTAACCCATTCTACTAATAACTATTATAATGTTAATAAATCAAACATAATAAAAATTGTTTATCACAGAAAGCATAAAATAAGTAACCCACTAGATAGTGCCAAATCAATTTTTCCTGAAGGAATTTCATTGATAAAAGATGTCTTATAGTTTTAAGTGTTGAGCTCCAACTCGGTTTCAGCTCAAATGGTGATCTCTTGATGGTGAGATCAAGCCCCACGTTGGGCTCCACACTCAGTGTGTAGTCTGCTTGGGATTTTCTCTCCCTCTCCATCTGCCCCTCCCACTTGTGCTCTCTTTCTGTCTCTAAAATTTCTTAAAATTGCCATTGTGCTCCAAAAAGTGATACTATTTTATTTATGTTTTTAAGTTATTTTCAGTCATTTTAAAGAAACATTTTTGCTGATTGGACATAGATCATATCCTACTACATAAAAAGACTATTTTATAATCTGTGGAACATAGAATAAGCCTTTAGAATCACTATTCTTATGACTGTGTGACTGTACAGTCTAATGGTTGCTTGCCTCCTTTGACAGAAAACCCTATCTCACTATCCTCTCTCAGTCAGCAACAATTAAAAGAAGATAGGAAGACTGGAGGGAGTAATTGGTGAATATGCAATGTAGCTATTGCCCTCTATAACAACTGGAAAGCTACTTAACTCAAATTTGTCATAGTGCTAATAAACCATGGTGTATTCATTATTCTTCACAACAACAAAATTCCCTTGTAATCAGGTTAGAGTTGAGAGAATGTGGATGAGTTCTAAATGTGAGGCTTTTTTAATGTGGTGGACTTGGCAAGGCTTACTATGCATTCCATCACTAGATGTTGTCATGCATGTAAAAAAAAATTTTTTTTGTCTAATTTATCAGTTCACTTTTCTAATTAATTCGCATTTAGAGCATCTGACTGATCACAGGAGACAAATTTCTAATTTATTTAGCCTGCTCATAAAGTATTTTGAAGAAGGAAGGAAGGAAGGAAGGAAAGAAGGAAAGAGAAGGAAAGAAAGAAAGAAAGAAAGAAAGAAAGAAAGAAAGAAAGAAAGAAATGAAAGAAAGAGAGACAGAGGGAGGGATGGAGGGAGGGAGGGAGGAAGGAAGGAAGGAAAAGGAAGGAAAGAAAGAAAGAGAAGAGAAAGAGAGACAAAGAGAGAAAGAAAAAGGAAGGAAGGAAGGAAGGAAGGAAGGAAGGAAGGAAGGAAGGAAGGAAAAAAGAAAAAGGAAAAGGGAAAGGGAAGGGAAGGAAGGAGTGAAGGAAGGAGGGAAGGAGGGAGGGAAGAAAACTTCAGGAATCAAAATGAATCCAGTTCCATCATTTTACCACTACATGAAATTGCCTCTTCAAGATCATTAATGACCTCAATGTTGCTAAATTCAGTGTAAGTTCACCAGCCACAATCTTATTTAACTTTTCAGTAGTGTTTTATCCACATCTTCTTTTTTGAACATTCTTTCTTCTTCGTTTCAATGGACATGATCTTGCCATGGTTTCCTTTTATCTTACTACATGTTTCTTCCCCAGATATTTTGGAGCTCCCTTTTTTCTTCCCCCCTCTCCATTCCTTAAATATTATTTTCTTAATGATTCTGCCATCAGCCATCTTCCATTAAACTCTGGTAAACAGTCTTATCCTCTCCCATGGACTCTTAACTACATATACACAAATGATTCTAAAATCTATATTTACATGTAAAGGCATGCACATCGACCAACCAGAAGAGAAGCCCAACCAATCAGACAGGACACTCACAGATAAGGCTGAACTATTGAATACTGACAAGCAGTTCTGTCTGAAAGCCAAAACTTTCTTCTGAGCTCCAGTCTCACAATCCAATTCTGTACATTGCAAAAACAGAACCTTCAAAATAACTATCATTTACGTATTGTGTTGTAAAAAGCCACGCCAAGATTTAGTGGCTTAAAACAAACATTTAAGAATTTAAGGGCAATTATATAGATCTGGACCAGGCTGAGCTTATCACAGGTGGACTTCCTCATGTGTCAGTGACTAGCTGTTCAGTCATCTGGGATCTGGCTGGTCTGGGATGGTCTCAGATGAAATAAATCAAGTTGACTCTACTTGTCTCTCACATTCCTCCAGCAGGCTAGAGCAGATATATTGTGAAGATGGAGTGGGAATCCAAGCAAGGAGGTAGAACTGTACAGACATTTGAAGGCTTTGTTTTAGTCAGGTTGGCCACTATTCCAAAGCAAGTCACACCAAACCCAAAGGCAATATGGGAGAGCCCTCTGAAGGCCATTAATTGGAAAAGCAAAGGGAATCCATTAACCCAACTCCTCACAACAAAATCACTTGTTGTCTGCTGCCTACCTCCAAAATGGACCGTCTCTGTTTTTCTCCAGCTGGCTTACTGTCACCTAGTCATGCCATTCTTTACTTTTCTATATGTCCCACCTGCTTACATTAAACAAATCACAAAATTCTGTTGATTCTACCTGATAAATATCTACTGGATTTGTCAAGTTTCTTCCATCTATACTGTCACTATTATGAGATCTCTACCATCTTTTACCTCAGTTACTAAAACAGTCTAGTAAGTGTCCAATTTATCCTCAGATTTGATTCCTGATATCCAGCATCCACACAGAACTTTCTGAAATATAAATATGATCAGGAGATGTAAGTGCTTTAAATAAGCAGTTTCTCATTGCCTTTAGCATAAACTTCAACTTCTTAAATTGACTTATAAGATCTCTCATGATCTGGTGCTTACATTCCTAGCTTTGTTTCTAGAGATTCATCTTTTCAAGTTCTAAGATCCAGCTATAATGAATTACGTTCAGTTGCCTGGATATATCACACACTTAGTTGCACATATTACTCTTTTTTGCTAGAACACATTCTTACATGACTGATGAGGAAAAGAGAACATTAGTTTTTTTGCATACATAGCCAAGAAGTTAACCTAGGATTTGAAATTTCCTAAATGTAAACAAAAAGTAAAATAATTTTATATATAGATATTTAATGGTGCTCCATTAATTGACACATAACAATTTAACTAAAAATTAGTTACATAAAACAATTACAATTTATTGTGCTAACAAATTCCTGGGTTTAGGTATTTGGTCAGAGTACCATAGAGATAGCTTTTTTCAGCTCTGGTACCTCAGAAGATTCAAATGCATGGGGGTTAAGTGAATGCAACCTAGAATCACCTACAGGCTTCTTCATTCATGTAGGCTGGGACTTGAGCTTGGACGTCATAAAGGCTGGATTCACCTATAACTGTTGATTAGAGTACATCTTTATGGATTCTCAACATGGTTTAGATTTCATGGACCATGGCAGCTAAAGAGTTTCCAGAAAGCAATTATTCCCCCCCAAAACAAACAGAGGATGCATGGCCTTTTCTGACCAAATCTCAGAAGTCACAAACTGTCACTTCTACTATATTACATTGTTCTAAGAAGTCACAAGCCCACACAGATTCACAGGGAGGGCCATATACTCCAAGTCTCACTGGGAGTGAATAAAAAAATTTGTTATAATTTTTAAAAACTGTAACAGTTAGTTTATTAGAATCCAGAAAATAAGAACTGCATTTCTTGCCATACACAACTAAAGAGAGAGAAAAAACAAGAAGAAAATAAAATTTACGAAGTCCATTCAAATTTTATTTACTGAGTACTTTGATAGGCCAGGAATTTTGTATGCCCATCACTGCTACTCTGTCAAAGCCTTAGCTTTGTATCATCATTTCTCTCAGGAAGCCATCCATAAACAGCACCCCCAAAATCTAGCTAAATTTCTTGCCTCTGTGTTCCCATTAGCATCCTGTTCTAAACCCTAGGTTCTGTAGTATCCAAGTCTATCCTCTCCACAATTCAATTCCCTTAGCTAGTAGAGATGAGGATCACTCTATCTGTAGAAGAACCAGGATTAAAACTTAGACCTTGTTGTTATTGCCATCTTAATTTATTGCTTTCTATAGCTAAAGATCAATAAACATGTTGAGTTTTGACTTTAAAGTATTTTAAATCACTTATTACAAATAATTGTTTAGCAAATAAGTATACCAAATGTAATATGTATATTTTTTTCTTTTGTTTAATTGTGTTGTCTTGACCCAGTTTAAGGCCCTGGCTCGAGACCAGTCAGTTCCCCTTCTTGAAATGGAATATTATTCATTTTTTTAAAAAGGAGGGAAATTTTGCCGTTTGCAACAACCTGGATGAACTTGTGGGAGGGACATTATACTAAGTGAAATAAACCAGATACAGAAAAACAAATATAGTATGATTTCGCTTATTTGTGAAATCTTTAAAAAAAAAAAATCAATTCACAGAATCAGAGAATAGAATGGTATTTGCCAGATTTCTGGAGGTTGGGAAAATGGGGGAGATACTGGTCAAAGAGTACAAACTTTAAGTTATACAATGAATAAGGGCAGGGAGTCTAATGTATAGTATAGTGATTATAGTTAATAATATTGTACTGTACACTAGAAATTTATTAGGAGAGTAGTGCTTAAGTGTCCTCACCATATGCACAAAAAAGATAACTAAAAAATATATATTTCTTTTTCCTTATGAGCCCAAGAACAAATATACAAATATAGTCAGAAATATCTCTTTGTTCCAAAAAAACTACATTTATTGGGTGCCATTTATGTGCCAGTTATCATCAGAGGTACTGAAGAGCAAGATGTGAAGGAAGCATGGCCATGCCACCCACAGCTTACAGACAGCCTGAAATTCTTAATCAAATATAGTTGTCCCAACTCTTGGTCCCCTTATAAATATTCTCCTCATCCACAAGCAAAGAAAATACCATGAGGACCATAAAAATGTTTCTACCACTGGGATGCCTAAGGAAAGCTGTTAGGAAGAAAAAGTTGAGAATACAATGTCCAAAACACTATATTCATGATGGAGAAGGACACTCACAATTCCATTTTCTAATCTCCAGTGGATTAAGCTGTACTTATTTTTCCAACTTGAAAATATTTTTTCTTACTTGTACATTACAAAGCATCTTATTTAAATCTGTTCTTTTTTCCTAAGGCATCAAAATACTAAATCTCGAGAGGTGATTCAAAAAAGGCCAAAAACCATTGTTTTAGCAAATGATCAGGACGCCTTTTTTCCTTTCAAGCATAAATGTTAAAATATAATTTGTATTTTAAAAATGATTTTTGCTCCACCATTACAAGTGTTATCAATTTTTCTATGAATACCATTTGATTTACTCAATCTAGTATGAATTTACAATATTCCATGTGGTATTCAGTTGCCAAGTCATCCATTATGTCATAGCACATTACATCCAATGATTATGACAACAACAACAACAAAAGTTAGCAAAGAAACATACATAGAAATATAGAACTCTGAGAAAAATGGATTTAAATCTGTTTTGGGGGAAGTCATACAGAAAGGAGGGAAAAAAGCATGCTGCTTTCACCATTGATTTTAAGCAGCTGCTGCCTGACTGATTATAGCATAGCCATTTCTTGAGCTGCTGATGAAAATTTCCATATGCAAATTGGGTGGTTGCGAATTCTTTCATTACTTTTACTGTTATTTTGTAACCTCAAGCTCATGTTTTCTGATTGTCTGCACTATGAATTTAGCCAAATGATTAAGTTTCATAGGAGGTAAAGTTCAGAAACAAATAGGTCAAGGATTTACTGAGTAACTTAATGAAAAGCAAGGCGAGCTCCAGAGCACCCCTCCTTAAATTGGGCTCAAGAGTACTTCAAAGAAACAGAAAGAAGGGAGGAAGGTCTGTACCCACAAGCCAGTTGGGTCTCATTTAAAATAACTATGCCTAGTAATATCTTGAAAATGTACCAAATTGTGATGCTAATAAACCCCTAATTTGGTTTTATATTTTCCTCAGAAATGCAAAAATGCTTTACTGGAAAGACAGAGCCCTTTAAACTTTATGAAAGAATGAAAGCCAACTCAATAGGACTTAAGGAAAACTGACCCCTTCTCTACTCTACTTCCTTTTCAACCATTATTTCTTGCATTCACTCATTCTTTCAAACATTATTTATTTTGGGGAGAACTTGAAGCGTGGTAAGCACTCATAATTAGTTATTAAACTAATATATTAGTGAGAGGTAAATGCTTCAATGATACACCTCTAGGGGGTCATTTTTTTAAGCTTCATTGAAGCCATAAAATATCTTTAATAAAATTATTCTGTTAAATCTAATATATGAAAATCCAAATTTTAATAAGAATGAACTGATGACTATTTGCCTTAGAAAAGAATTATTAATTACACAAAGTGATTCACTATAGAAATCATTTAAATGGTGGACTGCTATTCTATGCTAAAATAATAAGAATCTATAAAAATTGAAAAAAAAATCTTTCTTTGTGGTTGAGTTCCTCTAGCCTTTCTCTCAGAAGACTTATTTTGTTAGATTAATACTTAAGTGGGGTGGGCAACGAATTTTACGCCCTCGTGCCAGCCTATTTGAATAACTGTTTTGAAAAGGGTTCATCTTCTGAGGCCTTTGCTTTGTGGCATGAGGTATGTATGATTGGAAAGCAGAGCTGTATTACTTCAAATCTGAGTCTGCCCTCAAAGTGGACACAGGTGAGAACAGACTACTCCCAAGGGGACTCAATGTAAAATGCAAACATGAAGCATAATTTATACTCTGATCAATTTAGGAAGTATTATTAAACACCTACTGATGGCAGACAGAAGAAGGTGTGGTATCTAATGGGTATCTCAATCGGATGAGGGCCCCCAAATGTGGAATGACGATTAGGTGGAAGCCAATGGCATAGGAGGTGAAAGAAATCACCTGAGGCTGAACAAAGGCGATAGAAGTTTATTGAATACACTGCATGGGAGCCGCAGGTAGGACAGCAGAGGAGAGGCTGTCTGCAGAGGCAGTGGGTGGGAGCTGTTCTTAAAGTGGGAGGATGAGGAGGTATGGTGAAGTATGGAGTCTTCCCTTTTTCAGTAACTGTGCTTAGTTGTAAGTAGCCCATTGCTTAGTTAGGACCTGTGGATATTTTGAGGTGGGTTGCCTGATTGGCCTGTCTGCATTCAGTCAGGGGGTTGCTGTGGGCCCTTCCTACATTTCATCACTCAAGCCCATTTACCTAAAAGTGGCCTCTACAAAAGGTTCTAAAAATACACAGGTGAATAAGAATAGAGTTCCTGCCTTTGTCGGAGTGATAGACATAAACATAATCATAAACTGACCTAGTTTTGACAATACACAAATATATCACACAAAGTTCTGAAAAAGCTGCCTTGTTAGAAGCAACTCAATTTTCAAAGGAGATCAGGAAAACATCATAGAAGAGGTAATGTTGGAAGCAGTTAGTTAGGTTCTAGCAGAATGTCTGGAGGTCAGCAAGGAGGAAATCATGGCCAGCTATGAGGAAAGTCAGAGCCCTGTCCTGGCAATGCTCAAAACAAAGCCACAAGAAGCTGGATCAAACCAGACAGGCCCAAAATGGCTAACAAAGTAGACCAGAAGCCCCTGACCGAATAGGGAAGAAAGGTGCAAAACTCAGCTTCCAAAAAAATCCTACCACAAGTAATGAATATTCCACCTCCTTGTTAAAACAACTGTCAATAAAAGATGGAGACCCAAACGCATGGGCACACGCAGCTTTCCCTTGTATGTGAGTGTGCTCTCATGCTCTCATGCTCTCATGCTCTCTCTCTCGCTCTCTCACCTACCCTCACTACTTGAGAGTGTACTTTTGCTTTAATAAACTTTCCTGCTGTGTCACTCATCTGCTTGCTGTGTCTGTCCTTGAATTCTTTCTCTTGAGGAAACCAGGAGCCTTCAGTGACATCTTTTGGATGGGCTGTGTTGAGGCCTCAGGGCTGGGGGTCTCCCCAGCTCACCCAGCAATAGTAACATTAAGTTCAGCCTTAGTAAGAGAAGTGTAGAGCAGACATATTTAAGGAACAGAGAAATGGACAAGATACATGTAGAAAGATTTCAAGAAGTGAGAAAGACATACACTGAAGAATGAGGGCATGGGGGACTCCATACAGTTAGAGAATGACAAGTAGTTATGCAAGCTTGAAGGACAGGATATAAGCATCCAAATGGGAGAAGATGAGATCAAGTCAAACAGGAAGAGAGCAAGGAAGGTTTTATGCGATGTGCTAGGAAATACGAATTTCAGTTCTTCATGAACAAGAACAATAATTGAATAACATGAGTTCTGTGTCATGGGCTAAATCCATGACCACATGCAAGGAAGAGAATCTTGACAAATGACAGTAAATAAATGGAGAAGAAAGGAGTGTCTGATTCTTCCCACATTTACAGCTCAATGGTTTCTATTTAAATTAAGCTTCTTTATTGGAATTAGAAGAGTTGCAGTTATTCATCAAACATAATCCACTTAATATCATAGCCACATATTCAGAACTCAACATATATATGTTATCAGGGAGCAATAATGCCTGTCCCCTTCAAGGTCCTTCCAGCTGGACTGAGAATCAAATTGACATGAGACAGATTAACAGAAGAAAATCAGATTCAATAGCATACATGTGGGGAATCCACACAGACATGGCAATTCCAAAGATCTAGTCAGGCAAAATGAGGTATATATGTTATCCTGAACTAAGGAGAAGAGGGTAGGGGTCTGGGACTTCAGAAGAAAGGAATTCAATTTACAGGAAGATGAAAAATAATAAATGTTTGACAAATAAATGTTTTCTGGGCCATTCAGAAACAATGAGACAAACAGCAGACCTTGATCAGAGTGGCCTTGCTAGGTTCCTCCCTGTAGATATCACTATAGAGTTACAGTGATAGCTCTCTTCCTGGAGCAGGTCCTCTATCTAAATTCTTTTAGACAGTTGTGGGGGAGGTAGAGATGTTTTCCTGAGCCCGCTGGATTTTGATTGCTTTTAACTTCAAAATAATCTTCACACCAATGTGGCCCATCTTGGGATGATGCCTTTGGCCCTCCAGAGTACCTACATACACATTCACAGCACGATGGTTGCATTAGTAAAGGAACAGAGTATGGCAGTTCAGAGTACGAGCTACCGTGTTCTGCTGAACAGAAAGTGACTCTGAGGTACCTGCAAGCAACTTATTCATTACTTCTCTTTTGGAAAATCATTAAGTTTGCTTATTTTTATCTTTAAGGATCTAGTTTAGAATGTTTATTTTTAGATTTTTTTCTCTTACTATCATCTTAATGATCAGGCACAGTTAAAAAATTATTCTGACACTTGTTAAAACAGTAAAAATAGCTTTATCAAGACTATGGCAATAGAAGTTTTGCATTAGGAGACAGATCAGGCTCAACTCCAAATACAACAAAGACAAGTGGGAATTTATAGCCACGGAGCAGACTGAGGGGGGTCAGTCAATGGAAAATTACTAAGAAGAGATGTGAAGGGTAGGGATATCCATGCTAACAGGACCTATCAGGATTCTTGCTAAAGACAGACCAAAAATTTACATATCAAAAGCAGGGGATAAGGAATTTGACCAGATATCACGGATGATCAGATATCAATGGTACAGGCATTTTCTCTAAACTGGCTAAAATTCTGGCTAAAACTAGGCTCTGTAGACCTGGGGAAGACAGGATGGACATTGAAGGCTAAGGTCAAGGCTCAGTCAAGAGGATGCAGAGCAGCCTGACTACAGTTTGGTCAAGGACAGAGTCTTTGTCAGCACACTATGAAAAGAAAAGAAAAACGAAAAGAAAAGAAAAGAAAAGAAAAGAAAAGAAAAGAAAAGAAAAGAAAAGAAAAGAAAAGAAAAGAAAAGAAAAAAGGAAAGGAAAGGAAAGGAAAGGGAAGAAAAAAGAAAAAGGGATTGGGGTGAGCTTTGCTTGCCTGTCTACAGAGCTGGGTAAGACACTCCAGAAAAAAATGGGATGGAATTCATAAATTCATGTGGCCACTAGGGATTTAAAAGCTTCTATACATAACACAGCTTTGCTCTCCTATGTGTACTACTCATAATCAAGCAAAGAAGGCATAGGACACTTCAAACTTTAGGCTAAAACTATGTAAACCTTTTTTTCCCCTTTTCTTCTACACAGAGTTTTTTTTTCCCCCTCTGCCTTTTGGGATTTCTAAATGCCATTTTACAGTTTACATGAAACAATACTTCATACAAAAAAGATAGAAACAATCATTTTGAAGTGCCTATTTAGTTTCTTTGCACGTTTGGTGATCCAATCATGTTCAACTGATTCCCTGCAGGGAATACACTTTCTTGTCTGGAGCCTGTAAACCACTTTTAAGGAAAAGAAATATTAAATAATTTCTAAAAGTAGAAATTTATCAGGCTATATTCTCTGCTTATAACACAAATTTAAACAAAACCCACAAAATAAGCACAGAGCAGTGAAAAAGTCCATATGCATGTTGGTAGATATGATTTGTGTATTCCTCCATTCTCTGCAAAAAGTTTATTTTTTTTCCCTTAAGTTTATCTGGACATCTTTTTCCAGATTAGCTCTTAAATGTCTTTAAGCCAATCCCAGAGAGCTGTACTGAACAAATAATTAACAGAAAGCACAATCAGAGGCATAGGGACTTTTGAGCCACTCTTAATATAAAAACAGTCTATTAAGTAAATATTAAGTTGCAAAAAACCACTTTTACAAGTAATGAAGGATTATTTTAATATACTGGAACAAATATCTTAAATGATCAACAAATATTGAACACAATCAAAATGTTTTATATTCTGCATGTTAGAATTGAGAGGAAAAAGAATAATAAACTAGGCATCCAATGTAATAATTTAAGTAATTATAATAATCTAAAGAAAGGAAGTATATAATAAGGAATAATAATGATAATAATAATAAGGAAGTATATAATAAACATAAAAGCACACAGGCTTTTGTCAAACTTCCCTGTGATGCCTTCATATTGCATCAAAGAGAAGATTTTGCCCTCATGGCATTATTTATCAAAGTAATCCAATTCTCGACAAAATCCTAACAAAATGATTATAGCGTTCATTGAAAAGACCAAATCCCTATTTTTTGAAATATATTTTCTTTCCTTAGTTCTTTTTTTTTTTTTTTTTTTTAAAGAATTTATTTATTTATTTGACAGAGACAGAGACAGCCAGCGAGAGAGGGAACACAAGCAGGGGGAGTGGGAGAGGAAGAAGCAGGCTCATAGCGGAGGAGCCTGACGTGGGGCTCGATTCCAGATCGCCGGGATCACGCCCTGAGCCGAAGGCAGACGCTTAACCGCCGTGCCACCCAGGCGCCCCTCTTTCCTTAGTTCTTATGATGTAATATTCTCCTCACTTTTTCCTCTTTATCTAGAGGATTCTTATCAGTCTCCTTTCTCAGATTATCTTCTTCAGTTTTAAATATTGGAATTCCTCAAGTACATGTACTGAGCCCTTTTAAGACTCAATATTCAGTTCATAGAAAATATCCTCTAAGTCATGCTTCAATATCTTTCTAAAATCCTATGGATTATTATTGCATTCTTCAGGGAGACCTCTTGCATGTTCCCCACTATATTCCACTGTCTGCTCAACATCTCCACAAAGATATTATATAGTTCTCACCAACCAACAGGGCCAAAATTTACCTTATCTCTTTTCCAACAGGTGTTTGAATATGGTTCCTTATCTCTACAGAGCTTACCAATAATTCCATGCAGTTTCACAGAAGATTCCATGTCACTCTATCTCCCTCTCATTCAACCTTTTTGGAAAATTTATCATCAAAGCATTTGGTTTTACCTTCCGAATATATTTTGATTTTATCCAATCCCTTTAATTTCCTCAAGCAATTAGACCAAGTCACTATTGTCTTTCACCTGGACTCTGCCATTGCCTTTTGATTGACCTGTCTCCATCAGTTTTTCCCTCTTTCAGCTAATTCTTCATGCCATAACCCAGAGTGAGACCAGTCTCCTTTAATACTGTCACAGTACTTGTAGGAGAAATGGCAAATTCTTAACTTGATCTGCATGGTTCTCTGTGGTCCACCGCCAGCCACCTTCTACAATTTTATCTCAAACTCTATGACTGAGCTTTCTGTTGTAGCCACTCAGGCCTGTAGTCTGTGCTTTGAACAACCCAAATCCTTTTCTACTGCATGGACATCTCCTCAGTTGAGTTTCTTCATGTGGTATCACCTAGAAGTTCCTACAGTTTGACGTTCTGCATTTTAGTCTATGATCCATTTTGAGTTAATTTTTGTAAAGCGCTAATTTTACCAAAAGAATAGAAAAAAGACCTTCCCAAAAGATATTAGCAAAAACATAAACTGAGCATTGATAAAGAGGAAATAGACCTATCAAACGTATTGGAAGATATTCAATCTAATAAATAAAACAAACATACATACGTAAGAGCATATAATAATTTTAACCTATGAGATTATTATTAATGTCAGAAAGATCAGAAAGCAGACATATGGTGAAAGGGGCACTCTAATACTACTATTATTTGGAAAGTCATTTTTTAGTTAAAATTCTTAAAGCACATGCTCTCTTTCATTCAGCAATTCTAATTCTGGAAATCCTTCCTGAATGATCTTATATACTGAAATAGGTATATGCCTGTATTTTTTTTTCAAAATGGCATTTAAAATAATAAATTTTGAAATTATTTAGATACTCAGTAATGGGGATGTGACTTATTAAGTCATCACGTATTCTAATAAAGAAGAAACTCATATTCATATAATAACCATATTTTAAAATACATAAAAATTTAGCCTTTATATTTAAGAAATAGTTTGAAGAAATTCCTACATTTAATCTAAATGCAGAAGCAGAATGGAAAAGTGTTTTAATCATATGATTTTAGCCATCCTCACTAAAATCACACCACCACCCATATGATCTATCTTTATCCCATGTATTCTTTAAGCACCCCAAATTGTTAGTGTTTGCATTGGATTAGAAATTCGATGTCGTTTTATTTTTATTTATACAAATTCCAAAGAGAATGAGAGGCATTCCCTCTCCTTCTCAAAGAAAACAATATATTCTGAGCCATCATGTACTTGAATGTAGTGTGTGGCAAGTATTTCTTAGATTCCATCCAAGTGGTCTTTTAGTTACTAAAAATATAAGAGGGCATTACTTTAGTTGGTATCAGTTAGAAAGTGGTCCCACATGAGAAAATAATATTAATTTCAATTTAGTAATGAAAGATCTAGGGACATGTATCATTATTTATAGATAATAATATTAATGGCTGAAATATGTTGAAGCTGTTCTGCTAAATTCTTTACATACATTTTTCATTGAATCTGCCCACAACCATAAGAGATAGATATTATTATAATTCCCTCCTTATCAATGAGAATACTAAGCCATAGAGAGATAAAGTAACTTATACAAGGTCACAAAACTGTTTACTGAAATAAATACCTATGATACATTGAAGTTATTCAGCTTTCAGAACTCCTACTTCTATAAACTTTCTAATTTATATTTCTCCATAAATGATGTACTAACAGTTATCCACATCCCCTTTAAACAGATGAATATTCTCAGATTTCTTCCTGCTTTGAGTGCCAAAACTCTGACTGCCAACAGATTTCCTGACTCTTGGTCCTGTACTTTATTCACTATGCTCAGACGAGCTATATAAACTCTCTTGCAGACTAAGAAGAATCCTGTTATGTTGCACAGCTGGTACTCAAAAATGTCACTGTTGATTAGATATTTTTAGTCATTTAATTTTGCTCCATAAGCTAGATTTCAGTTCTCCTTCATGACTGACACATATTGTTCCTGTCTTTTTCTTCTGTCCACATTTTTCTTTAGGGCATTCATTGTAAGAAACATGACATGTTATTTTTAATAATACATAACCTGCGGAAGGAAAGAAATGAGAATAAAGGTAGAGCCCTATCCATGAAAAATACTGTTTTAGTTAACTTATCCTAAATTAATTTTGCAAAATATTTTTGCTACAGGTTTAAGACAAAACAAAATCCTAAATCTGAAGGCTAAGTAGCAATATAGAATAAAAGTATTATAACTTAGTAGATCCATATAGGAAAATGTGAAGAAATCCCAAAATCTTACAAGGGAATATTCTATTTTTTCAACAGATTATCTGGGTACTTACTATATGTCAAAATCATAGCTGAGAATTTCACTTGTGGGAATATATGATGCTTTGGGTAAAAAGAGGGCACAATTTGGATTTTCTTTCAGAAAACAGAAATATGTAACATTTTTCTTCATAAATTAGAACTTGTTTTATCCTCAAAGTATAGTTTTATATATGTATATGTAACATTTTGGATATTCTTATTTTTTTAAAAAAAGATTTTACTTATTTATTTGAGAGAGAGCGCGAACGAGAGAAAACATGAACAGGGGGAGGGAGAGGGAGAAACAGACGCCCCCTGCTGAGCAGGGAACCCCTATGTGGGGCTCAATCCCAGGACCCTGAGATCATGATCTGAGCTGAAGACAGACGCTTAACCAACTGAGTCACCCAAGTGCCCCAATACTTTGGATTTTCAAACCAATTTTATTAAAAAGAAATGAATGTGTAATTTCAATTTCATAATCCTAAATTCAGTATGCATTACACTATAAAATAAGATACTTTTATGTAGATCTGACTAAAGAAGTTGAAGTAAACTAAATAAAATTTTTAGTATCTTGATTTGAATCTCACTTTTTTATACAGCATATGTTTCAAATTAATTGTTTGGTAGAAAATAATTAACAATAACCTGTGAATTTTCATGAGATACTTATAACCACCAGAATTACTACCCTTGGCTAATCATTTTCATATATAACCTTAAGTTGTTTTTAAGATTATAAAAAATATAAATAAGTAAAAAAAAATAAACCTTGAATATGAAAACC
The DNA here is from genome assembly GCF_017311325.1 of Ursus maritimus. Classification (NCBI taxonomy): domain Eukaryota; kingdom Metazoa; phylum Chordata; class Mammalia; order Carnivora; family Ursidae; genus Ursus; species Ursus maritimus. The sequence continues at coordinate 62,569,484 of NW_024425563.1, read as the reverse complement.
ATATCTTGATACAAGAATAAAATGACCTTATATACTATCCTATATGTATGTGTGTTTATTTCCTTTTTTTTAAGAATTTATTTTTAGTAATTTCTACACCCAATGTGGGGCTTGAACCCACAATCTTGAGATCAAGGGTGGCATGTTCTAGCGACTGAGCCAGCCAGGCACCTCAATTTCTATAAGTAACATATATATATACATAAATATCTATTTTATAATACATGGCAGACACTAATCTAAGGGTTTATATTTATTGCCTATTTAGCTTTCACAATATCACAAAAACCCCATGAGTTAAAAAAATATTAATTCCTACATTTTACAAATATGTATATAGAATTATTGATTTTTAAAAGGGAGGATGAGAGGTCATTTAAACTGTGGTCCACAGAGCCAGACAGCTTGACTTCAAATGCTGATTCTCATCATTATTAGCTGTGTGACTTTGGGCAAATTACTTAATTCCTTTAACCCTCACTTTCTTCATATATAAAATGGAAATGATAATAGTACCTACCTTACAGGCATAATATGAGCGTTAAATAGTTCAATTAATTAAAAATGCTTAAAAGATGACATGCAACATAGTAAGGGTTCCATAAATATCAGTAAATGTTATGCTATCTCTGTGGTTAAGCAATATTACCTTTTGCTATGTGAATATATATAAAACTATCACATTTTTTTCACAAGATATGCAGAGTTCTGTTTTTATTTTGCCAAACTCCTTTTGTTGTTGTTGTTGTGTTGTTTTAAGGTTTTGGTAACTGAAATCTCAACTTAGAAAGGACAGGGAACCTATAGATTAGGGTCACCCATCACCTTTCCTTAGTTCAAATCACAAATTACTTGAAACACTTCAACATATTGGACAAAAATGGACAAAAATGTTTACTATACTTTATGAAATAAAAGGAAACTTTGTTGTAGCGTTCTAATTTTCAAAATGTGGTTTGTAATTCTTGATTTTCATCTGATACTTCTATCTTCATGATAACCATGAGCAAAAAGTAAATGACAGTGCTCGTTTCAGTGGCTAAAACTACAGTATGGAGCAGGGGATGGTGTGGGGCTATATGTGCTAACTTTTCTCAGTCAAGTGTTTGAATTTTGTTTTCATTTATATCTAGTATGTATCTTTTCACAGAAAGCATTGGCTCTTCTAACTCCTACCCCTACCAAAATTCACTGACATCAAATTAAGTCTGTGCAAAGCCTATCGCTGTAAATCACACTGAAACCAAGTTAGATCCTGTGGTCATTTCTCTTTAACACAAGTAATTATAGACTTCCATTGTCCTCTGACTAGTGTGGGACCTGGGGCAGTTCAGTGTGAAAATGAGCCTCATTAATCCCATTTTTGCAGTTCGGTCCAAAAACTGTGAGGTGGCAACATTTTTCCCCCCACTGTTAACTAAAGCAAATGCTACAGAGACTCTGATCTATTTCACCATTTAAGAGATCCACTATTGCCAAAATAAATGAATTAGAGACACATTCATCAATTGTATTCAGCACCACCACCTAATCCTGCTACAGACCACAGTCAAATGGATTCGTAGTCCCTCTGGGTGGGTAGCAGAACAATCTTCAAAAATTAGGAGTGTTGCTTCTTAGTCCTTATTTTAGTCTTATTCCACACTACACTGAACATTAAGTGCTTAAGAATAAGGTCCTCTGAACTACTCTTGCCAGAGAAATGTTTAATGATATTACACAGGAAGTGTTAAATTTGATTCATTTTGTCTCACTGCATTTTATATATCAGTATTGACCAGTAGAAATATATGAGCCACATATGTAATTTTACATCTCTTAAAGGACACATTAAAAAAAAGTAAAAGGAAAGAGGTGAAATTAATTTTAATAATTATTTTTATTTAACCTTGTATCTAAAATATTAACATTCCAAAATGTAATCAGTAAAAAAATGTTAAGGAGATATTTTACATCCTTTTTTTAATACTATGTCTTTGAAATGTGATGCTTATTTTTCACTTATCACACTTCTCAATTCAGACCACATTCCAAGTATTAAAAAGGCACACGTGGCCAGTGGTTGCCATGCTAGACAGTACATATTTCTATGTCTATATCTTTATCTGTATCTATCTGTATCTATATCTCTAAATCTATTTATCTCAACTTGAATCCTCTCTGGAATAGGATAAAACAACTGTTTACAGTAAAAAGAAAAAATAGCTAACATTTTTTGGGCACATAATAGTTTGCTAGATACTTCAATATACATATTTGTATTTGACTTGCAAATGAGCACCATTGTTTTTCTGCCATATCATAGCAATTCCTAAGGTAGAATGAGTGATATATGTGTAAGAGAAAATTAAAGTTTTCTTAGAGCTAAAACTGACAGTAGTTATTTCTACAACTGAAGATGAGTTACATAATACATAATTTATAGAATTGGAAGGTAAATAAATCTTTATACCAGCCTCACCCCTTAGAAAGACTTATGAGGGAGACATAAAAATGAAATCCAAGTAGATGTTAAGCCCTGTTCAGGAGAGCATAGAAAGGAGTTCTGGATCATGCCCAGAGACCCGGCTAAGTCAGGAGACTGGAGTTGAAGAGGACTGCCCTGGTGTACATCAGAATGCATGGTAGTTTGCTTGCCTACAGGTGAGTGTGAGAAAACTCTCATTGCTCAGCAGGAGGGGTAGGGGCTATGGACATGGCCAGAGGGCACAGCTGACTTTGGCAAAAACATTTGAAGGGATTCTCAGAACCAGACCTCTTAGCTTTCCGTTCCTTGTTTTGTTAATAAAAATAACTTCTCTATTTTCACATCCTCACCTCATATTAGAATGTCTCTCTTTACTACTTGACACGTGTCTTTCTACCTTTATCCTCATGCATTTTTCTGGTCATGTTTTTGAAGTTTTCTTTTTCTTTTTTCTTTTCTTTTTTTGTCAAAGAGAACTGTGGTGTTAATAGGCTTCATCAACATGCCCAGCAAATGATTGCATTGTTAAAATATTAAAATTATAATCTATTGTATGAATTGCTATAAGTTTTATTTGAAGTTTTTTTAAGGATCTAACGTCAGAGCAATTCTTTATCTAGACACAAATAAAATACTTTCCTTAAAAAAGCAGTAAGAGTATTAGTGCTATCACTTTGTAACTTTTTACTAAGGATGAGGCTGGGTATTAGCAATTGGGAAAGCAGCTCAACTCTGGAGTTATTGTCTCATAAAAGTCTCAGTGATGCCTCTTAATTCATTCCTTCCCCTTATTTATTTTTAATTCTGGGAAGGAGGGAGAGAAGGGGAGAGAGAGAGAGAGGGAGAGAGAGAGGAAGGAAGGAAGGAAGGAAGGAAGGAAGGAAGGAAGGAAGGAAGGAGGGAGGGAAAGAAAAAGAGAAAAAGAGAAAAGAAGAAAGAAAGAAAGAAAGAAAGAAAGAAAGAAAGAAAGGAAGGAAGGAAGGAAGGAAGGAAGGAAGGAAGAAACAGAGGGAGGGAGGGAGGAAAGAAAGAAGGAAAGAAATGGAAAAACCTGCTATTTGCTATTTCTCCAGGCTGGGTTCCCTGATTCCTCTTTCCCTGTGATGACCTAGTAACCATAAGACAGGTCTTTAAATGCAGGCAAGGGTGACAAAGCTATAAAGAAACAGGTAGATTTCAGAGTGATCTTGCTGGTCTTAGAGCACATTTAAGTTGATTGGAATCTGAGACGTCTTGCCAGTACATTATTTTGGAAGGTATTGTGGCATGCAGGATTCTCTTTGGTTATTGATCCACCTCTTGAGAAAGCATGCTAATTATAGCAAAAACACAGCTGTTGGTAAAGAAACACAAACTGGCTCTGTGGGATTAGGAGATAATTTAGGTTAAAACTTAAAGTGGAAGTTTGCACTTTCCGGGAACAACACACGGCAATCTCTTGGGGGGAAGTAAAAGAATATTATTAAATCATCCAATGAAGGGAGAGTCTCACTAGGTATTGGGTAGCGTGAAGCTTAATTACTAATAAGTTTCTCTTTAGAGTGAACAGGCACGGCATTCTCTGTCAGGCTGCAAACCCCAGCCTTTATGTGTATGTGTATGTATGTGTGTGTATACATGTGTAATTTGTGTGTGTGTGTGTGTGTGTGTGTGCACGTGCGTGTTCAGTGTAGGCAGAAGTGGGAGCATGGCATTACTAACTTCTGAAGTTGTCATATATAGATCCACTTCTTATTCTGAACCTTCACCAAATCAATGGTTCTAAGCCCTGGGCCTCTGAATTCTGCTGGACAAACTGTTCTCTAAATTTTCAAGTAGTTTCCTTAGTGGCTGCCATTACCTCTCCACCTAGATCATCTTCAAGCCATACCTAACACTTGCCATCTCCCAGAAAGTTGCAGATGTCTTCTCTTCTTTTGTCATTGTCCTCTCTTCCTCGGCCATGGGTTTGTTTACTTTTTTATGATATCTTTTATTTTGATTTTAGTTTTAACTGAAGGGGGACACAGAGCAAATGCATGTGTCTGGTCTCCCATCATGAACCCGATGACACATGAGTCATGTAACTTTACCTTTTCTTTACAAGTCAGTGATTAATTAATAATTCGTACACTGTTGTGTTAGCTGAAAATGTGGGAAGGGGTAAGAAGTAATCTCATAGGAGAATCATCTATTCATTCAGCAAATACTGAGCATCTTGCAGAAACCTGGCTGAGAAAGAGCAGCCAGAGTAGAAAGAGAACCAGAAGAAAGCCATATCAGATTTGCCAAGGAAAGGGAGATTTTCCGGGGCTGATAATGGTCAAAGCCAGTCATTGTCGTGAAGTACATAAATTAGAGTAGGACCTTAAAATGACTCTGTCCTAGTGTTTTGATCTCATCAGGCTGTGTGGGTCCATGCTTGTCCACATTTACATCCTCTGCCTCTCTCTGTCAACTTGAATTCAAGCTTTCTCAGTATGTTGCCACAGCTCTAGTTCTGGTTTAAAACATTAAAAAAAAAAAAAAAAAGGCATACTAAACGTAATCAAATTGCAAATATTTCCCTACAACTGTGTATCCAAACACTTCAAATCTTCCATATTCCACTTTTCCAGTTTCACCTCCTTTAAAGCGCTGGAACTATAAAATATGTCTCTGACTCTTCAGTTTTATGAGTCGACAACAAAATGCAGTTTAAACACTGATTTCACTGTCCTATAGCACATAAACATATGAATGAGAGCTAGTCCCTTTTAAATGAGATTTTATGCTGATACAGTGAAAATATCTGTGATCCTTTAATCATTTTTATACTATTTTTGGGGGCAGTTGCATGCCTTTTGTTGATCTCTGAACCTCATTCCTTTCCAGGTGCAAAATAATGAACTAAAAAGAAGCTACACTAATGCTATTTAAGTTTCCACTGAACTGGACATAATAGAATATAATTTTCTTCCAAGTCTCAATTATAACCCCCCAGAATATCCCCAATAATCAGCTCAAGCTAAGATAAGGAAATGCTAAGAACATTTATCTCATAAATTTGAGCTTCAAAGGGTTATCCTGAACCCTTTCACTGTCACCGAAGTATCTAAGCAAAGGTCAGGCTCTCATTAAAGCTTATCTGAAGCCAGAGTTATATGTTATGGTTTATTGCCTCAAGTACCAATTAATACAGAATTAAAGAAATGAAAAACCAGTGATTCATACCTTTGCAGGCAAACCTTCATACTTCAGCATAAAGCTAAAATATTGTCATTTTAGTCATGTAGTATATTATTAGGCACTTAACTCTGTAGGTTTTATCAAAAGATATATAACATTCATTTTTAACAAAATGCAGAGGAGATTTGGAGAACATTTACTCAAAAGCTAATAAAGTAAAATCTTAGAGGTATTTTCTAACCAGTGACTTAAACGTGGACATCAATTATTAATGAGGTTGAAATGCTTAATAATAAGGGACTGGAAGGAGCCTATAAAAAATTGCTGAAATATCACCATGATATCAAGGGTGATTGTCTTCTTAGGAGGCATACAGAAAACAATAAAAAGCATAATTGCACACTGTAGCATGAACAAACTTTGCCTGCAAGGCTGTTGTTGATGGTGGGGCAACGTGAAAGAATGTATGGTTAGAGACCAGGGCAGATTGTACAGAGGCGTCCTTTCATTACTAGGATTTTATGCAACCTGGAAGCATTCTCACCCTTCCTGCAGAAAAATGTTAACCCAGCTTATAAAAATCTCCAAATACTCGCAGGCACATTTTACATGTATATCAGCTTCATGATCGGCATATGCTCCATACTACCAGGCGCCCTGCGCCAGAACCCGCCAGCAGGCTAAACTCCTTATACCTTTGCTCCTGGAGCTCCCTATATTCTGCCTCCTACCTGCACAATTGTCTGTCACATTAGCAACCTGCAGATAATGGAAGCTGTCCCTCCAAATATTTAACATCACTGCAGCCACTGAGTCTGCAGATAAACTCAGGAGTAAAATAAAAAGAAAAGTCCCTGTAAGCAGCAAGCAAACAAGGGTTTAGGAAGAAAATTATTCTTGATAAATTGAGCCTCCTTGGGATATGCATAGATAAAGATGGGTTTTTACATTATTACTGTCATTTAAGAGACAGCTGAAGTCAGTCGTAAGCCTCTTAGGACTTTTTGTGACTGAGACACCAGTGCCCATTTTTGGAAATCCAGCTTTGTAAAGACCTTCCATTGGCACTAGCTTACTAACTAGTATACTTTGTCTGCTTTAATAAGGGATACATAGTTAACAGTTGATGTCTTCTGTCTATTGCCTTATACAAAAGAAACATTTTGCCACAATAATTTGCTCTGTGTGACTGCACTGCTCAGCTGCTTCTCACTCTAAGCCTTCCCTTTCCATCATCCTTGTCCCAGCACAAGGAACACACCCAGGACTAAAGTGACATAAATAAGGTTACCCAAAATGTATCTAATACCTTTTCGTAGGGATTAACAAACGGATTTCCTTGGTGTTCAGAGCACATATTTTGTCTGAACACATAGGGGCACAACCTGTTATAGATTGCATGTATTCTATAAAGGTCAAATATTTTACATGTACTATGTATACATTATCAATCTACCTCTAAATTATCTGAAAATATTAAGTCTCTCTACTTTGAAATAGAAGTTGATTTGTGCCAACTGACTTCTTGAAATTACAGATAAGAGAAACGGCACTGTAGCTTAAACAGAAAAGCATGGTGTAGATGTAAATAATGTAAAGAACACACTTTTATCCAAAAGTCTGCGATTCAAGTTCCGCCTTCTACACTTACCAGTTTTAGGTTCAATAATCTTACTTTCTTTTTTCCCCTCATCTGTGGAGTAGGAATAATAGTGCCGGCCAACATAACAAATATTGTTAGAATTAAGTGGAGGCTTTTAAAAAGCTAAAGAATGATGATGATGATGATGATGATAATGCTGAATTGTTCTATCGAGTCATTGTCTGGACAGATTATTGTCGAAGAATGTTTTGTTGCTATTGTTGTTATCATTGTTCCAGTTCTCCACCCCCTGCTTAATTTCCATGACAGAAACAAGTTTTTTTGTTTTTTTTTTTTTCGGGATAAAGACTAATAAATTTTACTGGATTAATCTAAAAACTGAAAATACTGCCACCGATGCCTCCTTCCACACTGGGGCTATGCTAACTTCCAGGATTCTATCCTCATATCCTCTCCATTTCCAATTTGAAAATTCTTGCTTTTTAACCACAATTTTCTATACTTCATCCTCGTTCTCACTTTCACTACCAAAAAACTTACTATTGGGCATTTAAAAAATCTCCCAATCTTTGGGTTTCTAAATAGCCATGCATGGTACCATTGTTCAGATTCACTTGCACTGGAATCTATTGAAAACACTACCTCACTCCCTTGACCTGCCACTACCCTCTCAGCTCCTCTCTCTTCCTACACCAATCAATTTCCCATTTTGCCCTATTCCTGTTACCAAGCACTGCTGGAGAAATTGCTCCAAGGTGCTGACTGACTCTGTTACAAATCTAGGTTTTCTAGACTCATTTGTTTCTTTAGTTTGACAGTGATCTTTTGGCTCCTTTCTATCAGCCACCACACCACTCTGTGTGGAGGTTATTCCAAACTTTTACCATTCTCTTACGCTCTCTTCCATCAACACCAATCCACTTGCCTTGAGCAAATGAGCTAGCTTTTTATTACATCGCGAGCATGGAGGAAACAAATAGAAACATTCTCCAATGTCCTTCCTTCTGCCCTCAGTTAAGGGTCTCAGATTCTTTTCTCCTACCTTAGAAGCAAAGAAACCACCCTCTTTCTGATACAGCCTTTCAGCCATGCTCATTAGGACAATTCTTTCCTCACTCGCTAGCGTCTTGGTCTGTCAAATTTTCCTGTTCATGCGTCTTTCTTTTCATTGGCTCTCTCATCTCAACCAAAAAATATGTTCAAATAAATTTTAGCTCAATCTCACCTCCCATCAACCTACTGACTCCTCACTATTTTTTTTCTTCATTAGCATCCTGAAAGAGAATGTGTTGACTGTGTTGTAACTGGAAATTTTGGGGTGCCTGTATAGATTGTTTCCGTTTTAATGTTGCTCTATTACCTACCCTAGTCTCTTACTTCTCTTAGGGCTTAGTCATCCTTTTCCATAGTTTCAATTACCATCTATATCTATATCTATCTATATCTGTCTATATCTATGTATACACACACACATACACTATAGTTTTAATTTCTTGATAGTATTAATATCAATTACAACTTTCTACCTGGTATCTTTATCAGGATTTCTGCAAGCATTTCAAAATCAGAATGTTACAGAGTAAAATTTTGGATGCTCCTCCTTGACACCACCTCTTCAATACCATTTTGTTTGTCAGTGTTCTAAATTAGGCTTCCTTCTTTTTCATCTGAACCTTCAAATTTCTGAACTCCTAAAGATACTTCAAGATCCAACTCTAATGTCACTCCTTCATTAATCAATTCACTCATCCATTATTATACCCATTTACTCAACTCATACTGAACTCCTAAGGTGGAACATGAGCTATTACTAAACACAGGAAACACAGTACTGAATCAAATAGATACATTTCCTTGGCCTTATGGAATTTTGTTGAAGTCTACCTTGACCTTCCTATTATGGGTAAATCCCTCTCTCTTTAGGGTTTTCATAAAGTGTGGTGCAGTCCAATATTATAAGCAATCATAACATTTAAAAAAATTTACAAGGTTATTTTTATACCTTCCACAGATCAGCTGAATTTCTTGAGGACAAGAACTGGTTTTGGATAGGTGTGTCTGAATAGATGTATGATACTGTTGCTTTTATTTTTACCCCAGTGCATGAATCTTACAGTTATTTCTTTAATGTTCATTGTTGTTGAGCAAAGTCAATGTGGAATCCAGGAGGCCAACATATAACTATGGACCTGAATGTTAAGAGTACTTGCTCTGAAGAATTGTGTTTGCATAAATTGGTTCCCTTGAAAAGAATTATCTTTTTCAGAATTTGATAAACCTATTTTATCATTCTGCTTAATATATAATGGCTGATAAAGAAGAAAATAAGAATCGAATAAGTTTCTTCAACTTGAGGTTACTAAATTATAAGTTTTTGGTCAAAATATTGTGGACGTCAAAGTATACATTGTTCGATTAACCCAGCTTCTTGAAAATTTCTTAACATTTTTACTTTCTTTTGGGCACAATTTGAGAAATAAATGGAAGTACATTTGGTTTAACTGAAGAGTACAATTAAAAGAATTAGCTTTGCGCTGTGGAGACACAACGACAACCAAGAAATTGCCTCAGAACTCAATATCAAAGAGAAAGTTCTTTTTGGGGGCATATGGAACACTATGATTTGGAATGAAGAGGCAGAGACAAAGACAATGAGAAGTCTTATCAGTGATAAATATTGGAAAATAATGTCTATAAAATATGCCCAATTTAATGAAAGATGCTGAGCCCATCTATAACTTAAATTTCCCATCTTTGATATGATAGAGGCAGTTCACCCAATTACCAGCAGCATTTTAATATATTACTCAGTGATGGTTAATAAAATATTAACTAAATATTTTAATGATTTTAATCATTCTTCTCTGCTTTCTACTTTTTTCTGTGGGAAGTAAATAAAAGTGAGACTGCTTTGCAACAGCTTTATAGACACTTCCTTCAAATTGCTGATACCCAAATCATAATATATTTCAAATCAAAATACAGTGAAATTTTAGATTATTAAAATATTAAATGTTTGCATTACATCTGCCACCTCTCATTTTAATAAATATTCATGTGTTATGATCAAATGATTGTATGAAACAGAGAACAGACACAGATGTAACTACACATAACCTGTGTATATGACCATAATGGTATATATTTAATAGTCTGTATAGGAGAAAAATGGAAAACTGAATGATTTTAAAATAGGATGATTAACCTCATTTAAAAATCTTGTATTAGATGTGTGCTCTTTACCTTATAATATTTAATCCCCCATATCACAGCAAGACAGAACTTGAATAGTACTAAGTGTGTAACCCTGGGACGGAAGCTACTTGTAGCTTAAATGGACTGTAATTATGACTAGTGGATCTGTCTCACTTTCTTTGTTGAACCCTAAGTTAGAACTGTTTTATTTATTTTTTTTCTGTGCACATGAAGAAGGAAGAAGAGAAAGATAAAAGAGTATGAAGAAGGAATGAGAGAGGGAGGAAGAGAAGGCCAAGTGTTTCCTTCATGTAGTGGCCCTCCAAGAATTTATAGCATCTGAGTCTTTATTTCTCTAATCTTCTTTACTTTCTCTTCACATTCTAAGTGTCCTCATACTCTCTTAAAGTTATTCCAACAGTCCATATTCCTCTTAAAATATGGTCATATAACTAAACAAAAGATTTGAGGAATGAAGCTATCTCTTTAAACCTTTAAATCTTCTTTATTGTGTCTTCCCTTTTTCTAATGTTGGGATTCCTCAAGTTACTACTTTTAGTCTCTTCTCTTCTCATAATACTTTCTCTTCCTGGGAAATTACACCCATTTACATTTGTGCTGATAAGTCCAAAATTTACAACAATTGCGTTGATATCTCTCTTCTGCTGAACACTTTGATTTCAGGTCATCTGACACTTCAAACACTGAAAGTAAACTGAACACCTCATATGTATTTCCAAATATTTTCTCTTCCTTTGCTCTGGTTTCTCACGATGAAAATGTAATCAACGTTTTAAGCTCTTCGTACTTTGGATCATCAAGTGCAATGGGTATAATAGTTTCCATCTGCTGCCATTGGGCTTTCTTATCTATTGAAAAGGAAAATTGACCAGAGCAGGCCCAGGCCAGGAGGCCCCAGAAGATGGACAGTTACAAACAATAAGCTAGAGATAACCAGAAGCCCTACTGGGAGCAAGAGATAACCAGCCATTTCTGCTTCTGTAAACAGGCTTCCCGCCACAGGCTCCCTGCACTACTGTTCCCACCTAAAGCAGCCCCCACTCCCCCAGTTTAAACTCACCTACCAGCAGTCAGCATAGTCCTAGGAAACTGACTGCCTGAAGTCCCCTACAAAAGCCCTATAACTCCGCTGCCCGGGGCCCAGAATTTGGAGCACGAGCTCATCTGGGTCCAACGGCATAAAATAAATCCGAGTTCTCCTACTTTCTCCAAGTGTCACTTGGTCTCTCGCCAGTCTGATTCTTATTTTTCCACATTTGTCTGCAGTCTATGTTGTACCATCCTAACTGGTTTCCGTGCCTCCACCACAAATTTCATGCTGCTTCAGTCAATATTCTAAAACTGTTTTAATAACATTACAGCCTTCTTCAAAGTAGATTTTCCAATTTACAGTAAGTTTAACCTAACTTTAATTTCTTTCCATAACATTCCAGCAAACCACGGTTCCAACTTTGTCTTACATTACACAATAAGAACATGGCTAATAACAGTAATAATAATAGCAGCTGCCATGTATTGAATAATGAGGCACAACATGAGTATATTTCATATATAGCATCTCAGTTCAATCTCCATGTTAAACCTGTCATATCAGTTTTACAGTAGATATGTTTTACAGTTGGAGCTTGAAGAAGCTGACAAATGCTCCCATGGTTGAGTGGAAGTGACAGGATATGAACCTGAAAGGTTCTTCTGAAATCTATAACCACTTTCTTTTCCTTATGTTATGTTGACTCTCAGAATGCATTTTAACCACTAGGTATACTACACTCTAATTCAGATTTCACTGTTATTCAGTAAACAACTCATGCTCAGTGTTTTACAGCTATCCTGTTATCCTCTCCATGCATTCTATAATTCAGTTTTTCCAGAGAATAGTGTAAGCTTTAATAACTCAGTCCCTATGCTCATGATTTCTCTCCCTTAATGGAAATTCTGACCACCTTTTCAGGCTCAACTCAAATGCCAATTCCTCATAAAGCCATCTAAAATTAAACTAGCTGAAATTAATGGCCTTTTCCATGGTTATCCATTGCACAGTATTTGTATTCTTATCACTGAACTAAATATGTTTTATTTTTCAATATAACACTTGTTCCAAGCCTAGCAGAGAACCCATCTTCTTTATCTTTCCAGCCTCTGGTAGCTATTCTTTGATATAGTATATGCTCAACAAATGCATATAGAACAAATGTTTAAAAGTTGAATTTAGAATCAGATAAACTCCAGAAAAAGCATGTTTGAGATAGAAACATTAGGTGTCTTTTTATTATTTAATGCAGAGTGCAGATTTATGACCCCAGATAAAATACTTTAGCAATCCGAGATTTCTTTTAAGAACAACCATAATCATATTCTGTGGTCCAAGAGCTTGTCATCTCTATTTACTAATTCGTTTCCTTGGGGTCAGAGGAGAGCAGTCTGAAGCCTTTGTGTCTTTCTTCTTCCTTTTCCTTTCCCAAGCCTTGATAATTCTAAAGTAACCAAGTAGAAAATAGCTGACCACAAAGGTGAATTTCACTAATTCAGTTACTGGGAAACATGTTGCCAATGCCTTGTAGCTCACCTTTCTTTAGAATCCATATATTTAAATAGTCACAAGAGATGAGCAAAACTTTTAAAATATTGGCTACTCAGACCAATTTGGCTTCACTATGCATAATATAGACATATTTCAAAACCAATTCCAACAACTTTGGGGAAAAAATAAGCATGATAGCTTAAAATGTCAAAATTTGTCGATAAATCAAACCTTATACCATGTTTTTCTTAAACGTCTTCTTTTGCTTCCAAGAGTAAGGATGCAACAAAGTATACATTTCTACAGTCTTCCTAAATGTCAAATGTTTGGAAATTGAAAGCTATACCATAGCAATAAATGAAAGGCTCCTCTCTACCTAAATGACACAATTATGCTGACAAATATTATCATATAAGGAAGCATTCTTTTTTTCCACGAAGTTCGACTAATTGTTGTTCATTATTTTATTATCCTCTAAAATAGCCTAAATTTTTTTTCTTTCAATGGGAAGTAAGAGGGCAATTTTAAAATATAATAATGGAGTTCCTGCCATTTCTTTTCCCCCACAGGAAGAAAATCATGCCAAATCCTGCTCTCCTGAAAATACTGCCGTGAAGGGCTGGCAAGTCACAGCGCTCTCAGAAACAGAAATGCAGCTGCAAGTATTATGCTTGACCAAACCCTTCTCTTTGTTGCTCTTTCCTACTTTCAGTTTCCTTCTTCTGAATAGGGCTGGTAAATTAGCCTGGGGAGACCATGTGCTGGATTTTGGGCATGTGCCTTCAGGGCTTGGAGCCATAGCCTTCAGGAGTCATGCTGAGTGGGCCATTAAACAAATGACAAAGAAAGAAGAAAACAGTCCTCCTTAGCATAAATATCCAATGATTGATGATAGCTTCTTTATTTATTCCTGCCCAGAGTGTTTGCGCAGTCGACTCAAAGAGTCAAATGCTGGCTTTAATACAAATCCCCAGGAAAACATTTCATATTTCACACAATAGAGTCAATTCTCTGAAATATATGTTCTTCTCCCTTATGCATAAAGCAATAGCATCCTGCCCCATCTCCCAGCATTGACCTTTGCTTATTTTGATGCTTGTGTTGATTTTAGCTATTAAACCACAAACCCCCTCCTTTATTTTCTAAATAATTTAATAGATTGAATAAGTGACATGATTAAGCAATACAACTAATTCAGAATTCAGCGACAGAATTTTAGAGTTTTTTCCCTTTTTGATACAAAGCTTGGAGATGGCGGCTCAACATGCATGGGACATCTTACTTCCTCCAAATAACAAGGGCCTCTCTGGCAAGCAGTAGCCTATGTGGCCTAGAGGTCTTCCCACCCCACCGCCCCAGTGTAGTATCAGCAGAATTGTGCTCCTTCCCCTTCTTCTGTAATTCCCAGCACATTCGGTGGATTACATACTGTTTATGCATCATGCAGCCTCCCTGAGCCCTGTTTCTTTACAGTACTTACTCCTGCTGCTAAAAGGAAAATAGGCTCTGACAATCCTCTTTGGCTGCCAAAGCTGCTGCCTCTGAATGAACACATCCTGCTTCCAGGAGTCAAGCTGATCCCTGTGATCCCTGAATCCAACAGGAGTTCAAAAGAATTCTGTGCGCCTCAAAGGGCAAAAATTGCTATTCGTTTAGGATTTGCGGACGAACCAGAGCTTCCTCCCTAAGAGCTGATGCTATCCTGCCTCCTGATTCTGCCGCCGCTGCTGAAGCAGCTCAAACCGCAGATGAACCGGAAGGCCCCAATCTGCCTGCGACTCTGGATCTCCTCCTGCATGACACAGTTCAGCTCAGACACAATAATGAGACCATTGAATTTCCCTCTGCAGCTGGGAGCTGGCTGTAAATGCTAAAGTTAAGTTGCTGAAATGACTGTGTCAGGGGACTTGCAAATGAATATACTGTCATTCCAATGTAACCCAATTTACCCTGTGTTCATAGTGAATAGTTTTAGACACTTAGTTTAAAGCCCTACTATGATGTTTGGCAAAAACATCTTTAGAATACACACTCCCAGAGGAAAATTGACAACTAAGATGACAGCTTAGAAAGGGATAAAAGAATCACAACGCTCTAGCACATTTTATGACACTTTTCATAAAAGGATTTAAAGATGTTACAAAGTAAATGATTTCACAATATCCATAAGAGATAGGTAGTAAATATTCTTCAAGTTAAGAAATAATAATGAAATAATTACTGCAATATGTTATTATTCTTTAATTCTCTTATCAGACACAAACGAAGACGATGTCCCATCCTGAGCAAATGATAAATGAAAATTAGTCCTTATAAAATTTATAAATCTGAACAAACAGGCACCATTGCAGGACCTTTCCAAAGACAATGCAGCATATTTGCTGCATTCCTCTTAGAAATACCTTAAATAGATGTGAAGCTCCCTTTAAAATTATTTAACATATATTCTGATGCATTAGAAATTATCAGGAATATCTATCTTGAGTTTAGCATTCATAAAATGGCTTTTATAAAAATTTTATAAAATTTGTCTAGAAATAGTCCCTCAGCGGACTTACACATTTTAATTATAGTAAAAGTACATTTGTATTAAAAGGTTTATGGAGAAATGATGCAAGTATTGGTAATTGTGTTTTCTTCCAGGCTGTATATGAGATCTAGGCTGTCCAATAGTATAAATATGTAGTTACCTTTTTAAAATGGGATTATCAACTAGGATTTTGTGACATAGGTAAAAAATTTTAAAGTAGGGATTGATTTTTTCCCCCTAAAAAATGTGAGGTCTTGGAGACTAGTAAATGTTTGTATTGGGAGGGGCAGCGTAAAAAAAGGTTAATCATTTGTTTCAATTCTTACAGCCTCCGTTTCTTCCCCTCAATCCCAGTATAGTTTGAGCAGGGCTTGGTGGAATACAGTCCATCCCTCCTCCATTCTGTGTCAAATGAAGCAGCTTGCAGGCTGGGGCTAGAATATCTGAAAGCTTGTTCACTCACGTTTATGGTGATTGATGCTGACTGTTCCCTAAGACTTTTCATGGGTTTTGGCTACTTCCTCATGGTATGGTGGCCAGATTCCAAGGATGAGTCCTGAGAATATGAGAACAAAGTAGAAGACATGTCACCTTTTATGATCTAACTCTGAAAGTTATGCAGCGTCAATTCTAGCCATTTTATATGTCAAGGCAGTTACAAAGGCTCAAGTTCAAAGTGATGGTAGACTCTGTCTCCTAATGGAGAATTTCAAACTTCTAGAACAGTATGTGGTAACAAAAAAACTTGTAGCCTTTTTTTTAGAAAATGCTAATATTCAATATTATACAAGAGTATCTTTAGTGGAATGATAAAAACCAAACAAAAATACTAAATATTTATATTGGTCTTTTTAATTTAATAATGAATGTCCTCTTGCATTCTTGCATGCTATTCTCTGATTCCTGTCAGTGGTAACAAACAAACAAAAAAGCTCTGGACAGTCTATAGGCCAGGCTGCTTTCTAGCACTTGGAATATTTTATACGATTTCTAGATTACTCAAAGTCTTTGTTTCTCCTTTGTCTCTTTACCTTATTATTGCATTGCACTAAAGATTAGGTAAAGGATGAGATAAAAATCATAACATGTTAAAATGTATTTGATTACTTGAGACATTTCTGACTCTGGTTATAAACAGTACGTCAGCATTGGGTTCATAAGAAAAACTTTGAAGGAGTGCCTGGGTGGCTCAGTCCTTTAAGCAGTTACCTTTGACTCAGGTCAGGAGCTCAGGGTCCTAAGATGGAGACCCTCTTCGGGCTCCCTGCTTAGCTGAAGTCTGCTTCTCCCTCTCCCTCTGCCTCTCTCCCTTCCACCCCCCTGCTTTGTGCACACATGTGCGCTTTCTCTCTCTCTCTTTTTTTTTTTTTTAAAGATTTTATTTATTTATTTATTTGACAGAGATAGAGACAGCCAGCGAGAGAGGGAACACAAGCAGGGGGAGTGGGAGAGGAAGAAGCAGGCTCCTAGCGGAGGAGCCTGATGTGGGGCTCGATCCCGTAACACCGGGATCACGCCCTGAGCCGAAGGCAGACGCTTAACCGCTGTGCCACCCAGGTGCCCCACGCTTTCTCTCTCTCTTAAACAAACAAACAAACAAACAAACAAACAAATAAGTAAAAATCTTTAAAAAAAAAGAAAAACTTTGAATAACAGATTTTTAATTCCTGGACAGAGCTGGTGATGGTGGTAGTGGACAGAGAGTGAGAAGGAATGTTGATAAATTCTATTTTTTTAATTAAGAAATTTGACTTTTTTTTTCCTTTGAAAGAGAGCTAATTACAAATTCAGAATTCATTTAATGAATATCAAGTAAGTATAGCTGGCATTTTTTGATATCAGATGAATCTGCAATGATCTGTGCCCTCAGATGGTTTCTCACACAGATAAACCTCAACAGTATAAGATGTCACAGGCATTTTCATTGGGACAATCATTTAAACATCTATTTAAATGACTTCAATCTTTTTCTAGGCCAAAGACTGTTTAGCATCACAATAAACTATTGTTTGCAGCATAAAGAACACTGCTGTTAGAAAACAAGTTAAAGAGAAATATAAAAAGGGTAAGATTTCTGCAGATTTGTCTCAGGGTCATCTTAATCGGATGATAAATTGTTTTTTGTAGTCAAAGTTATCCTATCACACATCAAATTGTAACATTTCATAAATAAAGAGGTATAAACAAAGTTATGAGGATTATATCCAATTTGGGTTTTTTTCTCCTTATAAAATTCAAGACTGCACAACGTGTTATCTGAGGAGTGCTTACAAAGAATGAAAGCTTTCTCATTTCTCGCTTAGAAATAAAACAAAAAAAATACAAGAAATATAAAAATCATTTTAGATCAAAAAGTTAGAATTCTAAAAATAAGATCTTGATACCAGAATATATTTTATCTTGTGCAAGGAGTGTAATTTCAGACTATATTTAATCCCCAAATAAAACTTGAGGTAAAATGTAATTTTTAGTATCTATGTTTACAAATCAGATTTTTTCTTATGATTATTACATATACAAAGCAATTTGTATTAGTTGCCAAACAGGAGAAAAGTTAAAATTATCTTTATATATCTTTATATATGTTCATTATGAAAAAGAGTGGAATGCAATAATATCTTTATATATGTTTATATATATGCCAGTAGACATTTGGAGGTGTCGTTTTATTTTGTTTTGGTTGGCACAACACTTGGAAAGCAGTATTGGCATTTTGTTGGGGCATAGTTTACTTATGTCCAGAGACGTTAGTTACCTTCTAACAAGAAGGAAAGTCATTCAGAATGAAGCAATTTCCAGATGCCATCTGACTTTCTAAGTGCCCACCAGAAAACAGACATACACAGCAGAGAAATGTCTGTTTATACTTAGCCAATCCCAAGACCTCGCTAACAGGTTGTCACATAAGTACAAAGGAGCTTTGCATAGTTTTATTTACATTATGCCATATATATATATATATGTATATATATATATATGAATATATATACATACATATATATGTGTATATATATATAGTGTGTGTGTGTGTGTGTGTGTATATATATATATATATATATACACAAAATTGATTGGATAGTTTGTTTTGTTTGAAACTTTACCAGGAATTCTTTACCATGTCAACCATGTCAGAAAACAATGTTGTTGAGTGTGATGCTCTTTTCGCCATTAGAGTCATCAAAGCTATGCTCTTGGATCAATCTAAAATTGCAGCTTTCACATTCATAGTAAATCTCTTTAGAGGTATACATCTGACTACTTTATTACGCCCTTTAATGTACTCATATCCAACCATTTATTTATACCCCTTTAATTTTCTTCATTAGTATTAAAGGTGGTGTATATTTTCTTAATTGTGTGTATGGGTAGATTACAATATCTTTAAATTTCACTTCACTTTTAGAAAACAGATATTATAGAACATTTGAGATAGGAGAAGGCATTGGACGTAATTGAAGTTCAAAACCATTGCTCTTAATATACCACTCCAGACCTATGTAAGAATAGACTCTGGGCCTCACAATAGCCCAACATTTGCAGCAGACTTCAATATTAAGGATTTGGTAAAGCCAGACCTTTTATGCAAGGTATTCAAACTCAATGCCTAGAGGGCCAGGTACTCAATAGAAATGAATCAAGTTGGTCAGCTACAAGATAGCAAGTGGATAGGAGGGGATAATGGTAAATTTAATAAAGAAGGCAAAAAATTTTTGTAAGGACGGCAAGAACTACTTGGTCTTAGACAACATTGCTTTGAAGTAATGAGAATCCAGTATTGCCACCAGTTACTTTTTAAATAATGCAGAACATCCAGATAAACAGGGAACATTTATTAAATATTGATATAATATGCATTACAAACAAACAACCACGAACGTGTTAATAACTGTTCATAGGAATGCCAGTTTGCAACCTCTGTTGTAAGTGTTTAGTGGAAAGAAATAACATTTGGATACGAAACCCTGAACCTTGAAATTTGTCCTCTAAATTTCTTTTTGGTCAACCATATTTTTTACTCAGAGGTAAAGCAAAATGTTCATTGCACAGCTATGAAAAGATAAGAATAATGTTACAGTATCTGTTACATTATAATGCTTTACAGATTATTTGAACTACACCATTGAAAAACCATGGCAAAACAAGGAGTTTTATAGGTTTTAATGTACTGTGATCTTAGAACTCTTTTCAATTCGTGTCCGTGAACTTAACTTATCACCAGAGCTTTTGAGAATCAATTGACTTGCATATAGTCTGTATAAAATGAACTATCCCAAACAGTTATTGTCTTATCATTCAAAAAGTTACTTCATACGATTTCCTTTTTATAATTTGAATATGTGCACTTTATATATTTGAAATATTATTAAAATAAAAATGAACTTATAACAGTGTACAGGAGCCTTAATGTAAGATAAGAGGATATATATTTTCAACTCCTTTGTTCATTTTTTCCACTTTCCTTCTAGAAATTGTTTCTGTCAATTTTAATTTTCATTGAGTTGAGTGGAAAAGGGATGTAAGGAGACAGTTACCTCCAACTGCAAATAGCAATAGAAGATTAGTAATGTTTTCAGCAGCTCCAAGTTTCATTGAACCTGTCTTGAATGGTATGAGGCCAAATAAAATACGAATTTCTGGAAAAGCAGTAAGAAACATCATAGTGTTCTAAGTTTAGGAATTGAAAACTAACTCAGAAAAGATCCCAAAATTGCAGTATAAAGGAGGGACAAAGGAATTGCCAAAAATAAGAAGAACTTAAGACTCTACCTAGCACAAAGATATGAGGCAAGAGTAGCTTTTATAAAAACAGAAACATTAACACGATATAAGTCAAATATCACAAGCTCATTTTAATGGTGATCTTTGTAATGACACACATGAGCAAGGCCACTGCAACTATTTCACCAATGCTCCTACATCTTTAGCAGTTTTGAGCAAATCATTAATAACTTCAAAGCTTCTGTTTTTAATTTAGAGATCATTTTCATTATGTAACTAAAAGGAGAGTAAAACAGAACAATGAACTTACCAAAGAGCCAAAGGGTGTTAAACATGTAATTTCTTAAGACAAATGTAGAAATGATGTGGAATAAGGTAAGCAGAACCTCTTTGAATAAAGAAATAAGTTTATCTACCCAAATCCAATGGAACATATACATTTTAAAGAAAAGTCAAAAGAAGTCTGTCAACTTCTCTTAACTTCCTCAGACCTTAGCACACCTTGAGTTCAAATCTGTTAGAGAAACTCTGTGACAACTGCAGACATATTCTCTCTAGAGGAATTGGCAGAACACTATAGAAAATACCATAGCCCATTCACAGCAGAATGGAGGGTTTGTTGTGGTCAAATGGAATAGCCAGTTTGAGGAAAACTTAGCGAAGTGTTTATATGACAATACCTTTACCTCAATGCTAGGAATGCCTCCTGGCAGGGTTGAGTGTATAATGATAACCAAAGAAGTATTTTGTCTCAGAAATAAATGAACCAACCACAGTTTAGTTGATTCTAGACTTTTAGTGTCCTCAAATATGAAAATGTCAAAACATAGTATCTCCCTTCTATAAAAATGTCAGACTAGATAAAATACTTCAGGGTACACTGGTGGGAAAACTAGTAAATATGGCATTTCTGCCATACAAATGAAAATGAGCCCTTGATGCTGTCTACAACAAATATCTCCTATAGAAATACACAAAATGGTGTTGGCAGAGGAAAGCCATAGCAATAGAAAATATGATCTGCATTAATATATTAACAGGTGGGGTAGCTCTTTTTAGATAAAATCATTATTGACATCAACAGAATGTGACTACTTTGATCACTGACTATATGGTGGGTACTCTAATAGAATCGCAAATAAATCCCAAACGTTAAAAAAAAAAAAAAAAGAAAAGAATGACAAAAATAAGTTTGTTGAGCAGAAATAGTTTTTGCAAGAGGACTAAGTATATGATAAGAAGCAGCATCTTCAGTTATACTGAAAGCCATCCTTGCTGATGTTGTTTTTAGAATGTGTATATATGTATGAACGCAAATATACATATATACACTCACTGTAGTAATATATGGAAAATAAAGCAAATTACATTTATAATTTACTTAATAAAGTTGCCACTGTTCTAAATTCAAACTGGACATAAATTGATAGCAAAAATATACTTTAAAAATGTATTCTTGTTTACACTTTGAAAAGTGCATGAAAGTGATAAAAATGATACTTCCCAACAATATTGATATAAAACTAAAATTAATTTAACTAGGCTTTTATTTAAAAGGCTTTATTTCATAAATCCTGGTACGCTCGAGATATTTAAAAGGCTGCATTGCACTCTTATTCAAACCAACAGATTATGTCTAAAACAATACCAACAGAGCTACACATAATGTGTGCTTTTTCAAAACATCCTTCCCCTACTTTGATAACTAATGTAATATTCATATAAGAAAGGTTATATCTATTTCCTAAAAATAAATGCTTTTTTTTTGTTGTACATAAAACTTCTAGAAGATTTAGACCTCAATGGAAACTAAACTTCAAATATTAATAGGAAAAAGCATAAAGCCAAATGTTTTCTTAGTTGCAAACCAAATTAAAATATTTTCATTTGGATTTACCATAAATTACACAAGATCTGTAAAACAAAAGTAGCTGAGGAAGCTTTTTTTTTTTTTTTCTTTTTTTTTAACTGCAGACATCTGGGAAAACATTTGAGATACTCAATAAACCCAAAATATGGCCAAGTTCATCCATCCCTAAAAGTAATTAAGAGATAGCTTTAATCCCTTTATTTGAATTAATATCCTCTTGAGCTTGAGTTATATTTCCCTTTTCCCCCCAAAAAATTATAAAGGTCCTCATGACTGCAAATGAAACATATATAATTGTATTTTTCTTCCTTATTTACCTCTCATCATTAGCAGGGACAATTTTGGATTCCAATTCTGAGGGCACCCAGTTGTACGTCTAGCAAGCCTTGTACTACTGTCAGTCTGCTCAGTCTAGCAGAACATTGATTTTTGAACAGGAGTCTTGAAGAAAATAATCCAATATTCTATTAGATAATGAATACTGGCAGTCAAATGGGTAGAAAGGAGTCCTTCACTCCATTTTAATGTATACTTATGAAAAAAACAGCTTTTTTTCCCCCTGTTAGAATGTTTGCATGTGGATATATTTGAGGAGTGAATCATCAGGAGAATCTTCTATTTACTGGGGAAAAGGAAGAGAAGTAGAAAAGAGAAATCAAAGGGACTAAATGGCGTAAAAGAAGAAAAGGTTAAGTGCATTGGAATTTTGTTGCTGTTTTTAATTTAAAAATTCTCTCACTTGACTCAGTAACCATCTGTCCTCAATAGTTCAGCTAACCTATGTTTGAAGCTTGTCACAACTCCATGAACACTCTGACTCCTCAAATCAGACAAGTTAGTTCAAAAGAACATGTTCTCCTAACATATCCCTAGATGTGCTTTGAAAAAAAAAAAAAAAGAATCTTAAAAGAATAATGTTCACCTATTCCCAGATTCTTCACATTATTTCAACTCAGACCCAGGAAATGCAGAAGGAAAGTAATCAGGTGAAAATGTATCAAAGAAAAAAGTAGTTTAGATTTAGAAAAGGAATGGATTGACTTTTTTTTTTTTTTTTAAGATTTTATTTATTTATTTGACAGAGATAGAGACAGCCAGCGAGAGAGGGAACACAAGCAGGGGGAGTGGGAGAGGAAGAAGCAGGCTCATAGCAGAAGAGCCTGATGTGGGGCTCGATCCCATAACGCCGGGATCACGCCCTGAGTCGAAGGCAGACGCTTAACTGCTGTGCCACCCAGGCGCCCCTGGATTGACTTTTTAAATCCAAAATATGTAGGCTACTTACGTTGTTAAAAAAACAAAATTCAGCTGTAAATTTTAAAGATCTTATTAACTTTATTCAATGGTTCATGAATCAGGCAGCCTCTAATACAGCAGACAGAAAGAAGCTGCAAGAAGTACAAAATTAGAGTTTTACAGGCAGAAGGGAGCAGAAACATAGAAGTTATACCAAGCAAAAAAGCAGGTTGGTTACTGCAAGTTTCCTTTCCTTTAGAAGATGAGAGGCATCTATCAGGCAGATTATCTCATTAGAATGGATCAGGTGATTTTTTTTCCCCCAAAGGTTTATTTATTTATTTGAGAGAGAGAGAGAGAGAGAGCACTCACAAGTGGGGTGTGGGGCAGAAGGAGAGGGAGAGACAGAATCCCAAGCAGACTCCTCACTGAGCACAGAACCTGACACGGGCTTGATCTCAGAACCCTGAGATCAGGACCTGAGTGAAAACCAAGAGTCAGAGGCTTAACCGACTGAGCCACCCAGGCGTCCCTGATCAGGTGATTCTTGATTGACTGTTTTAAGATTCTTTTGGGGGGAAATTTCTGGGAAACCAAAACTGTAATTAAGTCAAGTCTCAGTTTGATTACATGGGTCTTAGCATAACCAACTCCGTTTTGGCCTGTTGTCTTGTTTTTAACAATGTAAATGTTGTTGGCGAGCAAGAATGATATGACACGCAAGGAATGAGCTCAGGCTATGTTATATAAGAAATCTATAAAGTCTAGTTTAAAAAGCTGAGGTATTTAGTGACAAAACAAATAACCTACGTATGCAACACTTCCCTGGAACCAGAATCTTCTCTCTCTCTCTTTCCTTTTTTAGCTCTTGAAAAACTCAGAGTGGGGAAAGATGTGTAAGAGGTCACTCTCTTGCTGCTTATTTGTCAGATGTCTAGACAACCACTCTTATTAGCAATCCTTCCATTTTTGCTGGAAAACTGTGAAAAATGCAAGCTTAACCACCACACAGCCCTCTAATATCTGCTGTGTTTACTGATAGGGATAAGTCCAACAACTAATGAGATATTTCAATTATGTTTATAGATTGGTTTACCTTTACATTATGTTTGAAACGAGTATCTGCAGTCATCTCCAGATACATTGTTCATCACCTAGTGTTTCTAGCAATAAGTATAATTAATAGGTGCAAATGTTTTTTTAAGTTTTATTTATTTATTTGAGAGAGAGCATGCATGCGAGAGAGAGAAAGAGAGAGAGAGAGCATAAGAAGGGGCTGGGGAGGAAAGGCAGAGGAAGAGGGAGAGGGAGTAGCAGAGAGTCCCGGCTGAGCATAGAGCCTGACACAGGGCTTGATCACAAGAGCCCGAGATCATGACCTGAGCCAAAGTCAAGTGCTTAACAGACTGAGCCACCCAGGCACTCCTGCAAGTGTTGTTAATATCTAACCTTTTAAAAGTTATTTTAAATGACTGAGGAATAAAACATAATGTAAGAAAAAGCATCACTTCATTTCTTTAGACTTTGGCTTCCTATTTTGCAAAATTATAGTATTGGATTACAAACCCTAAAGTCACTCATGGATTTACTAGGTTATGCATATAGGTGAATCCTCTTGTCCAGTACAATTATTTAACACTTTCCAAAGCCCTACACAGAAATGGCCAATGTCTACGTAGTGGTTAGAGTACAGGTTCAAGAGTTAACTCAATTAGGTTCAAAAGACAAGGTTCCAATCTTATATTGGCTATGGACTTTGGAGAAATTATTTAATCATTTCAAGTTTCAGTTCCTCATTTACAAAATCCGGAAAATGATGGTACCTACCACCAGGACTGGTATTCAGGTGGTACCCACCTTTTCAGCCCTGAGTTAATGGTCATATCATTTCCGGGTAGTTAGTACCTATACTACACCTGCTGCTAAGTTTTCTGAATATCAATTCTCAGAATAATCTTGGTATTTCTTGATAAGTATTAGTTCTTCATAACCTACAGTAGCAGTAGCAGTATGGACATACTGATTTCTTCACTATTTTATATGTCAGAGGCAGTCAGTAAAGTATTATTTCTGTGCTTTCTTTAGCACCTTTAATTCTGAATACAATTCTACTATCCTTTACATTGGACAAGTATTAAAGTATTGCAAATAACGATTTTAGAAATTGACCTAACATATTATTTGAAAGAAATTCAAGACTTCTTTTTTTGGATCATCGCTGAAGGAGTGGAGTTTATTATAGGAATCCTTATTCAGGATTTGGCTTAAAATACTATTCATTGTTTCTTAACTCTGATAAAACTGGTGAAGTATAGACACATTTTCCCTTTCCAAAGGAAAATTAGAGGACACTAAAGAAAGGTGTTAAAAACCATTAGCACATGAGTGAGGGCTCTTTACATACGCATAATAAATTAAATTAAAACTGACTTAATATTTTGTCTCACACTAAGGCTTAAAAACTTGTTGAATTATAAGAAACTCAGAACCTATTACCAAGAGAAAGATAAAGAGTAAAATAATTATTTATCTGTAGAAATCCTTGGAATATAGTCTCAGATCATATTGAGAATTTCCTTTTCAACACCAGGGTGTGACCAGGCAGACACAGGATATCCATAACAAAGAACTGTGACAGTGCAGATTTTGACTGGCATCCCAAACTGGAGAAGTGACATCATTAAACAAAAATAGTAGGAACTCAGGTTATACAGACTTTAACCCATGATTACAGATATGCATCAATGGGTAGATACCACTTCAGATCTCCCTTTGCAATTTAATATGTTCTTCCTATTCCAACTATCTTAGAATTTGCTATGGGGCTGCTTTCAAATGCTGCTCTCCAACAGGTGCAGGTTCTTAGCACAGAGCTAACTCATTTGCATCTGCTTAGGGTTCTGCAGGGAGTACAGTAACTGTGTCAGTAGTGCTTTTGCTTATCCAATTTACATTTCAAAGTGGCTAAATTGTTTTGAAAATGTATCCCAGTGTGGAGTCTTTTGCAATCTTGGCTTGATGTTTAAAATGCCTGGTATCTATAGGAAAAAAAAAAACAAAACCCTACATGTTCTTGACATTCCATGAAGCACAAAGAAAAAATAAAATTGCTCCCCCAAAGGGCAAATTTACAAGTGCTTCCTTCTGCAGATACATATGGCTTGTATCACCATTAATATTTAGAATAAAATGGAGTTAAATGTTAGACGTTGAAGGGTTTTTATATGACATTGATGTCACTGTATCCTCATTTCATAAATGAAAACACTGCATTTCAGAGAGCTTATGACATTAGTGAAATAATATAGTTTGGAGTTGGATATGTTAGGGTTGATCCCTGACGCTGTCACTTAAGCTGTGGGAGTGCTAAGCCTCAGTTTCATGGTCTGCTAAAGATTAAATAAACTACCTTAAATGATCAGTTACGAATAAACTAAGTAAGGAAACCCAGCAGAAAGGAGCTGCATGACAGTGGTGGCAGCCCATCAAGAAGACATGAGAGGATGGTTTATAGGCTGCACTGGAAGAGGTGAGGGTACACAACATGAAATATTTTAATACCTGTTACCAGTCTGCCAGCCTAACCTTTTGCAGACCACACAAATGGTGCTGGATGTTTTTGTTTGACTCTCCAGTCTATTGCTCTCCCTTCTCCACCTGTGTCCTAAAGCCTGGCTGTCCAGCGTGGACTCCATCAACATATTCCCGTGTCTTCTAGTAGCCTGTTGGATCCCCTTATCATCTCAAGGCAAGGCTAGCAGCAGAGAGGCTCTACCATCTGCTGTAGTCCTCCCTTACCCACCCCGTTGTAAATAGTCTCTTTGAGTAAATAAACCTTCCTTGTATTACCCAATTTCAAGAGTCTGTGTAATTCTGGCTGTGCTGCTGACTGATACAGCACCTGATGACAGAGCCCCGCTACAGCTCCCTGGAGGTATGAAATAGCGCAAATGACATGATTCCAAATTGCCCCTCTGTTTTTTATTCAGACAAATTGCTATGGGATACAGTTATTCTGGTTATACTTTTGAACCCAGTTCTTGGGACAGCTTTGTGACTTGGACTAGCTTTAGGGCCATAGGGACATTCATATTAGATTTCTGGGGTTCAGGGGCAGCCAGGGCCAGTTTTGAGCAAGCCTGAGAGTTCTTGAAAACAATTATTTGTAAGTATGAATGAAATAGATGGAGTATTTATTTAGTGCTAATATGATATTCTTAAGAGTTTCTATTAAAAGCCCTAATTTCCGTTATTATGATCTATTGTATTAGAGAATATACATCATCTTGGGTTCAATAAAGCACAAGTCAGTTTCTAATTATATCCATAAAGACAAGGTCAAAAAATGTGGATTGGATTGAATAGCTGATTCAATATCTATGTCCCCAAAATGTCAATCAATAGATTGATCTTAATACGGAAAAAGTCTCTAGAAATATTTCCAGTTCTCCACGCTGTTCAGAGACATAAAAAATGATATGGAATTTATGATATATAAAGTTTTAGAAGATAACATTGTGAGGGATAGTTGGTATATGTGAATTAAGACTAAGTTTACCTACAATGTGAAAAGGGCTAAAATTCAGAAGATATAATTTAGTAAAAATAAAGGCAAACTCCTTGATTTCAGGTTCAGAAAAAAAATAAAGTTTTACAAATATAACATCACTTTAGACTTAGTTTAGCATCAGTTTATGTGAAACATATTATAGTACCTTTAGTTGGCCACAAGTTCAAAATGATGATTTGACTAAGAAATACAATGTCTGCCCTGCTCAGATCTTCACTGGAACTCACATGTTCATTTCTCAGTGGCATATTTTTAGAGGAAGCTTTGAAGACCAGAGAACATCAAGATGGTAAAGGAAATACAGTAAGAATGGTTGATAGTGCTTTGTATTATTTAAACAAAGTCAAACTATAAAATCTGTTAACAAAATTTTGATTTGAAGACTTGCCAGTGGAAGACAAAGGAAAGCTATTCTATGTTGCACCAATGAACCAATGAACCAAGTGCAATGGGCAGAAGTATAAAGAGTCTGATTTCAGCTTAGTGTACTAAACACAATTGGACAACATGTAAGTTCAACATGCAGAACAGTGACCGCATGATCTCGTAGCACAGAAGAAGGAATCCATGATCTGGAAGAGGATAGATTTAAGTATCAGAAGTCCTGAGCCTCTTGTGGGCTAGACTTATTAAAGAAGAATACCAAGTCTGTGCTCAGTTATAAACTACAGGCTTGTGTTCCAGGGTGAGACTTGAGATATGTATCTATATACATACTATTTTTTTTCACACCAGGCTAGCTTATTACGAAAATAATATATAATTAAGATAAACAGAACCCTATTTACTCATAATTTTTGTGGGAAAATTGTTATAAAACAATTTCCTAAAATGTTTCTGAAAACAGAATTTGTCTTTCATTCAATAGAATCACACAATGAGTTTGACCCTTAAGTCCCTCTGCTCCTAACACATGCAGGCTTTAAAGCCCCTTCACTTTTACCTGTTTCCAATTATGCTAGCATTTTCTCTTAGATCCTATGATTGGTAGGTTCCAGGCTAGTAAAAGACCTCTGTCTACCTATCCACTTATTCAAACAACAGACAGCTGAGGCAAACAGAAAATTCAGATTAATATTATACTAAGGATATAATTTAGAACAATATTTAAATTCTTCCTTGGACCAAATCACCTATATAATTTTACCAATCTTCTTCTTTGCAGAGACAAGCAAGGCTACTGAATTAATTGGAAATAAATATCTGGAAACACAATATACTTTGTCTGACCTAAACATCTGTTTTTAAAAATAATAGTATTTTTAATCCAACCCTGCCCAAGCTAGATTCTAACTTAGGAAAATATTATTAAATAATTAACTAAAATTGTAAAAGAAAATATGGAGCAGATATTATCATAGTACATTAGGATTCATTTCAAGTTCATTTTGATAGGATATAGAGCTGGTTTATAACCTTATTAGGGTGTAAACTCTTTGAAAATCTCATAATATCTGTATTTTTTTTAAAAAAATGTACATACTCAGATACAGAAAACAGTGAGCAAACAATGCTCACTGTCCAACTGCTCACACTATTTTCTCCTTGGAGTTAGAAAACTAAATCTAATCCAATTTACTTAAGTACAGAAAAACACTGAATTAAATATTTTAAACCACTGGAGAAATATATTTCATCAGAAACTTGTGCAAGACTTAAATCTACTACATTAGTATAATAAAAGGCAGTGATATTTTCCAAAATAATTCTGCACATGCCATACAGTTTTATTCTTTTACATATGTAAGAGAAAGAGCAATGTTCTTTTTAGGAAAGGAATAAGTAAGGCTATACATAGATATGCATACTTTCCTAGCATCCTTCTTACAACATAGCTCATGCAGGCAGGGAGATTAAGGACTTAAGAATGAGTCTTAAACAAAGTACTTTTTTCCCTCAGAAATAATCATGAGTGTTGCAGAATGTTGAGAATTATGCTTTGACTCTGTCTGGTCTTTTCCCTTCACCCTCCCAGGGACAATTCCACCTTTGCCCCTCTGAGGGAAATAAAAATTGGGGAAGGAGGAAACTATTAGTTTAACTATAGAGCCAATGATACTATCTGGTGGCTAACCCCTTGACCATCAAACAGAGTAAGGCAGAATGCAAAGAGATTAATAAAGATGGGAACGATGACCTCATTGATCTTCCATCCCCTCTCTCTGCTGAATTGTAAACCTCTGTCTCAGACAGTTTTAATTTCTCAAGGTCTAAGGCCGAACTTATGGATAATGGCTACATCAGTTGAGCTCAGCCCTAAATATAATGAAATTGGTGATAAGTTATATTGCTATAATATGTTTAGTCTTTCTTATGGAGACCTTCATCTTTGTATGTTCTCAGTAGAAACCATATTTTGGATGTTTTTTTGGTAGAAGCAATGTCTTTATGCTGACACATCCAGACTATTACCCAGAATCCATGGGGACCAATAACACCCATTCACAGGATGACTGACTCAGAAAATGAGTCAACTCATTAGCAGAACTCAGATAACTGAAATTTGAACCTCGTAAGGGTAGCTTCTAGGTACCGTCTTCTAAGCAACTGAGCTAATGAGTCACAAAGTTTATACATTTATATGTGGTCTTTCCAAACCCAGGTAATAAGCATTCAAGTTCATCCTACGACATTTTATAACCAAGGACCCATTTTGGTGGTAGCAAGAATCTCTGTAAGCACTTGCAAATTGAGCAGCTAAAATATTGGCACCTTTTATATAATAATTGGGAATTCATAAAGAGCAAAGCACAGATATTGAGAAAGTTTTGGTGAACAGAGACAAGCAAGCAATGTGCTACATTAATTTTTAAGACTCTGCATATTACTTTTTTCAAACAATTGCATCTCTCATGCTTGCCTTAGTTTTGAACACATTTTGATAAATCATATTTATTTAATATTTGATCATGCAAAATTAAACACATTTAGCTTTTCCTTGTAATAGAATAATGCCACTTCAGATTTCTTTTTGCCTTAAGATAGTTTCAAAAGAATCACGAGGCCTAGATTCCTGAACACCTATTTAAAAACTACAAACATGAGAGGAATCTCCTTAATATTGCTGAATCAAGTTACTTTCTCAATTTGAAACTCTATTGATCCATTCTGAGATGCTCTGTTACAACTTCAATGATCTGAGCAGAAATAATAGTCACCAAATCACACTCTTGGTCACACAGAACCCACTTAAAAACTGAAAAATGGGGTTTATCTTGGGTGACTTAAGACAGTTGGCCGTCTTTAAAATAAATAAAATAAAATAAAAAATAAAATAAAATAAAATAAAATAAAATAGAAAGAGAGAAAACAAAAGTATAAGCATACATGTTAATATTTATTTTCTTGTAATTTGAAAAAATTATATAAATTCTTTATGGTTGATCATTACTTGTCTAGTTCTTTGCCTTTCATTTTCCTATTGTCAACTTCCAGACTTACAAAACTGCTTGTTGTTTTCTAAAAATGCTATACTATTTTGTTCCTGGATGCCTTTGCATATGCTTTTATTTCTAAATGCAACAATTTTTCCCCAGAATTCTTCTGTATAAATCACCCTTCAGGACCATAACCAAGGATTTCTCATGGAAATATTTTGTGACTCCCTAAAGTTATAAATGTCTTCAGATTGCTTTGTGTATAACTCTATCAGTATTTATTGCACTGTGCTGAGATCATGGATTTTATTATTTTTATCTTCTAGTTAGATGTGAGCTCCTCTAGCAAAAAGTCTTTGCTTGGTTCATCTAAGATTCACTATCATAGATCTGGAATAGAGGTTGTAGAACTGAGTAAATGAGTGAATGAACAAATGAAGAAATAGAGTCAGAAACTTCAGTGACTCTATACACATCACCATAAGATTTAGCCAAACTCCAAAAAATACATACAAGGTAAACTAAATAGGAAATCTCTAAGCAAGAAGTCTAGTCAATCAATTAAATTAGTTATTAATTATTGCCATTACATTACAGACCAGTCATCTCAGTTCTTCTAATGGCCCAAACAGTTTCATCACTGATTGAGTTCACTATGTATTCCAGCACCTACTTGAGTCAAAACTGGCCAGGAAACTTGAAGTTTTTGTTTGTTTGTTTGTTTGTTTGTTTTTTGATAAACTTGGAGTTTCCTCTTGAAAGCTGAAATTACCACTGAATAAGTCACAGATCAAATGATTAAAAATATCATTAGAAAGTTGGCACAGCAGTTACCTCATCTCAGCAGTAAGATGTGGTATAAAGATGAAGGTTTTGGAGTCAGGCAGATATGGCTTCAGTTCCTGAAAACTTCACCTTCTAAATGTGGGAACTTGCATAAGACACCTTTTTTAGTCTTCTGTTTATTCATTTATTTTTATTTTTAAAAAGTTGAATACTAACATGCACCTCATGAGTGAGGGTGGAGGGTGGGCATGAGGCTGACGAGATAACATGAAAAATGCCTAGTTCCATGTCTGACCCATAGCAATTAATAAACAGTAGTTTAATCTTTCTACCTCCGTTTTTTCTTTACCAGCACTCCTCCTCTGCTTGCCTTGAAAAACCTACTGAATCCTGGCACAGTTTGGTGGAGAATCACAGATGCCACCCAAACTTCCTTTATTTTTGGAATATAGCAGAAGTTGAACTGGTATAAGTGTACTGAGCTTAATAATTATAGTTGATCCTTCAACAACATAGGGTTTAAGGCAACAATCCCCACCCCCATGCGTCAAAAATCCATCTATATAAGTTTTCACGCCCCCAAAACTTAACTACTAATAGCATACTGTCCACTGGAGGCCTTACCAATAAACAATTGATTAACACATGTTTTATAAGTCATATGCATGTCATACTGTATTCTTACAATAAAGTAAGCTAAAGAAAAGGATAAGTTATTAAGAAAATCATAAGGAAGAGAAAAAAAGATTTACAGGATTGGACTGTACTTATCAACCAAAATCAATGTATAAGTGGACCCATATAGTTCAAATCCATATTGCTAAAAAGTAAACTGTATTTTCTTTCCTCCATCTCTCCCTCTCCTTCTTCCTTTTTTCTTTCTCTCTTCCTCCTCTTCTTCCTCCTCCTCTTCCTGCTCATCCCCCTTTTTACAATGAATCTGAGCAAATCTAAGAAATACAAAGACATCTTAAAATTAAAAGTTCATCTTTATGAAAATGTTAGAGTATCTGCCCTCATTCCCTCTAAAGTAGTCAATCATCTCTAATCCTTATTTCTATATACTTTATAAAATATTTTCCAGATTCATAGTAAAGTGCTTAAAGCTCATCACAAGCTGATTAAAATATTCTGTGTTCTCTTCCCATCAAAAACATACTTAATGTACTTAAGTATACTTTACAAGTCTGCTGTTTGTTATTCACCTTAGTTAAAAAAATTGCATTAGCTATTTTGTCTAATTTTGTGTAAACAAAACAACCAACTGATTGATGAATCTTTCACTTTTCAGCTCATTGTTTGAACATTAGGTAGGTAGATACAAATTAAATTATGCCACTGAAGCAGGCATGATAGGGAGGCATTTTCTAGTACTGGCAGGGATTATAGCTGCTGAGATAGACTTTTAAGGTATCAGACAACTATTTGGAGAAGAATGGTTAATAAACACTAATTAAGTCAGCTACAAAAAAAACAAAAACAAAAACAAAAAAAAACCCAACCCTTGGGGGAAGATCAATATTATTAAGTGTTTAAACTGGCTTTTCACATTTACTGAATCTATGTGCAATTGGGCAAGCTGCAATTCCTCCTTTGCTTTCCTACTCTCTCCTCCCCTTTCATGTAAACTGAAAGCTGGCTTGCAGTTTACATTTCTAATCATCTCTTATTCTCTAAAGGAACTTGTTCAAATTATCACATATATATTGCGCATTTCATAATCTTGTCCAACTCCAAGTTACTGAATGTGGTCAATATGTAAAGCTGATAAATCTGCTAAGATTAAGAATGAATATTTGGGCACCTGGGTGGCTCAGTCGGTTAAGCTGTTGCCTTCGGCTCAGGTCATGATCTCAGGGTCCTGGGATCAAGCTCCACATTAAGCTCCCTGCTCAGAGGGTAGTCTGCTTCTCCCTCTGTCCTTACCCCTGCTCATTCTCTCTCTCTCAAATAAATAAAGATATAGATAAATAAATAAATAAGATGCCCTCAATTATTGGTTACTTAGGTGCCCTCTGGTATAATAATAATAATAATAATAATAATAATAATAATAATTAGTATGACTGGGACATACTATGTAGCAGGTACTAAGTTCTTTACTTTTCATCCTTGTGGCCATTATTTGAGTTGGCATGATTATGATCCCCATTTGACAATAGGGATCCCCATTTTACAATGAGTCATTCAAAGCTCGGGTAAGTTAGGTAATTACCGAAAATTGCATTACTACTAGATGATAAAGTTGGGATCTGAACTCAGACAACATGGTTCTACAGTCCATGCTCTGTCTAAGACAATTTTCCATTTTGTTCAAGGGCCAAATTCTGATTTCACTGAGGCTGCGTTCAGGACTGGAGACCTGGTGGAGAGGCTATCAATAGCACCTTAGTCAATCACTGGCGGTAGGTAATGGAATTAGTTGTATAGGCAAAATTCAGCAAATATCTATTTTATCAGAACAAAAGCTAGAAACACAGGACAAAAGAAAAAAGGCAAAGTGATTATAAAGGACACCCTTGAAGGCTAGGATCTCAGAAATCTCTTCAAGAATATCTACCATTTTCTAAGATACTAATATTCTAGTTTTATTCTTCTCTCACCAGGCCTCCTGTAGCACTATCTGCAAAGGCCCTCATACTTTTCAGCAACACACTTGTACTACAAATAAGACTTTATTTATTTATTTATTTTTAATGCTTGATATGTGCCTGGCAAGGAAAAGGGCTTTAGGCACATTATTTCATGTATTCTTTGTCACCTTGTAAAAGAGTTATTATTTACTTACGTTAAAGTCAGATACACTGAAACTTAGGAGGTTACAATTTTGAAAGTACAAAATTAAGGAAGGGAATGATAAAAAACAAAAATTTCAACAAGAAGTTATTTTATAATCATCAGACTGATACAAGTAGAAATATGTATAATTTCAAGTGTTAGTGTAGGTAAGAAGCACATGATACCGGTCCTTTCACAAACTGCTGGTGAGAGTATAGACTGGGGCATTTATCCTAGAAATCATTCTGGAAGGTAATTAAATTACCCATTAACTTACCAATTCTCATTTCAGATATATATCCCAAGATATATAACATAAAATTCTACAAAGATGTTCACTACATCATCGTGATAGTAGGGAGTTACAGGTGTCCATAACAAAAGTGCCAAAAAGATAAACTGTAGTAGAAGACCAACAGGGGCTGTCATGCAACAGAAGTAAATGTGTGTGTTCATATGTGTCAGCATGGATATATCTTTTTTTTTTTTTTTTTTTTTTTTTTAAAGATTTTATTTATTTATGTGACAGAGAGACAGCCAGCGAGAGAGGGAACACAGCAGGGGGAGTGGGAGAGGAAGTAGCAGGCTCCCAGGAGGAGCCCGATGTGGGACTCGATCCCGGTACGCCGGGATCACGCCCTGAGCCGAAGGCAGACGCTTTAACGACTGCGCTACCCAGGCGCCCCAGCATGGATATATCTTAAAACATTATATAGAATGGGATAAAATATTTAGAAATCATATATCTGATAAGGAACTTATATCCAGAATATACAAGAAAACTTACAAATCAATAATAGTAAGACAAATAAACTAGTTAAAAATGAGCTAAGGATATGAATAGATATTTCTCCAAAGAAGATATACAAATGTCAATGAGTACAAGAAGAGATGCTCAACATCATTATTCATTAAGGAAATGTAAATCAAAATCATAATGAAATGCCACTACATATCCACTAGAATGTATATAATAAAAAAGACCAAAAAAACAAGTGTTGGTGAAGATGTAAAGAAATTGAAACTCTCATACATTTTTGGTGGGATTGTAAAATGATGCAGCAATTTTGGAAAACATTGGCATTTCCTTTAAATGTTAAACATTGAGTTGTCGCGTGATCCAGAAATTCTACACCTACATATATGCCCAAGATAATTGAAAACATCTATCTATACAAAATCCAAATATTTACAGCAGCATTACTTACAACAGCAAAAAGTAGAAACAACCCAAAATCCATGAACTGATGAATAGGAAAACAAAATGTGATATACCCATACAATGAAATATTACTCGTCTTTCAAAAAATGAGGTACTTACGACATGGGTAAACCTTGAAAACATTATGCCATGTGAAGGAGGCCAGTCAAAAAGACCACATATTGTGTGATCCTATTCATATGAAATGTTCAGATTAGGAAAATCTACAGACACAGAAAGTAGATTAATGGTTTTGTAGGACTGGAGAAATGAGTGGGGAGACTGGGGAGTGACAGTAAATGAGTATGAGGTTTCTTTTAAGGACAGAAAATGTTCTAAAATTGATCCTGGGGATAGGTGCACAACCCTATGCATATATTAAAAACCATTGGCTTGTACACTTTAGATGAGTGAATTGTATGGAATGTGAACTGTAAGTAAACATTTCTTTAATATGATTTTAAAATGAAATAAAACATAGTACTGAATAATGTAAGCAAAATGGCAGAGTGAGCAGCTCCAAGCTCCTATCACCTGACAAAACATCCAAAAGTAAGCAGAAATTGTTAGAACTAACTTTGTCAGAACACTGGAAAAGGTTTACAGCCACCAACTAAATGCTGAGTCAAGAAAAAGGCACGTTAAAATGGTTAAAAAGTTTTGTGGAATTTTTAAAAGATTTTATTTGTTTATATGAGATAGAGCATGAGCAAGGGGAGGGGTATGGGGAGAGTGAGAGGAACAAGCAGACTCCCCACTGAGCATGGAGCCTGATGCAACGCTTGATCCCAGGTCCCTGAGATCATGACCTGAGCTGAAGTCAGATACTTAACCAATTGAGCCACCCAGGCACCCCTTGTGGAATTTTTATTTGCTCTTGTCCTATCCCCTCCCTGATAACAGTATTCCCAGAGTGGATGCTTGGTCCCTAGTTCTGAACGCAGAAGTGATCTTATCTGCAAATAATTGCATGGATCTGTCCTAATCTGTCTGGGGCTCCCTGAAGGACTTAAGGCACTGTCTCTGTTTTGCCTAATTTGGAACTCACCCTGGCCAGAAAAGCAGGAGACGGTTGGGGCAAAGGATTTGGATTTACTCATAAAACAGACTACCTAGGGCCTAGAAGAAATAAAGAAACAAACACATACAAAGAAACAAGAGCGTATGGCCCATCCACATTTGACAGAAACTGTGCCTGCAGAAGTCCAGACATCAGAATGTCAAAATAAAGCATTAAAACAACTGTCTTAAATATGTTAACCTCCTAACATCTTCTTAATGAAATAAATATGGTTTTTCCTTCCGAACACCCAAAAGCTGACCAATGTGATCACTGAATTACAAATGGCTTGATTCAACAGTCTGCACATATTATGCTGCATAGTCATCCTCAGTATTTGCACTATTTACTAGTCCCACATTGAAATACTCTTTTTTTGGTTTCCATGATACCCAATGGCCTTAGCATTCTCAAAAACATTTCTTGGCTTTTCTTTCCAACTCTTAAATATTGAGAACTTAAGGGATGCTTTTCTATATCTTTCTTTTCTTTCACTCAATCAGTGATTCTCAAATATTTTGGGGTTTAGGGTGAAAGTCATGTAGATCCTACAGATCTCCATCTTCTTCATCAATAACCATGTCAAAAGACACCTGGTTTCACCATTGGAAAGAGTGACAACACATAAGACCGACAAGAGATTTACTTCAACAGAGCTATTTGTAGTCAGAGAAATAATGAGTAATGAATAGTGGTTTTGAAATCTAGGCTCAACAGGCACAGAAGATGTCTTCATTCACTACCAGGTAACAATTTGTGGATATATGGAAGAACCCATGGAAACTAACAGTAATATTTGCAGAAGGAGACTTCTACTTGTAAATCAGATTTGGATTCTTTTTACAATAGTTGGTTAAGGCTAGGATATGCTGATGGAACACAGAATTGAGTAAGTATAACATCTAATAAAAAGAAAAGTATTTCCTGCAGTTGGCATTAAGTAAAGAGAAATAAATGTCAGAGTGAACCTCAGATGCTCACCACTATAATAATTCTCAACAAAGGAATTGGTTCGTTTTTATTCTATTATTTTAAAATTTAATTCCATTTAGTTAACTTACAGTGTTATAGTTTCAAGTGTACAATATAGTGATTCAACAACTCCATAAATCACTCAGTGCTCATCATGTCAAGTACACTCCTAAATCCCCATCACCTATTTCACCCATCTCCCCACCCCCCTTCCCTCTGCTAACCATCAGTTTGTTCTTTATAAATAAGACTCAATTTATTGGTTTTTCTCTCTCTTGTTTTTTTCCCTTTGCTCATTTGTTTTGTTTCCTGAATTCTACATATGAGTGAAATCATCTGGTATTTGTCTTTCTCTGACTGACTTATTTCACTTACCATTATACTCTCTAGCTCCATCCATGTCATTGCAAATGGTAAGATTTCCTTATTTTTGTGGATGAGTAATATTCCATATATATATTCCATATGTATATATTCTATAGATAGATGATAGATAGATAGATAGATAGATAGATGATAGATAGATAGATCTATCCCTTAGAATTAGTGTTTTTATATTCTTCTAGTAGTGTAATTATTAGATGATAGGGTAGTTCTATTTTTAACTTTTTGAGGAACCTCCTTACTATTTCTCACAGTGGCTGCACCGGTTTGCATTCCCACGAACAGAGCACAGGTGTTGCTTTTTCTTCACATCTTCACCACCACTGTTTTTTGTTTCTTTGTTTGGTTTGTTTTTTAGAGGTGGGGGAGGGACAGACAGAAGAGAGAGAATCTTAGGCAGGCTTCGCACTGAGAGTGGAGCCCAGTGCAGGACTCCACATGGGGCTCAATCTCACAACCTTGAGATTATGACCCGAGCCAAGATCAAGAGTCAGATGCTTAACTGACTGAACCACCCAGGTGCCCCTTACACCTGTTGTTTTTAGTGTTGCTAATTTCAGTCATTCTGACATGTGTGAGGTGATATGTCATTGTAGTTTTGATTTGCATTTCCCTGATGGTAAGTGATGACAAACATCTTTTCATGTCTCTATTCACCATCTGTATGTCTTCTTTGGAGAAATATCTGTTCGTGTCTTCTGCCCTTTTTTTTAAATGGATTATTTGTTTTGTGAGTATTGAATTTTATAAGTTCTTTATATATTTTGGATACTAACCCTTTATCGAATATGTCATTTGCAAGTTATCTCCTCCTATTCTGTAGGTTGCCTTTTAGTTTTGTTGACTGTTTGCTTTGCTGTGTAGAAGCTTTCTATTTTGATGTAGTTCTAATAGTTTATTTTTGCTTTTGTTTCTTTTGCCTTAGGAGACATCTCTAGAAAAAAGTTGCTATGGCTGATGTCAGAGAAATTACTGCCTGTGTGCTCCTGTAGAATTTTTATGGTTTCAGTTCTCACGTTTAGGCCTTTAATCCATTTTGAATTTATTTTTGTGTGTGGTGTAATAAAGTGACCCAGTTTCTTTCTTTTGCATGTTGCTATCCAGTTTTCCCAACACAATGTGTTAAAGAGACTGTGCTTTTTCCATTAGATATTCTTACCTGTCTTGTCAAAGTTTAATTGACCACATAGAATTAGTTCTGTTTTTAAAGGAGATAATGTGTATTTACCTTTTCTCAGCTCTATCCTTTAAAGAATTACTCACTTTACCTGTGGAAGCCTCTCCTACCACTCTCAGGGCACAAACTCAGGTTGCAGAGTCTTCTCACATGAATTTCAATTAATTTTTTAAGGTAGATATTTTCCTTTAATTTTTTGATTTAGAAAATTTTCCTCTAACTAAAGGAACAAATATATTAATAAAGCATCTTTTTCAGGTGAAATCTTCATAGATTTAATATTTATGCATTAAGAAGAAAATCAATTTAATTTTAAAATAAATAGAGTTTCTTGAAAAAATAATCATATTGACCTGTAGTTGAAGAATTTATTAGGAAAAGATTAATCTTTCCATGTCTATCATCATATTAAATACCCACTCAAATCAATTAACTGCATCCATGATAGTTTAAAAACTCCATAGGTAGGTCCCAAGGCTCTCCAAAAAAGTTACCCCAACCTTTACTTCCAGGATTGTCCCTTAGAAGATTTACTGAATGAACAAACAAAAAGAACCTTGCTTTTCAACCAAGCAAATATGTTCATTACCATCTAAACATATCTTCTCATTTCCAACCCTGTAATTTTATTTATTGTACTGTATATCACTATTGAAAGGCCCATCTTACTCTTTACCTATTTAAATGCTACTTACACTCAAAACCTTGACTAAGTATATTCCCTTTAAAAGGTTTTGACTGAGCATTCAGCCCATTGTGATCTATTTCTTCCTAGACTCCCTTGCATAAAATAGGATTATGTTTTAAATAAGGTAATATATAGAATGTGCTATGTTAAAGCATGCATGTTTTGCAACTGTTTATATTTGGAGGCTATAACTATTGCAATTATTGCCATTTTGTCTATTCCCATAACAGTATATACTGGTCTTTACTGTTATTTAACCTCTCAGGTTCTTCAATGTCCCCCCCAACTAGGTTATTATCTAGGGGCCATAGCTCTACTTCTTCACATTGAATACAGCTACCAACACACAACGTTCAATGAATAATTTAAGAAGTAAAAACTGAAAAAAAGGAAAAGAAGAAAGGAGAGAAAGAAGGAAGGAAAAGCAGAAGCAAAAAATTATAAATCATGGAAAAAGTAAAGTGGCCCTCATTGATCACTAACCTCCAAGTCACTTTACAAACACATTTTCAAAACAGCCTGAAGATTTCAGTTGGTGAATTAGTGTTTGTAAAATTGCTTAAATGTTATACAATACTATACAGATATAGGCATTAAAAACTAATCTAAATCTGATACCAGAATAGTTTCTGCTCTCAATACTGTTGAATTGAATTGTCTTTTGAATTTGTCCCACAACACTTTGCCCCTTAGTAAATTTAGTGAAAATTGTGCAATACTTGTGGGATTTAGAATGGTTCAGAGTGAATTCTAATGACATTCTGTGAAGAGTCAGTCATCCTATTACTAGGAGATACTTGTCTTTCTTGCCAGAGAGACAACTTAAAAGTCCTTAACTACAGACAAGAGATTTGCTATAGAGCCAGGATGTTAAAAACTCACTTCAAATCTTTTTACCTCTTTCAATATACATTTGAGAAAGCAAACTTTGACTGCTAAAGGGGTTGTTTGATTTTTAGGTCACTTAAAGGTCTCCATTACAGGTTCCACAATAGGTATTTTACAATAAACATGTATTCACACGGTATATAAGATCCTTTATGTAAATATGCTTTTAAAAACCCAGTACAGGGGCGCCTGGGTGCCTCAGTCAATTAAATGTCTGACTTCGGCTCAGGTCAGGATCCCAGGGTCCTGGGATTGAGCCCCACATTGGGCTCTCCACTCAGTGGGGAGTCATCTTCTCCCTCTCCCTCTGCCCCTCCCCCACTATGTGCATGCAGTCTCTTTCAAATAAATAAAATCTTAAAAATCTAGTATAAATTTCTAAATATTTGAGCAAGTTTAGTATAAAAATAAACAAATCACAGAGTTGCTATTACATCCTTAGAATTGTTTCAAATAATGTATGGGACATGAAGAAGACAATGAAAAAAATAATTTAATTGCCAGAGAGATTCATTTAGTTAAAAGGGGACACTTTTAAATAAAAGAAAGTTTGTCTGCATGTTTTCAAAATGTTAACATAATTTTACATCCATATGTAAAATTTTAAATTCTTTTCTATTACCTTTTGAGTGTCCTTAAAATGCTGTCCAGTTGAAGTTCCTCTTGTTTGCATTTCCTAGCTGATAGTTTTTCTATTTGAAATGCTTTAAATTTATTTTTAGAGGGCATTTAAATTTAAATACTGTAGCAAAGGTACTAGTTTGGAAGTACTTTTTGCAATAATAATTCTAAAAGATAGTAGCTTAAAAATACATAGTCAACAGAATAGTTTCAGCAGTGTGTCAGATAAGATATTCTGAAAAGTCTTCTTGCCAGAAAACAAGTAAACACTCATGAAATGAAATTGTAAGTGCCTCCCCGTGTTCAAACTTCCCTTCTTTAAAAAGACACAGTCATGTTGGATTAGGGCCCACCCTAATGACTTAATCTCAATTTGGTCATCTGAAATAAGCCTATTTCCAACTAAGGTCATACTCATAGGTACTGGAGGTTAGAACATCAGTGTATCTTTGCAGAGGAGAGAGGATACAATTCAACCCACACCATGACATAAAAATATTAAATTAATATAATTTTATGGAACAATCTGCCAGAGACTAATTAGAATATCTCACAGATATACAGGTATGTATTAAAACCCCATTAAGATAATTATACATAGTTTAGATTTATTAATGTGATAACAGACTATATGCTTCAAGATAGAATTCTGAATGGAAAAACACGAATTAAAATGGAAAAAAAAATGAATCACATTTTCACTTAGCAAAGCCGTGTATATAATTTCCTTCTTATCCTTTTTACTTTGTCATTAAAGTCACATAGATTCACAAGAGATGTCACACTAATTGAGATATCTCTGAACTTGGTGTAGAAAAAGGTCACACTTAATCAAAGCAGATCAGATCATTCAACAAGTCTTCGTCTTGGCCATAATGTAGCATCATAGGCTTCATACTGAATTTATATTGTGTATTCATCTGTTAAAAGTTAATTAAACTCTGTTTATTTAAAGGTAACGCAATTTACAAACACAACATGTCGTAAGCTTGAAAGAGGAAAACCTTCCATACATATCCACATATATGCTCAAAATCTGAAACAATAAACAGTTTTTGTAGTCTTTAGATAGATGTCTAATATTCAAATTTCAAAAACATGCTATCTTTATTATGATTAAATAGCATGGCAAATTAAAATAAAAAATATAAAA
Source organism: Ursus maritimus (assembly GCF_017311325.1). NCBI lineage: Eukaryota > Metazoa > Chordata > Mammalia > Carnivora > Ursidae > Ursus > Ursus maritimus. The sequence goes on along the minus strand of NW_024425563.1, from coordinate 62,526,520 downwards.
TTAAAATTGGCTAATACACTGTAATAAATCTGTTAACATCTTTATGTAAAAGGACAAATCGACTGGCATAGAATTTCCTCAAATATTTCAGTCTAGATAAAATTAGTGGAAATAGGAGGTACAAAACAAGTAGGCTCTAACTCTATTAACTCCATGAAAATCTGACCCCCTATTTAAAGTTCCAGAAATTCTTTGGGGATGTCTCCCATGCTCTTTTGAGTAGGATTATGTAAGCAATTACCTGATCATTTCCCTCCGGTATTGTTTTCTGTTTGATGTTGGGTAACAACTTTATTTATTATTTATTTATTATAAAGAAACTGATATTTTAAGAAGCCAAGCAGAAAATGGTGAGATAAGAGAAAGATTTGCCACAGCAGGAAGTTGCTATGAACCCTGTGCTGAATGCACAAAGAAGGGACGTAGCGTTAGCAGAGCCCACTGGCCCTGATCCCCCAGCTAGAACGACTATGGATGTCTGGAGTTAGTGCAATGGAGATGACGCACCTGTTGCCAGAGATACAATGTAGGTTTCCCCTTCATTATTTTCAATATTCTGCCTCCTATTGACTGAAAAGCCAATAGACATGAAGTCAGAGTATATCAACTAAGGTCAAGCCAGGAAAGAAGAAATATTTCAGATTTGTTTAAACAGATTCTGGTACAGAGAATTGATTACATCACTGATAGAACTAAAAGCCATCATTCAGGTGGTAAAAAAAAAAAAAAAAAAAAAAAAATCAGGAAGTCTCTACCATTGCTAGACTGGAGAACCTTGGGAAGGAATCCATGCTACCAGATCCCAGGGTCTACTGGAAGGAGGTAGACCTGCAGGGAGCACTGCTCACTGCTAAGTGGGACAAGGGAGACGTTCAGTCTGTTGGTAACTTGGGGAGGGGAGAAGGCTTTGCTTTCTCTCCATTTCCTCTAGAACAGATGCTGATATTATGTAGATTCTGGGCTTCTTGTGGTTTGCTCCTATCTGCTGATATTTGTAGATTCATGAGAATAACCTGTGACCCACTTTTGTTGTATAGCTTATCCATGGATCTCTGGTTTTGATCTTAAGAGCTCTGTTTTTATGAGGAGATTCATAGAAATTTAACAGCTATAAAAACAAAACAACTATTCTATTGCCTTCCTCTTTCCAGAATCCTTTCTTGTATGTTTTCATTCCCTTTTTTTATGTCTCAAATCACTTTAAATGTATTTATTTATAGTCTCTAAATCAGGTTCTCTGTGTGACATATCCCTATTCCTGTTATCTAATTCTTATATTGGTAGCATCTGCTGACTCCTCTTTATTGTGGAATTTTCCTTGTGATTTTAGTCATTTTTGTCTGTGTGCTCACATATTAATGTCTGCACACTGCAAAACTATTGGTAACCCCTGAAGACTAGTCTCGCTAGAGCAGGTTACTGTTTGCTCAAGATTTTCAGAACTTTGGAACAACTTTTCATGATTATCTTTTGACTTGTGGTCCCTAGACCATATAGCTACACAAAGTCAACCTCCTCCACCCCCATCATGTTGAAAGACCAACTTTTTCATAAATTCTCAGAAAATTATTTTTTTAACTTATGCTGGGTCAAATGACAAAAACATTTCCTTGTTAATTACCTGTGTTTATTGACTTATAAACTCAGGTTTATGTGGAGATACCACTAACTCACTCCTTCCTCACTCAAGATCTTGGCCTTATTTTCTTTCCTTCCAATGTTACTAAATCCTAACCATTGCTTTAGGGCCTTCCTTTGATTTTTTTTTGTAATGATTTTTTGTGACCTATAAGAGTTTTCTTTATAGCCTTTTGAGTTCAGCTTTATCTTTCTAAGGCTGTTTGCTGCATTTTTTTTTTTTTTTAGTATTTCTTAAACAACAGAATTTTCAGTTTGACAGGAACAATAGTCTTCAATCTATGTCACTTACCCAAGTGGAGATAAAAAAAAAGACTTTCCAAAAACAAGGTTATCATTCCAGATCCTTATTCTTCACCACTCTGCTAAAACCTATTGACCTGATAGAACCTTTACTGTTCTCAGTTCCTACCACCCTTTTTGAAATGATCTTTCTCCTATTTTAACATGTAAAGGTCTAAGTCCCACTGAACCTCTATCTTATAAGGTTCATTTCCACGGATACAGAAACCCCTGGCCTGCCAAATAAAGGGCTAATTTGGGTCTTTGGTGAGAAAATCAATGACTCTAAAGATAGGGTAACAAATAATTCAGCAATTTCAATGCTTTCCAATTTTTGCTTAGTTCAACAAAATTAGAATGGAACCAAATTGAGTTTTATTAGTTCATGAAAAATAATGTTTGATGGCAAGTCACAATGTGACTTTTGGCCTGAAATCCACACAATGTTCAAAGAATGAAATAACATTGCTATGAAAATTCCCTTTCTTTTTCTACACTAATTTTTGTGACTGTGACTTCTCAATGATTCCATTTACTAATACCCACCCACACAAAAAAATAAACCAAAAAAAGAAAAAGGATTACTGCTAAAACTAGTTTCATTCTAAAATGTCCATCAAAATATCTATGAACTAATGTTGAAAACTACTCTTAATCATACCAATAAGAAATGCATTTTATCATAAAATTTTACTTCTTAGGATTATTTTCAAAATTGGTAATATGTACTTTTTGATAAATTGTATATTAGTAATAATTGAAATGACAATTTAATCCAGAAAAAAATATTAATAATTTGAGTATTATAGTTCCCAGAAATTTAAAATAAAGTATACATTTGTTTTGTAATTAAATTAAAAAAAAATAAATTTATATATACTAACTTGTTGCAGTAGAATATACTAGTTACAAAGTACTTCAAAACATAAAATATGTTAGGGGAACTTTATATGGAGAAGTGAAAAAAATATATGAGTTTTAAGTGAAAAAGTAACCAATTAAAATTCTAATTATGAAAAAAGAATACTAATGCCTTGATATACTTTTTTAAGGGATTGTGGTGGATATTAAATTAACACAATATTTAGAATTCATTGTATACATTTTTAAAGTGATAAAATTTCATTTAGCAATACCTATGCTCAAAACAGGCTTTAAATCACATTCTTTGCAGAAATTTAAATTTCAGCAAAGTATGCTAAAGTTTAAATAACAGCAACATGCAAAGGTGTTCACAGCTGCCCAAAATTATTTTGTGGAAGAATGAGCGAAATGTTAGATCAGTAATCTAATTTGCCTCATTGATGGTTATAGAAATTCTCTTATTTAAATTGAATGCATCTTTACAAAGATAAAATATTTCTCAAAATTGCACATCATATAAGTGATTCAGCTGGATAGCATGATATATCCTGTTTTCCTTTTCATAAATATCCTATGTGAGACCTAATTATAAAACTATAAAATTCTCCCCCTCCTTCCATACCTTGCCACCATATTCCTAAAGGTTTATTTATAGAAGTTCCTTTTACCTAGGGCCTTATGTCTGGATGTCAAGAAAAAATTACAAGGTCTACCAAAAAGCTCAATTTGAAGAGATAGAGCAACCACTGGAAACAGACATGGCAAGATGTTGGAACTATCAGACTGGGAATTTAATGAACTATGACTAATATGCTAAGGGCTGCAAGAACAGGTGGGCAATGTCAGCAGAGAGATGGAAATCCCAAGAAAGCACCAAAAAGAAATGTTAAAGATAAAAAAATATTTTAACATAAATGAAGAATGCCTTTTATGGGCTTATTAGTAGACTGGACATGGCTGAGGAAAGAATCACTGAGATAAAAGACATAACGAGACAATCCTTAAGAATAGAAAAGCAAAGAGAACAAAGACTGAAGATAACACAACAGAATATCCAAGGACTGGGACTGTGGAGCAATTACAAAAGAGAAGGCATATGTGTAATGGGATACCAGAAATAGAAGGAAGAAACAGAAAAAAATATTTGAAACAATAATATCTGAGAATTTCCCCCAAATTAATCAGAAACCAAGTCACAGATCCAAGCAATTCAGAGAACACCAAGCAGGATAAAATCTAAACAAACAAAAACCAAAAAACTACACCTAGGCATACAATTTCAAACTACTGAAAATCAAAGATGAAAAAATCCTGAAAGAAGCTGGGGGGAGGGGGTAGAAACCATACCTATAGAGGAACAAAGATAAGAATTACATCTGATTTCACCTCAGAAACCATACAAAGAAGAAGAGAGTAAAGTGACTATTTAAAGTGTTAAAGGGAAAAAACAAAAACAAAAACGAAACCAAAAAAACCACACAAAACCCCCCACCGACCTAGAGTTCTTTACCCTGGGAAATTATCCTTCAAAAAAAAAGAAGAAATAAAGACTTTCTCAGATGCCCCCTCCCCCCAAAAAAGAGGTGTGTGACTCTAGAAACAGATGTTAGGATTGATGGTGGGGAAATAGTGACAAGTGCATAGAATGTCACAGGCTATTTAAAGTTTCCTGAATGATACCCTGAGTCCAACTTATACAAAGTTGTAAAAAAACTTAACAAGCAGAAAATCATTCATTACTTGAATGCAATACGTGGCCGTGCTTTTGATAATTCAGATAACATGAGATGAAAACTGGGGAAGTAAGTATAATGAGAAAAATGAAGACATTGACATGCACACTCTTATGGCATACCTAGTGTTTAATGGTGATGAAATTTTCTGGAAAATGGAAAGAGATCCAAAATTTTCTTGAAATAGTCCATTCTTTGCATAATACCTTTAAATACATTTGTAAAGTATTTATAAAGTAAGTGAAGGTACAACTTTGGGAAGCAGTCTTCCATGGTCCTTGCTCCCACATATCCTATAAGAGTTCAGAATAAAGGGCATGAGCACTCTTTCCCCAGTGTTACTTTTCAGAATTGTTTAATCAGTTTAATTACTTTTTTTCTTAAGAGTGAGATAATGTACCACAAAAACGCATTAAGTAATCATGAACTATGCCTATGTTATCCTATGGAAAAGAAGAGGCTTGCTTAGTGCTTGCTAGATAAACAGCAGATTTCCTAAATTCGAGAATTCTCTCCTCTGGTTTGCCCACTGCATGAGCAGGCTCTACGTGGCCGTCCATGTAAGATTTGGCTCATGATGTTACTCTGCCTACTAGTATTACTACGAGTAATAAATTGTCTTTGGTCTATGACCCAGGGGAAGTGTCTTCTCTCAGCATCCATGGAACAACATCAACTCATAACTTGTTAATCCATACAGTTATTTTGGAGGGCACTCTCCTCCTTCTAGTTTTCCTCCATATTGTCAAACTTATTTAAGTAGTATTAAGTTCCAACAGAAAAATGCAGCAGGAGTCTGTTAAATATATGTTGGATTCTATCACATCATTTGTCATTATTGTGAGTCAGAAATTGTTGGAGATTATTGAAACACTGGAAGTTGGGTCAAAGATTACCCAGATAAGCAACTGACAACTGGATTGATTTTAATATTTGACTTACTTTTAATTTAAAATCTATTCATGGATGATTGGGGTTAGAGAAATCCTTCCAAAGAGAGTTAAAGTAAATTCATATATTATTTTTCTTTATCTTCAGAAGCAGATGCAGTTAGTCATTGTATACCACTTAGGACAAACATTCAATACTTTAAAATAATTTAGAATGGATGAGAGAATTTTTTTTTTCAAAGATAATCTCCAAAGAGTTCATGGCCAAAAATATCTTAAGAAGAGAAAAAGTTCAGAAAAAAAAAAAATTGACAGATAGTCAAGCCTATTTCCCCTACCTTATCAAAGGAAGCAAATAAAATAAATATTTATTACCAAGAAACATATGCTATTTTACTGATTTATCATAATTACAACACAATGAAAAACATTTTAAAATGTTCAATCAAAAGTGAAAAGGATAACATTTAGAGGTTTGGATGAAGTGAAAGAACAGGTATGGAAGGAATATTCTCTATCACAAGTTTCATAGAAGAGCACCTTATGGTTAAGGGCGGGAAAAGAGTAAATTTCAGAATTTCCATGGGAATTAAAGAAATCAAGGCACTAATAGGCTGGACTTTGGACAGGTCATTACATGGACACATTTGTCATCTTGCACTATTGTGAGATTGCAGACCAGGTTCCAAAGCCTTAGTAAATGAAAAAACAAACAAACAAACCCTGATAAGAATGGGAGGTAGATGAGGATGGCAGGGCATAAATCAACCATACGACATAAATCTCAAATGAGCAGAGATCTTTACTCAGGGTCAAAGGGAAATGGTCTAGAAAGTCATATCTTCAGGGAAATCCAAATTTTGTTCAAAATCATGAGATTGCAACTAGGGTTTTATCAGTGGGATAGAGTTATGTGGGTGTTTGTGGGCCATGAAATAAGAGGTCCAGAAAGCACAATGGGAGGAAAGAACCATAGCCAAAGTCAGATTCGAAAATCCAGAGGCATAGAAAGATGGAAATTAATGAGCAGATTTTAACCTGACAGACCTATATTTTAAATCATAAGGTAAGACAGGATGGGATTAGCTGGCTTAAGATCAACGGAATTGGAGAGAGTGTTCTCTCAGGTCTCTTTTAGGATTACATTTTATATTTTCTTTTGAAAGTGTAGATTTCTTTTATTAATAAGAACATTTGAGGCTAACTACATTTTCTTCATTCACACTGAATTTTAAAAAGTACATTGATTATAACTGAAAAAATGAAGTTGTTTTTAAACATTTTTTTAAAAGTAGGAATATGGACAGGCTGAGAAAGATACTTTTTTTCTTCATCCTATTTTAATGCTTCTCATTTCTCAAAGAGAACCCTCAGGCAGTCTTGTATCTTTTATAAAGACATTAAAAAAAAACACAAAACTCAGTTCCTATAAGACATTTGCACATTTTAGAAGAGTCTTTTCTGAATTTCATTAGTATCATCAATGAAAAGGATGGCAGAAAAGATACAGTGATTAATGCATATTAAATGCATCATATTTTACTTCACTTTATACTTAAAGACAGGAAAATTAAGCTAAACATTTCTACCTTTATTTCTCTTGCTTCTTGTATGATATGATAAGTGAAACTTATGGTTCTAATGTTTTGGTTAAAATTGACTTTTTCATGCTAATAAGCTCATAGGAAATAACACTGATGAAGTCTAAAATATAATTCTAATTCTTCAACTTTATCACTTACTTTATTTTACATGATTCTTACCTTTATACTTAATAGGTTGAACAAAAAATAATTCATATTTTTTGTTTTGGTTTGTTTTGTTTTGGTTTTGTTTTGGGTTTTTTTGCCTATGTTTTTTAATGCTTCTTTAAAAAAAATTGTGACTGCTCGGAAATGATTCCCTCCCTCATTGTGCTTACCTGTCTTCATTTATCTACTTTTATACCTGCAGCCAGAACAATGACAACCCTAAGCAAACCAGAGCTGGAGTAACCAAATGGTGGGCCATTATGTACCAGTCAGGGCCGACTATTTTCACAGAGGTTGTGGGCACTTTCTTTTCAAAGGAATGATTCTTTCAACCTCTAAATTAAAGCAAAAGCTCAAAATAGAAAGTGAACAAATGATTTTCATGCTTTCTCTCCTATAATAATATCCATAGATCATCAGCCCATATCTAAACTAAACATTTGAGAATTTACCAATTACTCTGCTTCACTGAAAACTTCTTGCTCTTCTAGAGGCAACACATTGTTGCTCGGTTCATTCCTTCTTTCTCTCGACCTTCTTTTCCTCCTTTTTACTTTCTTTTATATATTTTTCTTTTTCTTTAAAGCAGTAGTGCATTTGTGTTCCCCAAAGCACCATTTAGGAGGGTAGAGCCTGTCATAGGTATGATGGTGAGGATAAAAGATCAAGGGTTTAGGCCTTCCACCCTAATCATAGAAGGCTACCCTCTGTATAGCTCATATATTATAAAAAATATTTAAAAAATGACTGTGTTGAAGCACCATTTAGGAAGAGGGTAGAGCCTGTCATAGGTGTGATGGTGAGGATAAAAGATCAAGGGTTTGGGCCTTCCACCCTAATCATAGAAGGCTACATTCTGTATAGCTCATGTATTATAAAAAATATTTTTGTGTTGAAGCATGGTCTTTACATTATTTAAGTTAAACTTGATTCTTATTATATTATTAACAAAAATTAATTTCATAGGAGAAAACAGGCTTTAAAGAAATTAATCAATTTAGGACATTTTGTTGGACTGAGTGAGGAAAATGTGCAGTACAAAAGTTGCTAGAGTAGAAAGTCCCAGTATACCGTCAAAAATATTGATCAACAGTTATCATATAACAGCTCTGAGAGGCTTCAGTGAACAGGCTAAAATGATCTTGACATTCTTTGCAAACAACATGAGGATTTTCACTTAAACACTGAAATTTAATTTAATCAAAAAGACTGTCTATTGTACACTATTTTCTATGTCAGAAATGCTATATCTCAATGATAAATAAGATGTAATCCCTATTTTCAAGAATCTTTTCTGAGTTGTAAGTTATGAGGTTGGTGATCTACTCATTTTATTTTCTCCAGTAGATATTCCAATGGAGACAATCTGCAGAGTGACTTTTGAAATGTTAGAGAGAAAAAATACAAGAGAAACTCTACTTTTGACTATGATGGATTAACTTGCTGAGAGAATTTTGTAAAACTTGATAATATGCAAAATGAGTTGCTTTGAAGTCATGGGAGAGCTACTAAAACATCAAAATTTGACATACCAAGATCTCTTAGAATTAGAAATGCATCCAAGTTAACCTAGCAGTTTGGTAACAGTTTTTGCCTTGTGGCATTTGAAGATTCATAAAGGGAAGATAGGTTGAGCACCTGAATGGAAATTTATAGGTAAGTAGAAGAAAAGATAAACCAAGCATACAGCCCTCTCAATTCAGGAGAGATAAAAACTAGAGCTTAGGGCTCACCAAACCGAGACTCTCTAAGAAACTATAGGACTTAGTGTAAATAGATAAGGCTTTAAAAGTTTTGAAACTCAGCTTGAATCTGCTCCCTTTCTGATTAAATGAAGAAGATATGTGTTTTTTTCTATCCGTCAGAAATAAATGTTAATCTCTCAATGAAGAACACATTGTCCAGAGATAACTATTTTTCCTAAGTTGTAACTATATTCAATCAAAAATTACTAGACATATGAGTAGACAGGATCAAAAGAAAAACATGTTAAAAACAGATCTATACTTCCTCCAAATACTGGAGATATAAGAAATCAGTTTAAAAATAATTGCTATTGATAAGTTGAATAAAAGAGATGAGGAAATTGAAAAATATATCAGAAAACCGAAATTTAGAAAAATAGAATCAAATGGAAAATATATAGCAACTAAAATTAAGAACAGAATAGATAGATTTAACATACAATTAGACAAAGCAAAAGAGAAAATTAACATATAGATAAGAACAGTAGAAAATATGATGGCGAAAGCAAAAACGAATAAAAAGAATTGAAGAAAAAAAGTAGGATAATACAGATAAGACAGTAAGTTATACACACACACACACATATACACACATACATATATATTTACAGTTCTAAAAAAAAGGAGATTAGGGGGCAGTGGCAGAAATAATTTTTAAAAAGGTAATAGCTAAGAATTTTCTAAATTAGACAGCTAGCCATAGTTTGAGGAACCATTAACAACCCAAAGCAACTTCAAAACAGCTATGTCAGGTATACAATAACAAAATTGTTGAAAATTAAAAACAAAGAGAAAGTCTTAAATGCTGTCGGACAATAAAGACACACTCCCTTCAAAGAAGCAAAAACAGGATCTAACCCGATTTTTCAACGGAAATGATGGAAGCTAAAAGACAACAGACTGGTATCTTCAGATTGCTGAAAGATAAAAACGGCCAACTGGGAATTTCATTCCTATTGAAGAAATTCTTTAAAGAGTAAGGTGAAAAGAAACATTTAAAATAACAAAAACAGAAATCTTCACCAGCAGACATTCACTAATGAGACAATACTAAGGAGAGTTCTTAAAATGATTATTGGTAGGCATAACGATGTATAAAAGTATAAATGCATAAATAAATAAAAATAGAGGAAAGGATAAATATGTGGGCAATCTAGGTAATAGTTTATCGTACAAAACAATAATGATATATTATGAGGGATACAATACATGTTTAAATAAAATAAATAACAATAATAACACAAAGGATTGGAGGGAGTAAATAAAATTAAAGTAGTCTAAGGTACTAGTATTGTCAAAGAGATATCTGTTTATTTGTAATTTACTGTAATCACTAAGAATGTGTTTTGAAATCTCTCATGTAACAACCTAAAGACTAATCAAGTGAGGAATAATAATAGAAACCTGACAATTCCAGCATCCCTGCCAGGTCAGATTCTAACACTTGCTATTTCTTTAAATTTTATTTTTTTGCCTTTTGGTATACTTGCAATTTTTTCATCATATTCAGACATGATGTAATGAGCAAAAGTAACTGTTGTAAATATCCCTATAAATGTGGTATGTGGTAATATGGTGTCAGGGGAGGGGAACTGTTCTATAATCCTAAAATAAGATCTGTCTTTTAGTGAGCCTATGCCTCTGGACTGTTACAAATGTCCTCAGGTTTTTCTCCCCCCTTAGGTGGACAGAAAAGCTAGAGTGGGCTCTCCTTTGGTATTTCCAATCTCTCACTGAAGGATAGAGCTGACTGGAGTTGGAGATTTCCCTTTCTCTAGGTCAGTTAGGTTCCTATCATTCCCCAGGAGATTATGGTTTTGTGAACTTCTTTCTTCTGAGGTCCTGTTAAAAAGAATAGAATGCCCTGGCATATTCTGAAATGGTTTCTTTCTTTCTCTCCCTGCTGGAAGTGTGAGAGGATTTTTCTCTGATATTTACTGTGAAAATCCAGTTGAGCTCCTCAAGGTAAATCTCATAAAATGGCAGGGGCTCCTCTATGTCTGGGTCCCTATGTGTTTTGTAACTCTTCGAGTTGTCCACACTAAGTCCCTAGCAATTCACAAATTACATTTCAGCTTTTCTTACCAATTACCAGTTCCCCCTGCAGTTTCTGCTCCTGAGTCTCTCTTCCAGTTAGCTGTGACTCCCCGGATATGCCTCACTGTCATTCTGATCTTGGGGGCAGTGGTTTGCCTGTGCCCTCCCTTTTCTTATGGATCCAGGAAGAATTGTTGATTTTCCAGTCTATTAAACTTTTTACTTGTGGAGATGAAGTGGTGACTTCTGAGCTCCTCATATGAGGAACTGGAAACGGGAAGTCCTGTTGAAACCTTAATTTTTCTTAAGGGACACATGAATACATGGATTAGAGTATTATATTTTTTTTATATTTTGTATGACTTAAATATTCCATTTAAAATATTAAAAAAGAAGAATGTCTGCAATAAAAATAAGGACTTGAGAATTATAGAAGAAGTTAAAATATGATGTTGTTTTAAGGTTATTTTATCAAAAATTGTATAAGTGGAAAGGAAATAAATCTCAAGGGACATGTAGGCTCTACAGTTTCTGAAAACATTCTAAGAGGCATGTTAAAAAGTCCTGTAAGTAAATGTATTGAGTGGTTACAATTTTTATTTCTAGAATTTATTTCAAATTATCGGATGGTACTATATATGAGAACATTTATAACTTAGGTTAACAACCGCACAACTGTTCTGCTCTAAGAAACTTTGAATTGTTTTATTTGCAGCATCACTGTTGCATCTCTTTATAATGTACTTGCGTTAGTATTAAAAACCTGCAGTGTTCAATTTGTCTCCCCTAGGAGGCCATGACTCTGTTGACTACATGATAGTGGCATATCCAATATACGTCTTGAGCTGTAGTCTACTGCCCCTTCAACAGACTTGCAGAATGTGACTACAATTTTAATCACTTTAAGAGCTACTGGAAAAATAAAATTAATTTTAATAATAATTAATTTTCTCATTAGAAAAGACCTGCATGTTAATTATAAAATAATTGAAAAATAAATTAAAAATAGAAAAAAAGGAAAAAGTACTCAAATTGCTTCTACTTAGAACTAGGCAGTGCTAACATTTTAGTGTCACCCCTTTTTTCAGTACATAAGCTTCTATATAATTGTAATTTTTTGGTCTTCAAAAATATATTTATCAACTTAATTATTTTAATAATTATAAAAGTGGCATATATATTGTAGAACATCAGCAAAATATAAAAGGTTGTGAAGGACAAAATGCAAATCTTCTTTGAGCAGATACCGCTGGCTGCCACACCAACATCCATTCTCCCCTTCTTTACTTTGGTTCTGCGCAAGTAGTGTGGCTCTTTCCCTCAAATACCTGCCTTCGATATTCTTAATTGGAGAGGATGTGGAAACTACATCCATGCATCCATATACCACCCATCCCCCTATCCACCCATTCTTATTTGTTGCCAAAATGTTGAGGTGATTTCTACTAATTTTGATGACAGTTAAATGGAACTAAACATATAATTGGTTGGCTAAGAAAGATTTCTTCCTTGAAAATAGAGTAAGCCTGCCAGTATCAGAATGTTTACAAGGTATTTCATTTCTCCAATATCACTGAATCCACAAACATAAAAAAATGACACAAACCAGAAAAAAAAAATATGTAGGTACATGTTTATTGTGCTGAAGCTAGACTTTGAAACATATAGAAAGAGAAGGCTGTTGGAGGAGAACTCCATTTTCAGGAAGAAAAATTCATATTCTCTGATCCTTCCACTAGCCAGATGCAATTTTAAACAAGAAGCTCTTGTTTTTAAATATCTTTCCAATTTCCCTTTGTTATATAAGGAATAAAGCCAGATGGAAGACAGTGCAGGCATTTTCTGATTGCTTTTTGGTTTTCCATTAAGCTTCTTAGCACAGATTAGATATATAAAATGATATGGAGTGAATTTTTTCTTGTTGCCCCAGAATTCTCAGTGCAACTCATAACTAAAAACAACAACACTTTGCAAACTACCGATTACTGCTAACAGTTGAGACCAGGAACACTTACCATAGTTTATTAAGAGTTAAAGTAACCCCCTCACTCCCACCACAACTTTCTTGACTTCATAAGAGAGGATGCTGAGAGGGAGAATCCAGGTTTACAGAGAGACCCATGCAAGGTTTCCCTAAACAACATATTGGTAAACTCATTACCTTGCTAATGAGAGAGAGGGAGAGGAGAGTGCTTCTTTTTATCTCAAGACAACAGAGTATAGAGGGAAGAAAATGACCTGCAGAGCAAAGATCTTAGGAGTGCCTGAAGTTTAAGGGGGATAAACTTTCCACTCCTTACCTGGATGTCTTCTTACGCATCCAAACTCTATACCTGTCTGAGCCAGGGAGAGAACTGAGGAGAGGTAGTGGAGAGAGAGAAAGGATGGTGGGGGAGCTACACATGCCCTGTAATGTCGTATGGAAAGGAATGCATGTTTCCCTTCAAAAGTCAAGTAGACATCACAAAAGCATGGACTGTCTTGCTGGTATTCCCTCAGTAAGACTGTATGTGCCAAGGGCAGGAGATGAGTAGACCATTGGAAGGAGTTGAGCCAGAACAGACCTTCTACAACAGAGAAGTGTTTAGTGGAGAGATTCCACAGGATCTCTAATGGAGTGTTTTTCTAAGAATCATCTTTTGGACACCTTCCAGAAAGAGAGCATCTGTATTTCATCAGAGTAAGTCATTAAGTCCAAGAAATAGGAGGGAACAGTGAGACTGTGGCCAATCCTCCTTCTCCTTCCCAGTTCATCTACATTGGAGAACCCAGGCCTCAGTGGAAAGAGGGAAGGACCCAGGCCTTTGCTACAGAGAGAGAAATAGATGATTTTGAAACCAAGTTTATAATTTAAATTATAAAGTTCACTACATTTTAATGACCAAAGTTTCTGGACTACTTTTAAAATCTGCCTGAGATTCCATTACAGGACAGGAAAGGAAAACATACCAAAGCTCTGGTGAAAGTGATGATTGTAGAAAAAAATAACTATTTCAGGTTTATATTTCACTGATTTGAGACTCCTTAAAAAGCTGTTACTGATATGAAATAGGGACAAGACCAAGGAAAATGTCTCTTAGTATTTTTTTTTCTTTTCCTAGAGCAAAGGATTAAAATAATGTACTACTTTTTGCTTTAGCTTAACTAGTCTGAGTACAGGGTACTTTTAACAACTTCCAATTAAAGCTGCTTGACAGTTATTTGAAAAGTTGGCAAAGAGGAAAGAAACCAAGTGAAGGTGAAAACAAACAAACAACCAATCCAGCCAACATGCTTTCCCATCCTTTGCACAGCTACCTTTTCTACGAACTCTCATTTCATTAGCAATTTCGTGTTTAGCATGTTGGTTACAGTAGCTAAGTGTTAATTGGCTATTTGGCATGTTATGCCAAGATGAACCTGATTAATTAAAAGAGGAAGCACTATCCTTTGAGCAACATGACTAGGGCACTGATGTTGATGCCTCAGGTTGAGTGTATAATGAGACTTGTAGCTTCAGGCAAAGGGATGCTGAATGCTTTCAGTCTCTGGCATAGCACCGAATTAAGTATTAGCTGTGTAGTGGACCCCTGCTTATCAGCAACCTTGCTATTACTCTCCCGACCCTGATGTGCATAAGCAATATTTTCATCCTCTTCCCAAGAGATTTATCTGGCTGTTGAAGTAGAAAATGAATATTTTACAGTTCACTTGTCTGATCAATTACCTACAAGCTGCTGCAGTATTTTATAGCCAGTGGGAGAGCTGTGTAGGTGATGATAGAGAAATCTGGAGGGAATCTCTTAGCCAACTACACAAAAGGGAGTAAAACCGTGAATGAGCCATCAGTAACAGTTCTTTGTTCATACCGGTCTAGCCAGAAATTACAGTGTAACCAATTAATGTATTTAAATGATAATCAGCAGAATGTGAATTCTAGAGGTGAGGAAACTTGACTGCTTGATTAGAGGATAATGAAGTGCAGAATGGTTCAACGCCAAGCCTTCTCAAGGCAACAACTCCCTTAGTCCTGCCATTTTTGTCTTCAGTAATTGGATGAAAATCTTTTTTCAGTGACACTTTGGAAATTAAAAAAAAAAAAAAGTAAGTAAAATGTGCATACCTGAAAAAATGTTATGTTCCCAATCTTACGAGAAAGTATATTATCATTGTCAACTTTAGAGGAAACTTGAAAATTTTTAAATATGTATCTTGAATCATTTTTATAATTTAATATTATTTTGCATGATATTTATCGAACAGTTTAAAAAGACATTTTCAAAAGAATGATTATCCAAAAAATGACTTCTTTCAGCCCCCCCAAAAATATTTTAAAGACTCTCAGGTGCATTAAAGTTAGTTTAATCCTTAATGTTCAGGTTTTTTTTTAATATTTAAAAATCATTTTACTGGAATGATATTTATTTTTTAACATAAATTTGTCTCAAGCTTTATAAACATATAGCTGAAATATGATGCAAAATATGAAATGACAAAATGTTGGGGATCTACCATCGTTTAACAAACTCCACTCTTCTCTTCAAAATATAAAACTGGCCTTGACTGACAGACTGAAAATTATGTACTGCCCAGTAACTTCCAAAAAAAAAAAAAAAAAAATCTGAGATTTCATTTTATTTAAAAGATATTAATTTGAGTAGATTTAATTTAGTTACAGAGATAATAAAATACATTTTCGGGGACTAAATGAAAAGATCTTAAAGAAACAAGTATTTTCTTAAATATACATTAGTTTGAAAATGATTTATTTATATTTAAAAAAATTATACTTTAAAATCTTCATAATGAAATTTTTCCTTGCCCACCAAACAAAATATTTCATTAGGCAATAACTTTAATTTGAAAAATTAAAAAAAAAGGTTTATATCCAAAAGATTACACATGGAGATATGATATTAATACATAACATATTCAAGAACTGGAATTTTTTTCCCTCATCCTACCAGTTTCCTTTTTGTTTTGTTTGCTTTTTTCTCTCTCATAACTATTGAATAACAAAACAAATTTATACAAAGGAATAGATATTTTAACCTTTTTTTGATATATAAAAGTAATCTTAGACTAAGCATTTAAAATTTAAAATGAATTTTAAAATGTTCTATAATTGTAATTGCAATATAATTTTCTTGCATTATGTAGGGCTCAGAATATTTTTCATTAGGAAATGAAAATTCCCTTACAAAGAACTTTCAAGTAGTAAGATTAACCTATACCACAGATTGTGGTGTGTTTAAAAATAATACAAATTGATAAAAGATATGTGAAAAATAAATGTCAACAAATCTAAAGCCTTTGATATAGTGAAGCTAATTCAAAAGTATTTGAGCAACTACAAAAATTATGGAGATTTTTTATTTCACTGTATAATATCAAAATGATTCTATAAGTTAGCTGATGTCTTTTGGTTTTATTTCTAATCTACCTTTTCACTTAGTGCTTTTGGCAAAAAACAAAAAGAGGGTCCATCAATCTTTACTATGCTGATTTTGTAACTAGGTCATTTTACCTCATTAGTTTTTGCTGCCTTTTGAGTTATTTTTTCTGCATATGTTAAGTCCCTCCATTTCCTCTTTACTTATTTATTTTTGTTTTTTTCTCTTCTCAATAACAGAATGATGATGAGTGTATTATAGAATACCTTATTGCTTCTCCTATAGGAGTATATGATGACAACATGAAGCCCTCAAACTTGGACTTTAAGGCTGTTCTGGCACTTAGTTAACAATAAAATACATTGTGAAATTAATATCTGGTAGGTTGTTTATGTTACTCAGATTTCAAGGCATATGTTATTAGATATATGTGCTTTCTTAAATTAAAATACATCTCTCTCATTAAATGATATTTGAGAGGCAAATTCATGGTTATTAATCCAAGGATTAAAGAGTCAATGCATGAAAAACACTCAGAAAATTGGCACATAGTAAGCATTCATAAAGATTAGCAGTTAAACAGAAGGTTGAACACAGTTTCAACTTCAAAAGGATGCTTTATGGTATACAATGTTTATTTGAAATATCCCCTAATTAATGTACTTTGAGAAGATCGACTCTTTGTGATTGGCCACTACAGAGCACCCGGAGCCCATTTGCACCTGTTTATTCTGCTGTCAAAATGGCTTTTGCTTCTGGCTCTTCCTCCCATTGATGGCCTCTTTGCATGAGGTCCACTGACAGCCCAAAGCAGAGTCACCCTAGAAGTTCGCTTGTTAGATACAGAGACATTTAAAACCTAGTCCAACATAATAAAGCAGAACCTTTGAAGATACGATTTAGTAATTTGTACTTTAAAATAAGAACCCAGCTGATTTTTTTTAGATGACTCTGACCACAGAGTCTTTTTCTATCTTGTTTACTTTTTCTTTGTCACCCCCAAATCACCTTCCTGCTATCAATTTTCCATCAAAACTTAGTGAAATATCGAGGCAATTATTACTGTCAATCAAAAAAAAATTTACTTTTATGTGTATTACTTTAATAGTGAAATAAGTTTCTATTTCCCTATACAGGAATTTTAGACATAGGCAAAAAAATGAGTATCTAAAGCATCTCATTATAGCCAATTTTCTGATTTGTTAAACAAGTCCAACCACAGGATCCAATGGCCCAGCTGATATAATGATCCTAAACAACACCTACTTTTTCACCTTCATGGAGTTGAGCTGGTTCTCTAAAAGGGAATAGTGGGAGTCTAGGCTGTGTCTAAGTAACAGGACACAACATCAGAATTGAAAGATCAGGTTCACAATTTTAGCTCTGCTTCTAACACAGGATAGTTCTGAATAAAGCTTTTGCATACATCCCCTGAAATCTAAAATAAGAAAATCTCTAGTGCATAGAAAGAATGTTTCTGTAGATTTCATGAAAGATTTACTGAAAGTAATGATTTCTAGCACATTCACATCACAAATGCTTCTGTATTACAGCTTTATTTTTACCCTGGTGAACTAGTATAATTCTTTAAGAAATTCGTAACATTTTCCTTTTTGCTCTGGTTGCTAGGATGCATGGAATGATATGTTGTTTTCTATTAACAATCTTATTTCTAAACTTCTTTTTTGGGCAAAATTATTTATCTGACTTTTCCCTTCTTATTTTTCCCCTCTAATTGAAAAGTACAATGCTTTTAAGATACTACCTTTTTGTAATTAGAGAATATAGGAATAACAATAAATGGTTAGATAATCAAAGGAAACATATTATCCTTTTTCTTCTTCAAAATGGTGGTGAAAAAGCTAATGAATTATCTTTAAAATAACTTAAGGAAGCGCTATATCAATCTAAAATTATTTAGATATGAGAAAGATAATACAAATTTTCCAGTAGTTTTTGCATATTGCCAATGAAAATTCACCCACACAAAAAGGAGACGTAATGCCCTATTACAAATTAAAACAACATTAAGAAATCATAATCACATTTTTACTATATTTATGACTGTGGTTTCCCATATAATTTAACTCTTTAGAACAATTTTTAGAAATTAGCACCAGCAAAACAACTGATGATAGAACTACTGTGTATGGAAAAATTTGAAATGAGGAAAGCATTTTTTAAAAGAATCTGGTCTCTCTATTTTTTAATTAATTAATTTATTTTTTTATTTTCAAAGCTTTTTTATTTATTTGACAGAGAGAGACACAGCGAGAGAGGGAACACAGCAGGGGGAGTGGGAGAAGGAGAAGCAGGCTTCCCACTGAGCAGGGAGCCTGATGCAGGGCTTGATACCAGGACCCTGGGATCATGACCTGAGCCCAAGGCAGACGCTTAACGACTGAGCCACCCAGGCGCCCCTGGTCTCTCTTTAGCCAAGAAAGCAAAAAAACGTTTATTTCATTTTTCTGTTAGTTGTTGTTAATAAGAAAAAAAAAATAAATAAAGGAAGGCAAAGCAAAGAAAGCCTTAAGGGAAGAAAAGAGCTTTCACTAGGATGTTATGATTATTGTTTCCACATATTTTCATTGGAAGTCAGATCCCACTTTCAGTGCTCTGATGAACTTGGGTACAAAGAAAGCCTGAAAAGTTAGGTGGGATTTTAAGATTATGGCTTTATTGTTCAAAAAAAATTTTTTTAAGTTTGAGTTATTATTTTTAGAGAGAGCAAGAAGGAGAGAGAGCGGGGGTGAGGGGCAGAAGGAAAGGAAGAGATAGAAACCCCAGCCGACTTCATGCTGAGTGCTGAAACCCAGACTTGGCCCCTTAACTGACTGCACCACACGGGAGCCCCAAGGATTTTTTTTTCTTATTTTACAGTAGAGCCCATTGTGTTATGAGGCAAACAGCATTCCTATGAAACAAAGTGTCGCTAGGTCTCTACTTCACCTTTGTAGTTATGGCAGCTCATCTGAGTTTTGGGAAAGCACAGAGAAATTTCTACAAATGAAATATACCCAGAGAGAGAGAGAGAGAGAGAGAGAGAGAGAGAGAAGATATGATGTATACATAAACACCTGCATAGAGAAGATACAAGATACATCCACAAATACCTATAGACATACTGCTAAACATTTGGAATGGGAGTGCTCTTTTCTTTATAAGGCAGGACCAGTGCTGTATCATTTCTCCAGATGTATGTATTTTGCATAGAAAGAAAATTTTGTTCATTGCATTGTTCATTACTGGAATCACTAATTTTTTTCCTGTAATTTGGAAAGTGAGGAACAAGGGTATGGTTGAATGACTTTGAAAGGTCTCCCCTAGCCCCACAGATCTGTGACTAGTTCAAATATAATTTGTTTTTATTTATTCCTAGAAAATATGCAAGATAAAGCTAAGTATGGATGACGTCCTTTATTAGGAAAAAATGTTATTGCTTTTTTTTGTTATTGCCTTTTTTTATAAACGCAAGTTCTGCACAAAACAATGCTGATATTTTTTTAAAAAGATTTATTTATTTATTCTAGAGAGAGAGAAAGAGTGCATTTGTGTATGAGTAGGGGGGGATAGAGGGAGAGAATCTCAAGCAGACCCCACTGAGGGCAGAGCCTGGAGCTTGACATGGGGCTTGATCTCACAACCCATGAGATCATGACCTGAGCTGAAAACACGAGCTGGAGGCTCAACCAACTGAGCCACTCGGGCACCATAAGAAATGCCGACGTTTAAATTTCTAAGGTGAAAATCTTATTTTATCCTAACAAATACTAAATAAATAAAGAGACAGTTTTTACTGATAGACAAATTCTTCCAGAAAATAATTTGCTAAAATTTCAGGACCTTAGCAGTTGAATTCTGGCAGCTAAAACTTAGACAAATAAAAATTGTAATCTATCTCATTGTAATTGTCCTGAACAATGAAAAACCACCTCTTGATATTTTATTGTTTGTGTGTGGCTGTCAGGCAGACATCAAATCCATTCTAATGAAATTCAAGCATAAAAATATGTGAGAATAGTCATTTTATAAACATTTGTATTTCATCTTAATTTTTGAATTAAACATTTTATTTTGAGATTATTGTAGATTCATATTGCAGTTGTAAGAAATAATAATACAGAGTATTGTACTAATACATTGTAGTCTTTACCTAGTTTTCCCCCAGGGTAACAGCTTACAAAACTATAATACAATATCATGTCAAGGATGTTGACATTAATAGAATCAGTACAGAACATTTCCATCAAAACAAAGATCCCTCGTGGTGCTTTCTTTTTTCTTTTGCAAGTTTTTATTTAAATTCCAGTGAGTTAACATCCAGTGTAATATTACTTTCAAGTGTAGAATTTAGTGATTCATCACTCATCATGGTGCTCTGTTAAAGACATACCCATTTCCTTTTATCCCACACCTTTTCTTTAATTATAGGCAAGACCTGATTGTTCTCTATTTCTAAAATTTTGTCATTCAAGAAAATTGCATAAATAGCTTCATATCAGTATGTATCATTTTGAAGATTGGCTTTTTTCATACAGCTTAATTTCCTGAAGATGTATCCAGGTTGTTGCTTATGTTAATAATTTGCTCCTTTTTACCGATGGTAAGTATTCCATAATATGAATGTACCACAGTTTGTTTAACCATGAATCCACTGAAAGACATCTGTGTTGTGTCTAGATTTTGGTTATTATGAATAAAAATGGTATAAACATGTATATACAGGTTGTATGAGCATAACAGGTTGTTGTGTTAAATATTTCCTCTATATATATTTATCACATCAGTGTTATAATTTTTGCTTCCACCATGAAACATAATTTAGAAAACCTAAGAGAATGAAAGTCTATTATATTTATCCGTATTTTTTTCTTGCAGTATTCTTTCTTCCTTCATGATGTTTCAAGATAACTTTGTTTATTCTTTCATTTATGCTTACAGAATGTAAGCCATTCTTTTAGAGTAATTCTTCTGATGAAAAGTTCTTTTAGTTTTCCTTCATCTGATAATGTCTTGAATTCTCCTTCATTCTGGAGGGATGTTTTTCTGGATATAGGATCTTGGTTGACAATTCTTCCCTTTTAGCTCCCGAAAAAGATAATACTTCCTTCTAGCGTCCATTGCTTCTGATGAGAAATCTGCTGTCATTGGCAGTTTTCCCCCCCGTAGGTAAGGATTATTTGGCTCTTCTTCATTGCCTCTATTTCTTGGCTTAGACTTTCAATTTCTTTATTGAGACTTTTTTTTTTCACTTTTTTCAAGCATATTCATAATTGCTTATTGAAATATTTTTAGGATAGATGCTTTAAAATCATTGTTAGCTGATTCTAATATCACTGTTATTTTAGTGTTGGCATTTATTGATTGTCCTTTTTCATTCAGTTTGAGATTTTCCTGGTTCCTGATATGATGAGTAATTTTTTAAAGATTTTATTTATTTATTTATTTATTTATTTGAGAAAGAGAGTGCGTATGCGAGCAGGGGGACAAACAGAGGGGGGCAGAGAGGGAGGGGGAAAGAATCTCAAGCAGACTCCCTGTTGGGCACGGAGCCTGACACTTGGGGCTTGATCTCAGAACCATGAGTTTATGACTTGAGCTGAAATCAAGAGTGGAATGCTTAACAGACTGAGTGACACAGGTGCCCCTGCTGCTTGATTATTTAAAAGTAGTCTTCCCTAGGCTTCTGCAACTCTGTCACACCCTTCTTCAAGAGAAGTCACAGTTATATACAATATTCCAAGTCAGGCTTACTGTGTTTTTTACTGCTTTCTGATCTGGTTCTGATGGTTTTGCTTGTGCTGCTAAGCATTTTCTATGATGTCCTTGGCTCTGACTCTACGTTGTGCCTGTTGGAATTTGTTGGATGTCTGAAAAATGTGGAGTTAATAAATGTTTTCCTTTCACTCAGTCCATACCATTTATTTTCTATTTGTTTACAAAATTGATCAGATTGTATAGGCCAGTAGTTCATGTATCATTTTGTTTTTTTATTATATTCAGACCATTCAGACCATTTATTATATTCAGACCATTTTTATTATATTCAGACCATTGTGTAATAAGTTTCAAACTTTTGATTGAGCTTCAAATACTCTACAAATATATGATTGCACTTTTCTCAAGAGGAAAGGAGAAAGAAAAGAGAGGGGCTGGAGAGGGACAGAGAGAGAGGGAGAGAGAGAATCTTAAGCAGGCTCCATGCTTCACATGGAGCCCGACACTGGGCTTGATCCCACAACCCTGAGATCATGACCTGAGCTGAAATCAAGAGTCAGACAGACTGAGCCACCCAGGCGCCCCATCATTTTCATGTTAAAAACATATTTAAATATTTGAAAATATTACGAGTAAACTACACACACAAATGTAGGCTTTAGCATCTGTTAACACATTGACTATGGTTAACTTTTGTTGGCAGTGTAACCCATTTTTGTATAATCCAGATAAAATTTGTTGCCATCCCTGAGCATACATTTATTTTTTCTGTGTACCATCAAGTAAGAAGTTTGTAGCTTTGCACATATCATTCCTTTTACTTGGGTCTGCATGATTCCTTTCTGCAAGCCAGTGTTCTTTTAAGGCAGACAGGAAATGGACTTAATTAAATGCCAGGCAAACTCCATGCATACTCTGGAGAATTACATAGTAACAAGTGAATATATAATTTACTATGTCTTAATAATGCTGCATTAGGTATTATAAATGGTTTGGGAGTTTATTATACTTTTAGGATATATAAATTTTATGTTTTTGATAAACATTCTGCCTAAATTTATGTTTACAAATGTTGTTTTTAAGTGTGGTGCACAATCATTCTTAAAAGTAGATTCTATCATCCCTTAAAAGCAAGAAATTTGAAAATAAGATTTTATAGTGATCAATGACTCTGACATGATTAAGCAGACTTGAGATCAAAGGACAATTTTTACTATACTCTCAATGAGTGTTACTTCTACCAATACCAACCACATCAACAATAGTAATGAACTAAAGGGGTAGCCTCAAAAATTTTATGTGAATTCACTGAAAGACAATAAAGTTGTCTTTTGTGTTTACATAAATACAGGTGAATACTGTCTAAGTTCTAAAGAATTTTATGTTGTCCATTTTTACACATTAGCGTTGTGGTTCCTGCAAAGTTACATACAATTTTGAACCATAAAAGAAAGATTGCAAAGTGTGCGTCTGGGTGGCTCAGTTGGTTAAAACTCTGACTCTCGATTTTGCTCAGGTCATGATCTCAAGGTCATGAGATTGAGCCCCACACTGGGCTCTGCACTGGGCATGGAGCCTCCTTAAGATTCTGTCTCTCCCTCTGCCTCTGCCCCTGTCCCTGCTCATATGCTGGCTTGCACTCTCTCTCTCAAAAAAGAATGTAAACAATTAGAGCTTCTGCTTCCTTCATGCTTATTAACAGCTTAACATCACTAAAAAAAAGTTTAAGTAACAGATAAGGTGAGTTAAACTCATAACATTTGAAAGAGAGGCAGATACAATTAGGAAAAAAGGTATTTAAATCCTGGATAACTAACATTGCAACAAATATGTGCTAGGTATTGGCTGGGAGGGAAACAGAGTTAGTACCACTGTCAGATAACCCAAAGCAGAAAGGATTCCAAGAATGATCATCCAACAAGACTGATGCATTTTTCCAAAGTCTGAAATTATATGGATCTTTGTTAAGCCAGATAACACTTGGAATATTTCCTTTTCCTTTCTGTTTCTATTTCAAATTTTTTTCTCTTTTCCCATTATCACCCCAGTGCTAACTATGGAAATGGAAGATGATAGAAAAATATAAAAACGCTATTAGGTCCACATTGGTTTTTATCTTATAACCATTCTTCCCTGCCATTCCCAGCTCCAACTATATTGGCCTTCTCGCTATTCCTTTTTTTTTTTTTCTTAAAGGTTTTATTTATTTATTTGACAGAGATAGAGACAGCCAGCGAGAGAGGGAACACAAGCAGGGGGAGTGGGAGAGGAAGAAGCAGGCTCATAGCAGAGGAGCCTGACGTGGGGCTCGATCCCATAACGCCGGGATCACGCCCTGAGCCGAAGGCAGACGCTTAACCGCTGTGCCACCCAGGCGCCCCTCGCTATTCCTAAAATTACCCAAGTCCAGCCTACACCAAGGCCACTACACTTAACTAATTTTTTCTCCCCAAATTCTTTATTTCATTCATGCATTCTGCTCAGGTACTATTTTTTTCAAAGAGCTCATCTCCATGTACCCACTTATATTGCTTTATCTTCATAGAATTTCACATTATCAGAGAACATAATCAATATTTATTTGTTAAATTGCTTATTTTCTGGGTTATTTTCCGCAAGAATGTTAGATCCATGAGGGCAGAGACATTGTCATTTTGCTTACTGCTAAACTGCTAGAGAAGTGTGATTGGCATTTAGTAGGTATGTAAGTGTTTATTTTTTTTAGAAGATTTTATTTATTCATTTATTTATTTATAAGAAAGAGAACAAGAGAGCACAAGCAGGGGGAGCAGCAGAGGGAGAGGGAGAAGCAGATTCCCTTTTGGGCAGGGAGCCCATGGTGGGGCTCAATCTCAGGACCCTGGGATCATGCCCTGAGCCAAAGGCAGGCGCTTAACCAACTACGTCACCCAGGCACTCAGGTTTGTAGGTACTTATTAACTAAATGAATACATATTTTAGAAATCATAGCCTTATAAAACTTGGGAGATTTGAGTTTTGTGGGTTGTTTTTTTCTTAAGACGCAGATAGAAAAGAAGGTGTTCTGTTCCTAGAGTTTAAGGAAAAAAAAGTGACCCCAGGCAGGAAGGAAAAATGAAGAAATGATGGGACCAGGGAGTTAGTGGAGAGAGGAGACCTGAGCCCTAAGACCCATGGTGAGTGCCAGCGAGGCAGGAGGACTCCTGACAAGGGAACGACTTTTGAGAACTGTGTCTTGGTGGCAAGAGTATATAGCTTCCCATGTGCAGATTCCTCTGCCCTAGCCTTACAGGCCTGGAGGGAGCAGAAGTACTCACAGGATCCGAAAAGGGAAGTGGACTATTGCAGCTCCTAACCCTCATGGAGCTCAAAGATCAAGTACAAGGAAGGGCGGATCTAAACGTCCTGAGAAACTTCAGACAAGTCCAAGGTTAAAAAGAAGCACTCGATTAACTGGTTAAGCTACTTCCACTGTAGTAAATGGGGGCTTGGAGTAGAAATTGTTAAATCAAATATTTATATTCTTGTGCACTTGAATTTATGGGCTGAGATTCATAACTGCCATATTCACAGTTCTATTGAATGCAAATATAGGTATTTCTGATTTCCATTTTCTTGCTTTAAACTGTACATGCGGGTGCAGGTGAGGAGGATGTATTACTTTAAACACTCGACACTTAGACAACAGGGGGACTTTTTGTCTACTGTTTGGATCTGTTTTTATCACTCCATAAAGGATGCTGGCAAAGACGCGGTGACATCTGTACTGACAGTGTGAAGCACTGGGGTCAACAGCTGCCGGGATGGCCAGTAGGAAGCTATTGCCTACATGTGTTCAAGTCACCACCACATGTTGCAAAGAAATGATAGAAGCCAGCATCAGTTTTGGGAAATGTCACAGAATTGTCAAATGTATTAACAATCTTATTAAACAGCAGACTTTTCCAGAAATATTTCCAACAGTCAAGGTAGGGGTTTAAATATGTCCTAGGATACAAAAATCATTATTTTTGCTGATGAAAACAACCCATGTGCTTAATAGCTCCAACACACCACCTCTCCCAAACCCACTTGTGCAATACGTCTGGAATAGGTTAGATATTTTTATTTTTTCATAAGCTCTTTTTGGCAGTGGGGGATTGGAATGTTAAAATACATTGTTACAGCGAAAATGTTAGTGAATGGATTCTGGATTCAGCTCGACAAACAGAATAAATGTTGTGTGCCTTGATTTCTGAGAACATCTGAGACAAATGCCACTGACCTAACTGAGATTTAATTTTAAAAACCACTCAATTTATAATATTTTAAGATATATTTAAAATTTTTTTTCACCAAAAAAAGTTATAACCTAGCTGAGGAGACTATTCTTCTACTCATTCTAAATGTTTCACCTATCAGAAGATGTAAGAAGTTATTAGAGGTTGCTATTGATTGAGCTGTGGGGGAAAAAAAAATAAAGCTGCTATCCAGGATTCTGCTACATTTTAAATGAAAAGCATCCTGTGAATAGAATGTTAGCTGTTATTGCTGCAGCTGTCTATCTAGATATACTTGGATTTTTCTTTGTTCAATTAGTCAAAACAAAATTGCAAGATAAAATGGATGTTAAGACTCATTTGCGCTTGATTTTTTAAAATACAACATTTAATTCAAATTTTTGGTTACTTCCCAAGATATTTTGTGGTTTCCCAAATATCTACATTTTTGATGGCTTCATTTTACCTAAATGCTATAAAACCATAGTGTATACTATTAGTATGTCACTCTTATTTTCTTTATTTTCTAGAATTTTCTGTGAGATTTTAATGAAATATGTCTACTGCTGAAGTAGTTGGAAGACCACTGTATATTTTCCATTTTGTCAGCTCACTTTTAGAATTTTATTCTTTATATATTGTGATTGGCTTTGAGCACTAGTGGTGAGAAAAATGAGGATATGGACACTGTCATTTCTGGAACTTACAGTCTCGCAAGGAGAGACTATACCATACATATTAGTGTGAAATTACAACTGTCTTAAGTGCCATAAAGGAAAGGTACATGTCACATGAGAGTCTGTGACGGAGATTTTTAAAACACGTCAGAAAGTCAAGGAAGGCTTGCTGTAGGAAGCTTTGCCCCATTGGGGTTCTAAGGGAGTGACTTAGACTGGGGCAGGGAAAACCTTGTAGGTGAAGAGCATGTGCAGAAGGAATGTGTGTCTGCAAAGCCGTAACCAATGTGGCTGGATGGGAGGCAAAATCTGAGATGAGAAGCAGCCAGGGTTCAAGTGAGAGAGCTCATTCTTCATCCCAAGACCAATGGGAAGCCACTGAAATCGTTTCAGTAGGAAGTGATCTGATCATATGTGAACTTCAAAGAAGTCACTCTGGTTTTATGAAGAGAATAAAGAAGAGGGCAAGGAGAAAGAATGATGGAAGACAAAAGTAATAGGCTATTGGAGTATTCCAAATGAGAGAAAATAGTAGCTCAGGCCATGAAGTTTTGAGAGAAGATAGTAGACAGACTTGAGAATTTTTTCAAGTGGCAAACTGCTAACAAACTGCTTTTAAGTATATGAAGAATCCTTTGGTTTTGTTTGTTGTTTGGGTTTTTAATTTGATTAACAGCATGGATGGTGATTCTAGGCCTCTGTTTCTTCCGGTGTAAAATGCAGGGCTTGATCGCTAATGTATGCAGGTCTAACACTACATGGTGAGCTTAACCAATTTGCGAAGGACTCAATAAAATCAGCTTACCAATAATGTCCTATCAAATCACCTTTCCTTTGTCTCCTTTAAGTGATGCATCATGGCCGATCTGAATTATATGAAAGGAACTAAAATAAAATATGAATTCTAGTTAATAATGTAAAGGTTAAATTTAAATGAATTTCTACTGAGTTTATTCATTTTCAGAAAAATGAAATAATTTTTAGCTCTCATTTTTAAAGTTTCTCTGAGCTGTTTCCTGTACCATTTTCAGCTATTTAATGCACTGCCTTCTTTGAGAAGTATGGAATCACTCAGTTCCAAAAACCCACCTGAGGCAAAAACAACCTCTAGAAAGCTCCTACGCTTATTCATTTTGCTCCAGCAACCCTTTGAAGAGCTTAAAACTCTTAATCAATATTTGCTTGAGGTTTTGAGATGATGGCATTTGCATAGTTACAGTATAGACTTTATACTGTATGCTTTACCTGTTGAATTACCTATACTCACTCATGTTTGCCTTTATGGTAATTATCATGTTGACCATGGAAAATGAGAAAGTAAGCCTTGGTGATAGGCATGTTATCAGCTTCCCTACTGGAGATTGCAGACACAGCATGAAAATAAAGCTGGACATAGTTATAATCTCTTTAATACCTTCTAAAAATGTACTTTCATTCTAATTTCTAAATTCATATCTCTCCTTGGATGATTTTTAGAAATACAAAAACATCCCTAAAAATGAACATTTGTGGCATATATTTTAATGTTGTTTTTCATTCTTTCGATTTAGCTGTCCATACATTTAAGATTAACTTAATTACTTCTGAAAATATTTATTTATGGTCTCATTTTATAAATCTTTAGTTGTGTTCCATGTTAAACTGTACACTCCTGTTAAGTAATATAAATTCAGATTAATATTCTGACCAATTCTTTCTTGCGTGGAAAGGACCTGGCATTTACCAATCAGTAAGCTGCTATTCAACATGAATTTAACATAGAAGGTTTTCTCTTTGTGATGAATTTTCTATTTTCCTAGTTAAGAGGAGGCAATAGTCTGCCCTTAAATAAATGTGGTCTATATAACTTGTTACACATCTTTTTCCAAGTTCTTTCTAAAGAAGCAGGACTGTATAGGCAGGAAACACTAGGCAAAGAGTCAATGAACATCTTTTTACTGCAAGTTGTATAAGCTCCCCAAGTTTAAGTGTCCTCATAAATAAAATGATTATAATATCTTTCCTGCTTACTTTATGGAATGATTTTGAGAATCAAGTGAGATAATAATATAAAACCACCAAAAACTGTAAATTGCCACACTAGTGAAATACATCACTGTTTTTTTTAATGGGCAAGCCTTTTATTATATAAATGATGCATGCTTATTAGTTTTATTATTGCATGATTATGAAAATATTGCATTAGCTTCTTATGGTTGCTGTAACGAACTACCGCAGACTTGGCAGCTTAAAACAGCACAGATTAATTCTCTAATAGTTCCAGAGGCTGAAGCTAGCTTCACTGGGCTGGTTCCTTCTGAAGGCTCTAGGAGAAGTTCCCTTCCCTTGCCTTTTCCGCTTTTGGAGGACATCTGTGCTGTAGTTGGTGATGCCTTCCTTGCATCACTCCAACCTCTTATTCTGTCATCGAGTTCCCTCTCTTCTTCTCTAGTCAAATCTTCATCTGTTTCCTGCTTCTAGGGACCCTTCTGATTATGTTTAGGGTCCACCATGATAATCCAGAATAATTTCCTCATCTCAAGAGCCTTAATTTAATCACATCTGAGAAGTCCCTTTTGCCTCTAACGTAACATTCACAGGTTTCCGGGGAATGTGGATGTATTTGGGGCCATTATTCAGCCTACTCCAATTATTAAAAGAGTATCATGGTAGCCAAGTACCTGCAAGGATAGGGAATCAGATGAATGCAGCTAGTTACTGTTCATGGGAGCATTTGCCTGCACTACATTGCCCTAGGGTGGGAAGAGGCTTCCTACCCAAAGACTGAAAAATCCCTGGAACATATGTATTCAATATAAAAATTCATTGGCCTATTCATCAGTAGACATTAAAATTATCACTACTGCAATGTGGGCAGTCCTAAAATGTTTTCGCATGTAAATGGCCCTTAGATTAGAAAGGCCAAGCCAAGAGTGGCTGAGGCCCAACAGGGTGGCTATGGCCAAATGACTGGAAGCATCAGGTGAACCAGGCTCTGCACTCCCAGCCTCACTTTATAGCTGCAAGAGTGTTGTCTGCTTTAAGTATTGGACTTCCAAATATGCTTTTGGTTTAATAAAGGGCAGTGGAAATAAAATAATAGTAACAATAATAATAGTAATTTTTTGAAAATGTCTATTCCAAAAACAATATGATTCTATTCAGCAGTATCTTGACAAGCTATAAAAGTGAGGAACTTCTTTTGATATATAAACAGTAATAGTTACAGGATTCCCTTAAAGAGACTACTACACTGACCCATATATAATCATTCCAATACTTCTTTTCTTTAAAAGCACTATCTAGGCAGAGAGATTTGGGATTTTGTTTTGGTTTTTTTTGTTTTTGTTTTTTTCTTTAAGGTTTATTTATCTCAGAGAGAGAGAGAGCACATGGATAAGAGGGGGAAGGGCAGAGGGAGAGGGAGCAAGAATCTCAAGCAAACTCTGCACAAAGCACAGAAACTCACATGAGACTTGATCCCACCACCCTGAGATCTTGACGAGCTGAAATCAATAGATGGTCACTTAACTGACTGAGCTACCCAGGTACTCCCCTTTCCTTTTTTTTTAAACTTCGCTGTCCTTTAGTAAGTAATCATTTATGATAATGTGTCTTGTTAGAATTCAAGAGTAAAAAGAAGTGTCGAACAAATTACAGTTCTTTGCAATGGCTTAATTCCTAAATGAATTCTTACATGTTTAGTCCTATCCTAGCAAAGCAATATTAATTTTAATCTAAGTGGCTTAAAAGTAAATTAGCATCCTTTCTCATCCCACCCACCATTCACTCAAATTCTTAACCACAGTCCAAATTCCATTGAATTATAGGTAAAACAATAATCACATGGCAGTTTTTCAACTTGTATACAAATTATGTTGTTTTTAGATTTTAACTCAGAAGTCCATGAAATCCTAACACATGAATTAAAAATAGCTAGGTCAAGTAAATAGAATGTGAATGCTAGCCTTTTATTTTCATCTACATTGGCTATGTAAATGTGTGATTATTCACTAGAAAAAAAATCAACAGTTGCTCTTGAATAAGAAATCTAACCTTCACAATTTGTGTTTTGGAAAAAATACGAACTCCAGACTATGCCTGACTAAGAGGTCAAAAGCCAAGAAATAATTAAATATAATATAGAATATCCACCCTTTAACCTTTCTGTTTTTTTGTCTGTTCTCTACAAATGAATCCCATTTCTGACTTCCACCTGCTCATTGCTACTGAGCCTTCTTAACATGATTTCAACCTGAGCCTTCTCCCCTCCTCAGCTTCTACATTTTCCTGCGGTTATTGATGGCATCATAATTCCCCCAGGCTTCAAAGCAGACTATGAGTCACTTCTAACTTTTACCTGTTCTTCATGCCAAGGTGCTGGTAGACATCAAACACCCCTTTTTCTTTCAAATATACTTGGATTTTTATTTTATTTTCAATGTGATGCCCTCACCATAGTCAGAAGCCTTACCACTACTCACTTTGGCTTTTTCAATGCTCAGTTAATATAAGTGCTCAGGCTTAACTCACATTTCCAGCCAATTACCATGCAAATTCTCTTTCAATATTGACTTTATCATTTTACTTTTAAAAATGCTCGATGGTTGTTCCTCAACTCCTTCACAATGTTTCTGAACCTCATTTTACTGATACAGTGTTAGTCCCATAGCTCAGGCCTCCTCGGCCACAGGAGATTTTAATTTTACTGCCCTAAATCCTGACCTCCATTTATGTTGCTTTATTTTGTTGTGATGGCATTTCCTATTAAAATTTCACAGGAATTCAGATTATTCTATATAGTTTTCCTTAACGTTTGAAGTCTTTTACACAGCATAAAACACCACTCTGGCTGTCCAGACTGAAGCAGTACTTGAGTATTGTTTGCTTAGAGTAATCTACATGACAGGTGGCTGATTCTTCGCCACTAGCCAGGTTTTGCAAAGAAATCAGATAAGTTAGTAGATGACGTCGTTGTGCTAATTTTGCTGATGATAATCATCCAATTTCAGAATGAGATTTTTGCCTGAGCTTTGGAACTATATATATATTTCTTCATTTTCATTACTAAAAATAAATGTAGTTAACAGATTTAGGCAAAC
Organism: Ursus maritimus; assembly: GCF_017311325.1. Classification (NCBI taxonomy): domain Eukaryota; kingdom Metazoa; phylum Chordata; class Mammalia; order Carnivora; family Ursidae; genus Ursus; species Ursus maritimus. The sequence goes on along the minus strand of NW_024425563.1, from coordinate 62,494,494 downwards.
ACTTGTTTTCATAGCATTTGTAAGTCATCATTTGACAAAATCAAGTCCACTTTATATTTTTAACATTTTTATAAGTTAAATAAATTTATAAAACATATTTGACTACGAAAAACATGTAAAATTTTACTTATTTCAAGAAAATGCTTAAACACTAGAGTGGACGCATCAACTTGCTTCAGAATTTCAGACTATCAATAAAAGATTATAAATGTAAGATTATTGGAGTCTAGGGAATGAGTTTTAAGTTGTGAGATGTTTAGCTGTAAAGACCATAGGTTTTAATATTTCAAATGTTCCTCCAATAATTTCCGAAAGGAATCAGGTTGACTTCTTCTTGAGGACACCTTATACAAATATAGGCACTACAGTTATGAAATGAGCATTTTATCCCCTCTATAACCAATGCCCTATCATTAAAGTCAGTAAAACTGAGATTGTTTTGAAGAATGCAAGTAGTTATGCTTGGAATTTACAAAATTGCTTTCAAACTGCACTCCTTCTTTCTCTAAATTAACTCCTCTGATGGATTTTTTTTTCTGGCAGTCTTTTTCTGCTTCCTCAAGCTATAATTAGTCATTGAAAATTGTCTTAGTGCATGCCTGGAAGACATTATAAACTCCAGTCATAGTTCTTCCTCCTTGTTAAGAAAAGTCTCTTTCTGAATGATATAATCTCAGTAACCTAATGACCAGAAAGCGATTTTGGAACATCATGACCACTATTCCTCTTTACAAGGCTGTAGCAGTAACACAGGTACAAAATTATTCGTGCTCTGTCCTTTTAAAGATACCAGTGAAGCAGAAGCAGAGCTAGTAAATCCAGAACAAAAACTTGCCTAATTGTGTACATTTTGGTGACCAGAAAAAATAACCCTATTTTAATAAATATTTTGTGTTTGCATCCAGTTATAAAACTAATAAACTATAAAGGTTGATAAAATCGAAACCAGTCATTCGAAATGTATTTGCAGTTACACTGACACTCCTTTCCAGTTTCAGGCTAAAGCAACATTTAAATGCTAGATATTTTATATCTGTAATTTTGAGAGGAAATGCTGAATCAGTTTAAAACAGCTTCAAAGATGCAGATATTCATGTGGGAATTAATTGGCATGAACAAGAAGAAAATTGTTGAAATGATTTACATTTACCTGTTTATAAAATCTCCTGGGTTTCACACTAAACATTATCCAGTGCTTAGCTGTAACTTTGAACATTTTTTCCATTAATCACAACTAAAACACAGAGGTTCTGAAAATAACAAATATGGAATGTATCCCACTTTCTCTGTGTGGGTGTGATGAGGAAAGCAATATAAAGTAAAGCCAATAAGTGACAACATAAAGAGAACAAATCAGTATGCCCAGAAGTAGGACAACTTTCTTCAGCAATCCAAACTCTTCTTCTGTGTCCTAATTTGGGAAACAGTTTTACTAGAGCTGTGTGCTTCCGTTTTTGCTCTCAAACATAATACCCTTTAGTCTGTAATTGCAGAGTATTCTGCAATTGCTAATTCTTGTTGAGCCTCCCCCCAGACCACACCTAGCGGGAACTGATTAACATGTAATCTATAATATATATCCTCCACTAGAAGTCAAACTTTCCATTTGATTTTGTGTCTTCACCCTGATGTGTATCATCAGAGTACTTTGCAATAAATTATTACTAAACAAAGTCATAATAAACAAAAATTCTAGTCTTCCCAAATAATCTTTCTAAAATTTTCAAACTGATCTTAATTCTTCTCTTTTAGCAAACCATCAATGCATAATGCATACTATTTTAAGTTTTAAAGAAAATGAACTAAACAGAATAACAGGATATGTGTTCCTATTGATGCATAGCTAATAGAACAAGAAGAGGAGACCTTTAATAAAAATGACACAGAACAGGTAGGAGATAAATCACACATAAATGGCAACTAAAAAGAATAAATAATAAAGCAAATACATTATGCCTTATGAATTTAAAAATGAATGCAAGAATAAAAATGTAATTAGAGCTTTAGAAGATGAGCTGCAAGCAGTATTTCAGTTTAGAGTAGAAACAAATTTTAACTCAAGAATTAAAAAAAAGAGAGAGAGAGAGAATTGGGAAGCAGATCCAGGAGATAAAATATTTGATTAAAGTAGTTACCAGAAAGAGAAAAATTAACTTGTGGAGGAAAACAATCACTGAAGAAATAATCAATTGAAAAAAATGTTTTCATTTAGATTGAAAAGAATCACTGAGGACCAGACAGGATTCAGTCCTTCAGTAGTGCAATCTTTCAATAGATATTTTTCAGCAAATACTATATGCCAGACACTGTCGCAGTCGGAAGGATATAGGAGGGAGTATACATTGTCAGTAGGGGAAGACCGACAATAAATATATTAATAATTAATATATTATAGAAAGACAGTGCACAGCAAGGATTTAGAGAGTGCTGGAGAGATGCTATTTTTCTTCTATAACTTTTCTTTTCCACTTGATCTGACTTATATATAGAGTGATGTATAAAAGCCTCCTTTAAGCAGAACAACAAAAAAAATTACAAATAAAAGAAAACCTGAATTCTATACTGAAAAGGCCTACTGTATTTCTGGAAAAATTGATTTGCAATGATCATTACATGTCCTGGTAGTTCCTGTTTGTTCCTATCTATGCAAACTTTATCTTCTGTAGTTTCTCTATTATAGAGGTGGTTGTTATGCTTCATAGGATAGATGATGATAGATAGATGATAGATAGATGATAGATAGATAGATAGATAGATAGATAGATAGATAGATAGATGATAGATAGTAGATAGACAGACAATAGAGAGACATAGCTGCTATATACACATAATTGATATATCTTTATTGTCAGTTATGGCTTGTAGCACTTAAAAAATCCTCATTTTTAGTTAATCATTTTTGGATTGAATTTTACTTTGGCTGACTCCAAGATCAAAATCTGTGATTTTTTGTTACTTTTACGTGTTTGGTACAATTTGTATGACTTTATTTTTAGAATTTCTGAATCATTTGTTTTAGGGGTGTCTCTTGTATGTAGCATTATCATTGTGTTTTGCTTTTTGAGCCAATTTGAAAATTATTTTATTTTATGAGGTGAACTATGCCCACTCACATTTATTGATATGGCTGATGGTTGGCCTATTATATTATTTTATGTTAAATTACTATGGGTACTATATGATATCTGCTTTCTGTAGTTGAATGATTTTGCTTTCTAATAGTTAAAATTTCTTTTGAAATTTGGAAGGTTTGCATTTTTGTCCTAGTGGTCACCTTCCTACTTATATCTTTGTAAAAATGTCCTTAATTCTCTGTCATCTTTTACTACTTGTTTTGTCAGTGCTTAATGCTATCTTTGACTTCCACCTATTTATTGCTCTTTCCATACCCTTTCTTCTCTCTCATTTCATTTGCATTATATCTACTTTGTCAGAATATAAAATGTGCATACTTTATTCTTTCCTATAGTATTGATGTGCTATTTTTCTCTCTTCTGCTCAGCTTTGTGTGAGCTGCAAGCACTAGATCTGCAAGTGCTTGTCACCAATATTCCTTTTGCTGCTCATGTCATAATTTGATGAAGTTCATTTTCTAGTAGATTGCCGAGTAAGGGTTCATGATTAAAGAATTTTCTGAGTTTTTAACTGACTAAAATGATTTCCTATAGCCTTGGTATTTGAAGGACAGCTAGCAAGTGAGAGCCTTTTGTTTCACAATTTCTTTCCTTGAGATTTTCCTTGCTTTGCCAGAATTATGCCAATTTAATTCTCTTACCCTTATATGTTATTTGATCTCATTTGTCTGAAAACTTTGAGGATTTTCTAAATCTCTAAGCTCCATAGTTTAATAGGGTATGTCTCAGATTTGATCATTTCAGTTCTTCCACTTCTAAAAATGTGTTCTGCATGTATATTCATATGGTGAACAGAACTTTTTATACAGAGCTATTCTTGTAAGCAATGCTTGTGTTAGCAAAAGATTGGAAACAACATAAATGTCAACCAATACTTGACTGATTAAATAAATTATTATACATCCATAGAGTGGAATAATCTATACCTATTTTAAAAAATGACAGTCTTTTATGTTCTGAGGCAAAACTGTATCCACAATTTATCCTATTCACCTTATTCCAATCTGACTTCTGTTCCCATAGCTCCACTGAAACTGCTCTTGTCAAAGTTACCAAAGGTTTTCATGTTGCCAAAATCAATGGATTCTTTTCTGTCTTTATCTTACCCTACCTATAAATGATTTATCTCTCAATTAGCCACTGCTGCTTTCTTGAACACTTTTCTTCTTGAGATTTTGTGATACATGCTGGCGTTTCTTTTCTCTATGCCTAATCTTTTCTCTTCCTTCTCCTTTATGGGTTTCTCCTCCACTCAACTTGTAAATGTTGGCATACCTCAGGACTCAGTCCTGGTTCCCCTAATCGTCCCTATAACCACCCCTCTCCAGAGATCACAACCATCAAACAGAATTGAAATCACATTTAGACACATCGCTTTCAAGTCCAGAACTCTTCCTTAACATTCCATTGCACTTATAAAATCCAAATGCCTTACAAAACCGATAGTATGTAAATGCTTTGGACCCTGCCTGTCTCTTCATCCTCATCTCCTCTATTCCTTCCCGACCCCACCAACCACAATGATCCAGCAACACTGCTTTGTGACATTTCCCGAGACACATCATACTCTTTCTAATATTAGGAATTTATACCTGTTATTATCTATTCCTGGAATGCTCTTTCCATGGTCTCCCAGTGGCAGTTTTTATACTTCAGAACTAAGCTTAAATGTCACCACATGAGAAAGACTTCCCTAACACACACTAAAGTATTACTTTAGCCTCCAATGTGGGATAGGTGTACATTACAGGGAGGACAAAATAGATGAGCCATTGGGATATAGGAAGAAAACACTACACTATTGATTTGTATTTATTTTTACTACATCTTTTCAATTATCTGCAGTGTGTATATTTTATATAATTTATAATATAAAATAGTTGTATACATTCACATATATACATGCAAATATATATACATTTAAACAAATATGCTTCTACAAGGAGCGTACAAAATTTTTAGTTACTATGCGTACTTGGTAATGTATGTTTGAAAACCACTACCCCTGGGGCAGTTGGCTGGCTCTATCAGAAGAGCCTGTGACTCTTGATCTTGGGGTTGTGAGTCCAAGCTCCAGAATGGGTATAGAGATTACTTAAACAAATAAAACTTAAAAAAATTCTAACCCCCCCAAACACTACTCTTGAATTATTCTGTTTATATCCTTTGTGACTTGATTATGAGCTCTAATTATTTTGAGTGTTTTTATATATGTTGTTTCCCAACTAGAAAACTCCATAACAGCAGAAATCATAATTGTCATATTCACTATTGTATCCTCAATACCTAGTATTACTTGAGTGATTGAATGAATGAATGGAATGTATATATATTCATAAATATATATATATATAATATATAATTTATTTAGTTGGTATGGTATAGCATATATAACATCAACTACAATGCAATATTATGCAATCGTATATGTAATATAATTTTTACATTAGCAACAAAGGCTTTAAAATTATTATGAATTTAAACACAAAATTTACAATGCCCATAAGTTGGAAAAAACTAAATTTTTATTTAAAGACCTAACAGAAACCCTGTGTCGATGGAGAGAGATACTGTTTTCCTAGCTAATACAACTTAAAAATTACAAAGTGTCTTTCTTTTATGAGTATCTGAATTTGGGGCAATTACTATCAGAATCCTAATTTTTTTCTCCAAACCGGACAAAATGATTCTCAATTTTATTGGAAAAATTAGTATTAAAAAACTGCTAAGAAAGTTTTAGAAAAAATAGTAGTCTATATGATATTGGGATAAACAAGTGGATAAGAGTTCAATTCAGATTCACACATCACTCATTAAAAGTTCCAATGTATCTACTCAGTTAGATTAGTCCCAAATGGAAAGGAATTAGTTAACAGTACCAATGGAATGGAAATTGACTACTGCATATACTATTGCATGCTAAATATTAACGCATTTCTCCATCATTGTGGCTCAAAAATGATAACGTGTTTGATCTTCAAAGGGTCTTCACATGTATCAAGAAAGTAAATATTAATATTATTTCTAAAATTGTTTGTATAACTGAATTCCAACTGATAAAAGATTTAGGGAATAGAAAGATAGTATCAAAATTTCTGGACAGGAGCAGGTACATATTCCAACAGCATATTTATAGTTATATTTTCATATTTGAGAATGGAAGTAAACTATTGCTTTTAGAAAATAAACCACAGAAAGTAAAACCTAACAAAATCTTCTTTGCTGGTGCAAATATATTGAAGATGGTTCCTTTCTTATCAATGAAATAATAAGGGAGCTTACACTCTAACCCAGGATCAGGGAGAAATATGAAGATACATGTAAATATAGATATATGGAGATAGATAGATAGATAGATAGATAATATATAGATATCAAAAGATACATATATATTTAAAGGAGACTTGTGATAAATAATTCACTCATAATGAGAAAGGAAGTTTTGAGTTTTTTATACATCTTACTTATCTTTTCAAATGTTAGGTTGTGATTAATATATCAAAGTAAACTGCACTGAAGATTTCAAGGCAGAGATACAGGAGAGGTGTTATACACATAGTCCACAGAGAGACTATATTTTTAAAAATCTCTGTTAGATGTCTCTCTTCTCCAAAGTCTCTCCTGGCCATTCCGCTATCATGGGGCACGTGTGTGTGTCCCAAATATATGTATATATTTATCTATATGTATATATTTAAACTCATATTTCACCCAGACCCTGAACTACAGTGCAGGTTCTCCTGTGTATCATCCAGCCTCAATGATTGTCTCAAGCACTCTTGCTGAATTCCGCTCCCCCTATCCGATTAACTTCCAATTTTATGCAGAGTAATTGACTCCACTTTAACCTCTAACCTCAAACTTGTACATCCAAATCATCAAAGATGATCAGATTAAACAAGCCTTCAGATTGCTAGGACACATTCTCCTGAGACTATGAAGTGGCTGATATAAAATACGCACTTCTTCTTTCTTCTCTCTTTCTCCTTACAGCCCATTTCCTGAGCATGTACTTATACAGTCACACAGGCCTCTGCACCAAAGTGTCCCATACTTGGTTTAATGCTCTGCTGTTATCTTCTTGATATTCTCAGTAACTCTTGAAAAAGGGGTTCTGCATTTTTATTTTGCACTGGGTTCTGTAAAATGTGTAGCCCATTTTGCTCTCCCTGTTGTCTCTGTCTCTGTCTCTCTCTCTCTCACACACACTCACACACACTTTCAAGGAGGATTTGACAGACTCAGTACTCATAAGGATAAGCCTGTAAAACTTAAACAATAGTGTTACACCAAGAGGAGTACACACATTATACAGAATGATCTTTTATGGAGAAATACTGAATTCATACTCATATTTTAACCATGTTTCAGATCCCAGTAAAGCTTGGTATTTGGAAGATGAGGTTTTTAAAAAGAACAATAGAACCAGAAATCTTTAACAAGACCAGAAGTCTTAATGAAATTTTATACCTATAAGAAAGCCAAAGTGTATCAATCCTTAAGATTTTGAGGGAAATTCCAGTAGGAATTAATTAATAAATGTTCAGAGAGTCTGAGTTCCTTTACTAAATGACAGATTAGTATTGATTTTATGTCTGGAATCCAGAAATGATTTCTTCTTCCTCCATCACTTGCAGTTCCATATCATCATATCTCATGTGAACTAACTCCATGTGGAATTGAAAGTAACGCTGTGAAGTATGTAAACTTTTGAAAATCTGAGTCATCTTTTTTTGTGCTTGATTTCTAGCTAGTCTTTCATTTTCATGTTGTTGCTAAGTGCTTTTCCATCTAATTGCATAGGGACTGATTTGTTTAAAACCTCTGTTTAGAGTTGGGCTTTTTTCTCTTCACCGTGGACACCATTCTGGCATTGTTTTCTTGCTTTCATTGTTTCCTAAAGCTCATTTCATCATTTAATTTTCATCCCTTCACCCCTCCCAGATGTGAGTGATATTACCCTTTGGCCTTAAATATATGCTTCTAACAGCTGTTTTGAAACATTCATTGCAAGAGACAGAAACAGAGCCCAAATATTTATGTTACTAATCTAAGCACACTTTTCCTTTAGGGTTTTTGATGATAAAAACTATAGGACATGGATCATGAAAAGAAAGTAGGTCTCTGGAATTTATGGTGGCCTCAGTGAGATAAGGAGATAATTATTGGAGTTCAGGGCTATGGAAATGGTGAGAATTTGAGGGACCAAACTTTCCAGAGTGAGAGAACTTCAGAGGACTGGTCATGGCATTCTGTAAAAATCTCCCTTGAGGAATTACCTGAGTGATAAAATTTGAAGAGCAAAATCATAAGAAAATAAGCAGAAAGCAGCTGCTGAGATTTTAAAAATAGAAGCAGATATTTTGGCAATCTTGTCGTGCAGGGTAGGTGAAAACTGGAGTTTAGGACCACTACAAAAAAGGGCCTTATAAAAGCCTCAGGCTTTCAGTTGAGACTCATGAAGGGGCAACGGCTATGTAATAGAAGCAAAGCAGAAGCAGATTGTCCTCAACCGAAACAACGCCACCTGCACATACTTTCCTGGTCCGCAAGAAGGAAGGTAACAGCATTCAGAGTCTCAACACTTTTTTTATTTACAACCTCTGGCATTCAGTCAAAAATTACCAGATATGCTAGAAAACAGGACCAAATGACTGAGAAACCAAAGAATAAAAAAGTAAAAGTAGACCCACAGAAGTTTTAGATATTTGAGTTATCAGGAGTAGACTTTAAAACAACTATTTATAATATGCTCCAAAAATAAATGCAAAGATGGAATTTTTTCACCACAGAATTGGAATTGAATTTTAAAATTAAATAGAAATCAGGGACCTTACAAAAAACTGAAATTTAGATATAGAGGAATTTAACAGGAGATTTATCACAGTAGGAGAAAGAAAAAATATATATATATTTTAGAATATATATTAAAGAAAAAAAAAAATATATATATCTACAGCATTGTCTATACACATACAGAGTACATAGTTGAAGCAAGGAAGTAAAAGATGTGTGTAATAAGAGATATGTGGAACCTAGATAAATAAGCCTTAAATATTTAACTAGAACCCATGGAGGAGAAGAGACAGAGAAGGAAATAGAAGTATGAGAAGAAATACTGGCTGAGAATTTCCCCAAACTGATGAAAAACAGCAAGTCATTTGAAATATTCAGAATACTCTATGAATCACAGCCTGGCTGAATACAAGATTATACCTAAGTACATCATGTAAAACTGCCAAAAACTAAGACAAAAGGAAAATTTAAAACCTGTAAATAAAAAAGAAAAATTAGTTTAAAAGGTGTAGTTATAAGACTAAAAGCTGACTTTTAAAACAAAACAATGGGAGAGAGAGAGACCATTTACATGCTGAATGAAACAACTGAATCGGTATTTAGGGAAAAAAATATTCTTAAAAAATGAAGGCTAAATACAGACACAAAGACACTTTTGGAAAAACAAAAACTCAGAGAAGTTAAAGCTATAGTTCTTGTCCCGAATGAAATATCAAAGATAATTCCTCAGACAAGAAGAAAATAATCCCTGATTGAAGTATAATAATACAGCAGGAAGAAAAAACACTGGAAAGGGGAAAAGTTAGACTATATCAAAACAAATATTAAATGCTAAAACAATAATAATAATACAAATTCTGTCCAAAATATATAGATAATCAATATTTGCAGAATTAATGGTGTGAAAGTTGGGAAGGAAATTTTTTAAAGTACTTTAATGAGAAAATGTAAAAGTAATAAAGATATATTTTAATCAGTAAAAGATACCTATTGTAATATATAGGGTAAGCATTTAAAGAACTAAAAAAATAAGAAATAGTCCATTCTTTAAAAAACTAAATAATGACATGGAACAAGGAGCAGAAGGGATACGGAATATAAATGGTAAGATTATATAAACCCAAATATGTAAGTAATTAAGTGTTATATATATTAAATACTCTAATTCATAGACAAAGAAAGGTTGTTAACACTGGATAAATAAAAATACAACTATTTCTATTTAGAAAGATGTAACACATATGAATGTAAATATATTATATATGTTCATATATGAGTAGATACAGGAAGGATAAAAATACAAGGACATTAAAAGATATCCTAGGGGCTCCTGAGTGGCTCAGTTGGTTAAGCCTTCCATTCTTGATTTCAGTTCAGGTGAGATCAAGACCCACATGGGGCTCTGCACTCAACACAGAGTCTGCTTGAGAATCTCTCTCTCCCTCTCCCTCTGCCCCTTCACCTGCTCACTCACACACTCTCTCTCTCTCTCAAAATAAATAAAATCTTAAAATAAAATAAAATAAATCCTAAAACAGTTATAATCAGACAGGGTGGAAAAAAAATTACAAAAGAAAAAAAGGGAAGTTTGTAATAATAATCAATTAATAGCATTACATTTGTATGTAATATCCTCAAACATATCTCCAAAATACAAAACAAAATTAAAATTTCTGAAATAAAAGCAAAATTCACACATCCAAATAAATAACAGAAGACTTTAATATATTTTCTCAGTAACTTACATCAACAGGAAAAGAAAAAAAAAAAAAAAGCAGAATAAGCACACAATAAAACTAGACCTAGCATAAAGTATACCCAAAAACTGCAGATAACTGTTATTTTTGAGCCATTATTTTCAAGTAACAGTTACCAGAATGGATCATATATTAGGTCATAAAGTAGTGCTCAATATAGTTAAAAGGATGAAAAATATATAAAGGAAATTCTTTGATCACAGTGGAATTAATCAAGAAACTGATATTAAAAGTAACTCTAAGAAACTGAATGTTTGGCAGTCAACATATTACATTTCAAATAACCAATGGAACAAAAGAGAAATCACAATGGCAATTAGAAATATTTTGAACTGAATAATTCTGAATTTCTGACATATAAAACTGGGGAGATGCACTCAAATCTATATACTCAGAGAACAAAGCTGTGCCCTAAATGCATATATTGGGGAAAAAAAAGCCCACTGAAAATTCATGAACTTAACTTCAATCTCAAGAAGAAACAAAAAGAAGAGCAAATTAAGCCTGAAAAAAATTAAAAAGAGGAAAATAATGAAACAGAAAAATAAAGAAATTTTAAAAAGCCAAAAGAACAATAATATTGATAAATCCCTTCCAAGACACGGAGACAGAAAGTCAAAGACCCAGAGACAGAAAATAAACATGAAGGAGGAAGTGGAGGAGGAGGAGAAAAATTAGTTTTTTAAGGAAGTTTCTTCACAGATCTGGGCTGGACAGTATCCAGTTGAATACTCGAGTAGGATTCTCTTCATTTCTCCAGAGTTATTTCTGTATGCAGCTCTCCTCTATCTGGTAATATTTCCTGAAAATTCTGCCTGCTTTAGTCTCCACAAACTCTCAGCCCATATCATCAATTCTAGGAACCCTTGTCTGGGAACTCTTACAAAGGGCTATCAAAGGGTCTCACTTCATTTGTTCCCTATTCCTCCAAATCACTTTCTTTCATTGCCTAATGCCCTGTATTATGTTGTTCTTCTTATAATTTCCCCATTATTGTTTGTTTGGGGAGCATAGGGTAAATCCAGTCTCTGTAATTCCATTTGACTATAAGCAAAAGTACTAAAAAATATTCAAAAGCAATTGTATTTTAAAGGAAAAACACCAAAATACATTAACTTCTAGCTAATAGAATCAAAACCATGTCTAACATTTAGTGAAAAAAAATATCTTTCAAGTTGAGAGGGGAAAAAAATCAATCTACTACTATCCTCTTGAGAAATTATGTTTTCTTGTCAAGGCAGCTGTGGAAACCATCTGTGCATATACCCAAGATTTTCAGCTATGTAATATCTTAGTTACGTAAATATACAGTTATGTAACACCTGTTAATCTCCTGATCTTTTTGAAGGCAGATCTGTGTTATTACTGACTGAGCCTAGAAGGTACTCTCGTGTAATGAGCTACTTCCTAGACATTAGCAATGAAATGCCTTCCTGATGGACATACAGGTGACAATGTCCTTTGTAGATATGTCAAAATCTGTAAAAGAAATTCCAAATATATTTGCTTGGAATGCATTCTGTTTGCTGACCTGATACAGGGTAGAGTTATGAGAGCATGTTTTCCTTTTGATATGGTAATAGTGATTCCAGCGTTCAAGTCTGGATTCTTGAGACTTAAAAAATGGGATCACTACTTTGCCTTTCATGAGAAGGAATATTCAAAATGAAATTGTAATCCTACTCTGTGATAAAACATCAATTTATCCAGCTGTCTTGCTCTAAACAGTGGTGTTGGCAATGCAGACCAGTTTTACCAGAGTTGAAATAACTAAGGAAAGAAAATAAAAAGGAATTAGATTCTTAAGTAAAGTATCAAAAACAAGAGGCAAGAGATACCACCTTGATATTCACAGAAAACAAATCTCAATTGGTACTCTAAATTCTTTTGGTTTTATTGTAAAAAAAAATCAATTTAAATTTTATTATTCCACATATCCTTCCTTACATATTTTGCCAAATAATATTTATTCATTCTTTAATGACTGTGTTAGATTAGCATCTTCAAAAGCAGATCTTGAGACTAAGACTTGAGTATGAGTAGTTCAAGAGATGATTCTAAGAATCACTGGTGGGATGATGGCAAAGTGAGATGGAAAAAGGAAGAGAGTCAATATAGGGTGTGCAAATGAGCCAGTATCTACTGTAAGCAACTGGGGTTTACTTCTGCTGGAGACTTAAAAATTGATAATAAGATTAAAGTTCCAAGAGTAGTTAAAAGTACTGAAGGATTATATTTGCAACAACATGGATGGACCAAGTGGGCATTATGCTAAGTGAAATAAGTCAGACAGAGAAAAACAAATACCATATGATTTTACTTATACACGAATCTAAAAAACAAAACAAATGATGAAACAAATAAAAAGTAGAACAGACCCATAAATACGGAGCTGGATGACAGAGGGAAAGAGGGTGGGGGAGAATGGGCAAAATAGGTGAAGAAACAGGTATTCCAGTTATGGAATGAATAAGTCATGAGTATAAAAGGCACAGCATAGGGAATATAATCCATGGTATTGTGTGGTGACAGATGGCAGCTACACTTGAGGTGAGCATAGCACAACATAGACTTGTGGAATCACTAAATCATTGCTGTACACCTGAAACTAATGTAACACTGGGTGTCAACTATACTTCAATTTAAAAACAAATATACTGAGCAGAATAATTTGTTTGTAAGATTTTATTTATTTATTCTAACAGAGATAGAGACAGCCAGCGAGAGAGGGAACACAAGCAGGGGGAGTGGGAGAGAAAGAAGCAGACTCATAGCAGAGGAGCCTGATGTGGGGCTTGATCCCAAACGCCGGGGTCACGCCCTGAGCCAAAGGCAGACGCTTAACGACTGTGCCACCCAGGCGCCCCTGAGCAGAATAATTTTAACATCTGGTACAAAGATTGAGAACGTTTTTATTACTCAGTTTCTTTATTCTTTAACAATTAATAATTATCCAATAAATCAACTGACTTAGAAACTTCAGGAAGGTTAATTCTCTAGTGAACACAAACCATAGTTTGAAAGTTTCTGTATTTTTAGGAATGTATATATTGGTGAAAGGGGGTTGTACGAACGCATCTCTTATTATTTTGTGTTCAGATAATTCGTCTTGTCTTAGGAAAAGAAAGTGGCAAAAACAGTTATTTCAGGATTCTGATAACTTCGACTTTGGTTTTAAGAGCACTTTGACTTTATTACATGTGATGTCCTAAACTTTTATCAAAAAACTGCTTTCATTTGCAATAAAATTGTGAACAAACATTGCCCCCTTACGTAATGTTCCACGTGGAAAGATTTTAGCATATGGCCAGATATAAAACTTATCCCTTTAGTAATTAATATATTTAGTTCTTTCTATCATCTTGCTTTATTTTGAGTCCTGACTTCCAGAATGCTCAGAGGTAAATTTGATTCTTCAGTTATAGCAACAATGTTAATCCTAGTGGCTGCGTATTTATTTCCTCCTCCTTCTTTCTACTTCAGTTTTTTTTAAAGAAAACTAAGTGCTCTGTGTACTTTAACACAGTGATTTACCACTGTTTAAATAGAGCATTTTGTGACCTATGCTAGAAGAAAATGTTTCTAGGCCAAATACTCTTCTGTGTGATAGGAAAAAAAGACATCTCCTACAAGTGAGCTCTTCTCAGTCTACTGAGAGTAGTGAGATAATGAATCTTTGGTGATTTTCCATTCAGCCTAGGACTAACCGTTAAAGGTGGAAATGGTAACCACAAAGGAGCAGGAGCCAACAGAGGATGAACATACTTTACAGACTTTAGTCTTCATGTGCCTTACGGAAGATCTACCCCATGACTTGGCAATCTGCATTCTTTCTCCCAAGGAATATGTGATTGAAGGAAAACAATAATTAGCAATCCCTTTTCACAGCAATTTCGGGGTTTTGTTGTTGTTGTTGTTCATTCTGCTGGTTACCTTGTTGGTGAAATGAGCTGTGTACTTTCTTCCCAAGCCATTATGGCAAGATTACTCAGAGCCAGGGCACAGACCCAAGAGAAGCCTACCAAACCCCTCGCTGAGCAACGACTGAAGTCAAGATGCAAGGCCAGGATTCGTGATTTCCAACAGAGGCACAGAAATCAGGATATAAAAGAATGAAAACACTACATACCTTATTGGTCAGAACACTGGCTGCTTGGGGAGGTGGCCCCAGGCAATAAGAGAAACAGGAAGCCCTCCATTACTGCTCTCCTAGTGCCCTTAATTACAGTTAACCTCATGTAAGAGTTGTTTACTCGTTAAGTCTGACTCTCTGACTGGACTGTGAGCCCCTACTAGGCAGGTGCCACATCTTACTTAGCTGAATAACACCCATTATGCATTTTGTCTTAAATATAGTAACTTGGTCCCTTGAGTATTTAACTCAATTGTGCTGAAGCAAAGGTCAGGAAAACAAGCCTTCACAGACGTAAGAGAAATATTGCCATTCAAATCACAGCTGTGTACACGGCTTCAATAAAACATGCTTACTTCTTCTAAAAGAAAGGATAATAAAAGACTGCTATGCTGTTACTGTAATTATTTCGCCAGGAAATTGATAACCCAAAAGAGCCTGTTTGTGGATATGCTGAGGAATTCTACATATCAAATTAAGTCGTTTTTCAATGAGATCATTACTGCAGACAAATATACGACTGTTTCAATTCCTTTGACATGTCAACTTAAACAACAACAAAAAAGTACACTGGAAGAACTTAAGCTAAATATTCACCTTTACTTTCCACCCACATGGGTAAGAATCACAAACACTCTGTCTGCACCATCTCCATGCACAGATACCTATGATTTCTCTTAAAGAGTAGAGCTTTCCTGCATCAGCTCAAAGTAAAAACACTGTAGAGACATCTACCACTAAAGAACTCTATCAGGTGTTTCCAAATGTTTTGGAGAGCTAAATATGATATAGTAGGGAATTCAAAGAATTCAGAATGAATAGTATGAGGCTAAAATACAATCAGTCACAAATTATTGGTAATTTCATCATATTTCCTTGTTGAATAAAAAGCTGAGTCTTTATCTGAATGGTTATATGACATGATAGACATTACATTCCTAGTACCTGTTCCTCCATTGTAGAACAAATAAGATAAACTGTAATGACATTTTTTAATGTCTTAAAACCTGATATTCTAAGCTCTACAGTTATCCCTCTGACATTAAGAATTAATTTTTTATGATTATATAATTATGACATAAATTGTGCATAATTTATTTATAAATATTAATATATTTATTTACAGATATTTATTAAGATTTATTATATAAGCCTCACATAATTATATAACATATGATTATAAAATAACAATATAATTATAGTGTATGCTTGTTTTGAAGAGGTTGAAAGAGTTTGGCTCAAAAAAACCAACAACAACAACAACAAAAACAAAACTAACATGCTGGAGTGCCTTGGTTGCTTAGTCAGTTAAGGGTCTGCCTCCAACCCAGGTCATGATCCCAGGGTCCTGGGATCTCTGCTGAAAAGGGCATCTGCTTCTCCCTCTGTACTGCAACCCCCCCCCCCAACCCCCTGGGTAATGCTCTCTCTCTAATAAATAAATAAATAGTCTTTAGAGGGGGAAAAAAAAAAACAACTAACGTGCTTAGAGGACATACATGCTTTTTTTTTTCTTGAGGTATAACTTGTAACTTTATAGTAGTTTCAAGGTTACAACATAATTTGATATTGTATATACTGCAAAATGATCACCATGATGAAGTCTAGTTACCATTGTCACCATATGTAGTTAACAAATTTTTTTTCTTGTAATGAGAACTTCCAAGATTTACTCTTAGCAACTTTCAAATGTGCAATGCAGTATTACTAACTATAGTCACCATGACGTACATTATACAAACTTTAAAGTAGGGAAAAGGACCTAAAATTATTTTTGAAATGTGCAGAAGTATATGTTCACCTGACAATTAGATTTTCCAATCTCATAGTCAATATTATGATGTTTAAGATTCAATCTATTGACAAAAAGATATTTAAAGCTGAAATAAATTAAAGAATGCTATTTCAAATAGTAAAGTAAATACAAGGTCAGGCTAAACCCTCCACAGTGCTCTAAATCCCATCTTCCTCTCTGACCGCAAGGAATTGCTTTGTGAGTCATTCCTTTTCTCTGTCTTCAATCTCCTTTTTCCCACGGAATCATTTCCCCACTGCCTATCATTGTGACCAAGCTTTTATCTTAAGACCCATCCATTAAACCTGAGACATAAAAAAAGAAATTAGACTTGCACCTGCACTCCTAGCGTTTACCTAGGAGGTAAATAAAAGTTAGCCAAATAATCACACAAATTAATATATAATTAAAATCTACTTAATTGCCAAATTCATGGAATTATTTTGTGTGGTTCTGCTTTATCAGTAGCATTTGGGATAGTTTTCCACCTTCTTTTTAAAATCCCCTCTTTTGTCACTTTCTGTGATAGTCCTTCATGTATCCTTAGTCTATTTCTCTACTGTCTTTGTAGTTGTGTTCATTGGCCTTTGTTTGTATCTTCAATGCAAGTGATTTTCCTATGGCTATCTGTTTTCATCCCCTATCTTGTATCACTTTCCAGTCCTTGTTAGCTTCACAGTTGCTTCTTTTATAGCTACATATATCTTTCCAAATGATAAACCCATGGTAACATTTCCTAGTATATCCTAAGTGACATGAATCACTTGCTTTATTGATTGCTTTTCCCATGCATTGCCCTTTCTCCACCCACTTGTCCATTCTCAGTCCTTGGTAGTGCCGTTAATGTCTCACAGTTCTCCCCCATCTTTCTGATGATTACTATTCAATTTCTCTTTCTCCATCTTTGTTGCTCCTCTCCATTGATTCTCTTAAGTTCCCAGGATTCTGTTTTCAGTATTTCTTTAATCTCACTTTATTTGTTCTTTCTAGATAATTCCTCTTTCCTATAGCTTTAGCTATAAGCTTATGAATTCCGAATCTTTATAGACAAACCAGGCAATCATTAAAACTACAGGGAAATATTTCCACTTGTGAATAGATATTATAACACATCTCAAACTTAATCCTACCAGAATAGAACTCATCATGCTATGGCTTCATGGGGATGCTATTTTATAGTTTAAATACTTTACTGTGTTGGGATCACTGGTTTGCGGACTCTCCCAATATAGACCATGAACTCTTTAAAGGCAAGGACTTTGTGTCTCTATATTCTTTAAAGTCTAACGTATCATCTGCCTTTTAGTAAGTGCTCAAAAATACCAATGATGTAATGAATAATGTAAATCCATTGAAGGCACAGCTTTATTTCTGACACATGAAGCCATATTATATGGGAGATATATTTGAGGCATGAAGTAGAAAAATTAAATAGATCTATAGAGATAAAAATTATAGAGTTTCCTTTATGATCCTCCCATTATTGTCAAGTTGACCCAAACTGATTAAAGTATTCTAAAATTATTGGTTTCTGGTGTGTAACAAGTATTCCATTCTCTTAGCTTTTAAGAGAATAGAGCAAAGTCCTTAACAAAGCATTGCTCTCCTTTCTAATTACATTTTGTGTTTTCTCAATAAAGACAAAATCAGGGGTATTTTTTTTTTTCCCGTTGGCCTTCTGGATGTGAGAAATGGGCATCCAGCTCTCCCTTTACACTACAACATCCCAAGAATTTCTGAATTCAGATAGGGTGACACAGAAAAATTTAAGCTCTATTTGAGTTTAGATTTAAAAAAAAAAAGCATTAACATCTTTTCTTGAAATAAACAAATAAAAATAATTGTAGAGTCTGAGAAAATATGTAGAATAAAGCAAGTGAGATCAAACTGTGAATCTCTAAGCCTCTGTAACAACCGATTAGATTGCCTTTGATCTCTCTCTCTCTTTTCCTCTCAGCAGTTCAATATAGAGATTATCAATATGGATTGCCTTTAATTTTACAAAAATACCTCAAAATGTTCTGAAAAATACAGAGCTTTATTCTTTCATAAACAATGAAGAAAATAACTGCTCTAAAAATACTTAGCAAGAACTCATTAAGCAGCTCAGCATTCAGGCATGGAAAGTGTTCACACCTTCTTAATGAAAAAGGGAATAAAACTGGTGGGAGAGAATATAAAACTTAAAACAAGGAGAAGAGAAGAAGTTATTTTAAAAAGAGAAATATATAAAATAATATCTGAGAATTATTTTTAAAAATAAAGCAGTTAACTTATTTTACATATGCCAAAGGATTATTTTCATTCTTTTCTTTCCTTTTTTGCTAACAGGACATAATTTTATTACATCCTAGCAACATCAATGCTACTTTCAGTTGACATAAAATCCATACCCATTGGAACTTTGTGAGCAACAGACACAAGTTTCTGTGGACAGTATCTTAAAATATGTGTAGGAAATGATGACTCTCACACAAAGGAGTTGCTAGATTCTTTCAACAGGCATCGATCTCACAGGCAGTTTTCAATGTGGTATTTTAGGTGATTGAAATATTTATGTGTCCTGTTACAAATCACTTCTCAACTGGGAATACAACACTTTCTGATAAACTATTGTTCTATTTTTTCCAGTCTATGTTATCTTCAAAGAACTGTTGTTGAAATAGATATTTTTTTCAGTATCAATCAAATCAGGATAAAGAGAAGCAAAATTAGCTTAGGATAAAATGCCTTAAAGACATATATTTTCTCAAGCTGTGCAAAATCCTAAGACGCAATAGACAGAAAGGCAATACACTGCACTTATATACTGCTTTTTACCAAAGGCTTTCAGAGCATTTTAAAACACAATCATTAAGCCATATCTATAGAGGCAGAAACAAATACACACAAAAATTGTAAAGCAGTCAGGAGGTTGGAAATATCAGCAAATACTAAACAAAATGAAACAAAACAAAAACCAAAAACCAAAAAACATCATCAGCCCTTAAGACAATCAAAATCTCCTCAACTTCATCAGAACCTTCACTCTAGACCTCTATACAAAATTTTCAAAGCTCTTCTTCCATCCCACATGTTCTTACATTTTGATTGCCTCAGGAAGCTCACCGTATAATTAAGGAGTGACAATTGCCTAAGCATATCAACAATGATGGGAAGAAGAAAAAGAAGTAAGTATTGAAGTATGAATATGGCAAGCTTTAATAATGTAGAGCCGAAGAGCAAGCAGATGGCTAGAGTTGTGGACATCTGTTGAGAACTGGATACTTATTAGAAGGCAGTGAATTATGGAATGGCTTAAAGCTTCAACCTGCAAGATATTCTAGCAGACATGCTTAGAATGACTTAGAATGGTTGCAGGTTAAACAATAATATCATCGTCACCATCATAATTAGAGCATTTTATACTCTTTAAGACATTTCATATACAATGTCTCCCTTCTTCCTTTCAACATCTCAATTTTGCTTGACAAAAAATTGAAACAGAGTTTACTGTCCCACTCAAGCACATATTAAGGTGTCAATGATAGGATTAGCTCAAATATCCTCTTCCTTAGACTTGTATTTTTAAAACTTCCAGAGCAGAGTCAAATTAGCTTAGAATCAAAATCAATTTGAAGGCAACTAAAGAAATTATTTTGGAAGTATACATAAGCTGTTTAGTAGATGTTTGCTAAACTTACAGTTAAAAAAATTGTAGTGTTTTTTGTATGTCTGTAATGAAATACTCTAAACCAATATGCAAAGAATCCCAATGGATCATTAATACAATTTGGTTAATGAATTTCAGATTCCTCCAATAGGACAATAGGATTTTAATGTGCACGGTGTTACCACTCTTATTATTTTATACAAGAAATATATAAGAAGATCTGTTTTAAACAGAACACGTTTTGTCCTTCAAAATTCTGCTCATGTTTCACATCTCCTACCATATATGAAAAAATGGATGACAGACATAAATGCAATAACTAAAACTATAAATCTTCTTGAAGAAAACAAGAAAATGCTCTTGTGATTTTTTTGTTTAGGCAAAACTTTCATTGAAAAGGACATAAAAAACACTAATAATAAAAAATAATAATTGGACCTCATCAAAATTAAAATTTCTGCTCTTCAAAAGATGCTATTAAGAAGTGAAAAGAAAAACCCTGATTGGAAGAAAATACCCACAAATCTTATATATGACAATGACTAGGACTGGGAATATATAACAAACTCAAAATTCAACAAACAAAACAATCCAATAAAAAATGGGCAAAAAACTTGAATAGACACATTACCAAAAAAGACAAATGAATTGTAATTAAGTACATTAAAAGCTACTAATAATTTTAGTTATTATAACTAAGTGAGACACCACTGCATGCCCCTCAGAATAGAGAGAAAAAATAAAATCCTTGACAATGCCAGGTACTGACAAGGAGTTGAAACAACTAGAACTCATACATTTCTGGTGGGAAGGCAACATAGTGCAGTCTCTCTGGAAAATAGTTTGGCACTTCTCATGAATTTAAATACACATTTATTGTATGACCCAGTATTCTCACAAGAAAAGTGAAAACATATCCACCTAAAAAACAAGAAAGCAAACAAACAAACAAAAAAAACTGTATGTGAATCCCTTCGGCAGCTTTATTCATAACCACCAAAAACTGGAAACAACCAAAATTTCCATCAACTACTGAATGGATAAACATATCATTGTACATTCATCCAATGAAATATTACTCAGCAATGACAGATACAACACAAGCATTATGCTAAGTGAAACAATCCAGTCCCAAATATCTACAAACTGTATGAGTCTATTTAAATGACATTCTGCAAAACACAAACTAAAGGACAGAAATCACATCACTAATTGTGCACTGATAAAGCGAGGGGAGGAGATTGACTCCAAAGGGATACAAGGTAACAGGATAATGGACAGCGTACATTTCTTGTTTGTGGTGGTGGTTACATGACTGTATATGTTTGTCAAAACTCAGAACTGTTCATTTTAAAAAGATAGATTATAACTTTATTGGTCTGATTTTAAGAGTAGGCAAATGGGATTTCATGATTAGGTTGCTAAATGTTCCCATGTCTGAAGATGTCTTCCAATAAATGATGACCCTGGTATTTATATCCTTATGTATCCCCTCCCATATTGAATCTGGGCTGTCTCTTAACAAAGAAAATGAGGCTATGCCAGACCAAATAAGCTTCTAGGACTGCATTCTCAGCTGTTATCATGTGAAACAAAGAACTACCCAGTCAATCCACAGAGTCATGAGAAATAATAATTGACATTGTTCAAAGCTCAGCTTCCCATTGGAATTTCCCAAACTAGTCATCTCTTCCATTTGGAACAGTATATCACTAGTGCTTGAATAAATGCATAGGTTATGCCAATGACAGCTAACATTTATTGAGTGCCAGGTACTGCTCCAACTCGTTATATGTATTCACTCACTTAATTCTCACAATAGCTATTTGAGGTAGGGTTCATAGCCAGCCTTCCAAACCAGTGTGACATAGAGCCAATATACCATGGTGTTTGAGGCATGGTCTTAGAACCACACTATCTGAATCTAAATCACATCTTTGCCACTTACTAGCTCTATGGTATTGAGCAAGTCATTTAACTTCTATGTCTCAGGTTTACCATCTCTAAAATTGGGATAATTGAAGAATTGCCTCCTAGACTTGTTGTAAGGGTTAACTGATTTAATATATAAATACTACATAAGGAAAGCACTCCAAACATGCTAATTATCATTGCTATGGAACTTTTCCTATATTCAGTATGGTGTAGTAAAAAAATCACAGGGTTTGGAGTAAGAAGAGATGAGTTTGAATTCTCATTTCAGTACTTCTCACCTGTTACAGTTTATGCAAGTCACCAAAATTGTGCAGTTCTCAATGTTAGCACTGATAAAATGGGACTAAAAAAATACTAATACTATTTTTGGGGTTCAAATGTGATAATTTTGTGAAAGAGCTGTATGAATTTTAGAGCCCTATAAACAATTAACGGACATTTCTATTTCATGGGTTTTTTTTTCCAACATTTACATATCGTATCTCACTATTAAATGCAGATTCCTTCCATATCAGGAACTATAACATCTACATTTTTCGTAGAGCACTGGGTTCTGCACACTGTCATCCAACTGTCATTAGACTCTTTTGCTTTCTAACTCTCAGGGTTTATGAATAGGACCTGACCCTTTAGGCACTGCCACTCTGAATAGGGCTATCACAGAAAGCAAGGTAAATTGGTAGAAGTAAATGTCCTCATTGGTAAAATGGGATGAAAATGCCTTCCCTGATAGCTGAAATGAGCATTACTGAAAATCTATATTCATGCCTGATACAATGCTTGGTATATGATAGATACTCAATCAACATTAGTGCCTATCCTACCTCAGCTAAAATTTGAAATAATCTTTTCATCTCACAAAAGCAAATAAAATATAGTTTGTATCAGTTGCTAACACTCCTCTAAAAATAATTTCCTTTACTACTAAAATTTATGCCCTTGTTTACCATGTTGTAACTTTACTCTCAAATATTATACTCACTGTCAGCATAATCCTTTGGGAGTTTTTTCTTGGCAGATGCATGGAAATAATGTTTGCCTTCTGTTTTGTGGCCTCCCTTCCTATCTCATTGTTACAGTGAAAGGCTGAGAAGGCCATTTCTATGTCAGGGATTTGCTGCACCCAAGGATCAGGGAGGCCACTGTACAGTACAAGTGACAGTTCTGATGGTGAGCCATGGAACCATATTGTCATGGAAATAGTTTACCCAGGGGTGTTTTATTGGATGACCATCATGAAAGCAAATGCTGATAAATTGAAAGATGTGTCCATGCTGGGAACAGTCCAGAAAATTGTGCACAGCAGCATTATAGTTTCTGTAAAATTCAGTTTCCCAGTTAATAATTTTCATGATCCTACATTTTACCTAGTAAGCATGTCAGCAGGCTACCCCTCTCCTATGTAATTCTACTGACTTTTCTCCATATTGCATTATCTTGTCGTCAGGGATCTCGCAAATACCAACATGAAAAGCTTTGCTATTTTAATAACATACAATGCATTTTGAATACAATAAGCCTGTGAAAATCACACTTTAGTCTGTAGTTTCATTGAAGCTTACAGTACATAATGCTACAGTAATTCTCCAAGGTACTTTTCAAAGACTGCCAAGAATAAATGCATTTTATCTATTGTTAACCATTCTACAGGCAGCAAGATCCTGGAGTGTGATATTGCCTTTTCATTGTTGCTCAAACCAACAGTATCCCACATGCATATGATAAAACATCAGGAAAACAATAAGGAGTCTTTCAACAAATTATACCAAACATAAATGCTACTGAGCCAGGTTTATGCATGAGGTGATTTTGGTATTTTAACATAATAGAACCAAATGAGGAATCCTGACTAGATGAATAGCAAATAATGTTTATTTGAGGAACAATGGTAAATTTTCTGGATTGCAAAGAGAACATGGAATTCCCATTGTAGTTATCATTTCAGTGTCATTTACTCACTGGTAATTCTATGGATCCTAGCAAAAGTATGTATATGTAGTCTTGCCTTAAGTAAGCAGAAAGACTTTTGAGAGGAGGGAATAAAGGCATACCATTTATATTAAATTAATTAATTAAAATTCCTATTGATGTGTTAAAATTTAAACAATTATAATCAAGGAATTATCATGCCACTTTGTAAAGTCATTTACTGTACCTTATTACAATTTTGGCAATGCCTATACCTAAAATCTTTAAACTATTTATCTGATTCCAAAGGTAGCATCCAGTTTGCTAATTGTACAGATATTTCTTGGAAGCAAAATCAACATCTGGAAGTGTCTACCTTAGCAACAATGTAGCCAGTTGTTGCTATGTACATTGAGTACTCTGAAAAGTGACGAATAATTCTGGGTCTCTGGGAAATCATGTTAATGTGGAGAAAGATTACGGTTAATCCATATGGTTTTATTGCCACTCCTACAGCTAGCACAAATCTCATCAACACATGTCATATGAGATCTGTTGAACAATTCTGGCCAAATTCACGGATAAGCCACATTTACAGATTGAATGGGCGTGAAAATCTGAAGTACAGTCAGACAGTGACATACATTATTTAGTCATTTGAAATATTCCTTGTTCAAAGTCAAAAGTGGTCTAATGAAGCCAAAGAATAGGGTGCCATCTGGCTCTATAGCTGGAGGATCTTCTGGAAAGAAACTGAGAATTGAAATAAAGTGAGGCACATAGAAAAAATATGGTCCAGAAGAATGAAACTTAAATGATGCATGTGATTGAATGATTATAAATAAAATATATTTAGTCATGCTTCTATTTAAATCTCTTGGCCCTTGAAGTAGAATCCTATTTAAATAACCAATTAGGTAATTTGAATTAACACTACATTAAACTTATGATGTACTGTATGCTGGCTAACTGAACATAATAATAAATAAATAAATAAATAAATAAATAAATAAATAAATAAATAAATAAAATTGATATACCATAAGTCAAAAAAAGCCTCACACTAACTTCTGATATAATAATAATAGAATAAATAATATGAATGTGATATTAATATATATATTTTATATATGTATTTCATATATACATATATATTTGTACTATCTAGTGAAATAATAAGACCAAGAAAAATAATGCTAAGAAATTTAGATCAAACTGAAAAACCATATGGATAAGCAAATATGTTCTCTTCTTTTTCCCAATAAAGTTATTTCTATAGTTCCCTATTAATAAATCTCAAGGTATTGCCAAATGTTTTGTACAGTGTAATTTTGTTTCAAAGAATATTGTACCACAAATTGGAACATGGTACTTTTTTAACTGGGCAGAGTTGCCATGACAACAGACTTTGTGGTCACAGTTTGAACCATACTAATACAAACTTCTCATCACTTTTTAATGTTATTTTGAGGAAGTTATAATCAACAGGAAGTGAAATATAACTAAATATACTACCTGAATTAGAGTTGCACTATCACACAAATAGCAGTATTTTCTGTTGCAAAACAGTGCAGGTGTTAATATAAAATATATTTTTGCCTGTAAAAATATCTACCCTATTTTGCCCTAATAAAACACAGCCACTTTGTACACTTCTTTTGAATTTTACCCTGAAGCGTGCAGATAGATCATCTAACTTACAGAAGAAATGTTAAAGAAGTATAGGGAAATCACAAAACATAATTGCTAATCTTCACTTCTTTTAAAAGAATCTTTTGGTTAATGCTAATTGAAAGGAATTCTCAAAGGGTACGAAATTTCATCGAATATCGCAAGAGGTAACCATTTATATTCATTCTGAATATAGTTGGGATTTCTAGTGAGTGGTGGTGTCATTTTGTAAAAGCTTACTTTAGATGGCTGTTTATTGCATTGTCAATTAAATTTCTGCCCTTCAATCCCTAAATCTCATTACCTCATTTATAGAAAGAAATAAAATCCAAACAAACAATTAGAGTTGGAAAGCAGATCAGTAGATTATTGCTGCATCAGAGGACTATATTCCCCCAAACAACGATCATTCATACTTCTGAGATTGCTCGAGTACATATTCAAGATTGGCCTGCTCAATTTTAATGACACATTTGGGAAAATTTAGTTTTTATGATAGCTTTCTTCTTTTTCTTGGGGAAAAAAGTTAGACAGGTAGATATAAATATAGGTGTGTGTGTGTGTGTGTGTGTGTGTGTGTGTGTTCCTATACAGAAAAAAAGGAGAAAGAGCATGTACATAATAAGAGCCCCACTGGACCTTTTTAAGCAGAAATAGATACTGAAATACTTTAGACTCTTAGGATATGATATATAATATCAAAACATTCACTGGTAATTGGGAGATCTATCCCCCATGGTATATTAAAAAGCACTAGTATGTACTTACTAAACAAGAAAATGATGAGAAATTATTATCTAGGGATAAACTAAGTACATTATAAGTATTATGAGCAGGAAGAAGAAAAAAGTATTACAGAGAGAAGACTAGAAAAAACCTAAACATGGTTTGAAAACCTTGACTCTTCAAATAAGATAAATGAAGAGAGTTTGTACCTTTGAATTCCAAAAGCTGCCTCAGGGAAAGTAGATTCTCATTAGACAAAGCAGTTACTAACCCAAAGTGTTAAGACTAGACATACAAAGAAGAAAGACAGAACTCTAGCAAAGTTGTTTCTGGAGATATTTACGTGACATTACATGGTCTATGGAAAACTTCATATTTTCACTTCCAGTAAAAACTGTTAATTACTTCATGATTGGCATTTGGATATTTGGCCTCAAAAGAGAAATTTCCCAAAATTAGTTTCACAATTTAGAAACTCCATTATCTCAACTATTGGCTAACACCACATTGACTCATTGATTCATTTATTTGCTATTTAATAAATACATTTGGGACATGTGCTACACATTCTGTTCTAACCACTGGGATTAAAAAATATATATATATCTTCATGTTTGATGCACTCCTTGCCTTCAAAGATTTCAAAGTTTGGGGGAAATAGGTAAACCCATAAAATTCATTAGTGAAGTTCTATAACAATTACTCTTTGGAACAAATGCAAAGGTAAGGAAGACAACATACTTAAGAGTCAGGGAAAGGTTATTGTGATGTAAAGACTCTTAGGCTAAGATCTAAATAATGAGGAAGAAAGAAAGACAATATATCAATGGGAAAGAAGTGTTGTAAATGTAGTAAGAGAGGTTACTCATGAATTGTATTTTCTCTACCATTGAGAAGAGATGATAGCATTTTGAGAGGTCACATAACCAGAATTGACTTTGAAGTTCAAGGTCACAGAGCTTTTTGAAGTGTTAGGTGACAAATTTTTCTGACTTACCTACCTGATACATAAAAATGAAATTCAGTGCTACATATTATACTAAATAACCTCATAAGCTCATTGGGTATGTCTTTTCATAGCCATCTCTAATCTTTTTCTTTCAGTGATTTACCACAATTCTATCCTTTTCAGAGGCATTTAAAGGAATACAAATTTGCAACCTCAATCTTAACTTTGTAATAGAGTATGTGTAGTAATAAATCTCAAAATTTCAGGTTTACTACATTTCCCTGGGAGAAAATTAGGCTTACCAGTTAAAATAAGTGATTATTTCTACTGAACATTTTATAGAAGTATAAGATACATGCATAAAAGTACAAATATCATAAAAATACAGATTAATGCATTTTAATTAACATGCCCATGTAATTACTACACAGATCAGGAAATAGAATATTCCCAGCATCAAGGAAGCCCTTCATAATTCCTTCCAGCCAGTATTCACCTCCTCCTCTCCAAAGTAACCAAATAAGTTGTGATGAGTTCCAGTTGCTCCACATTCTCACCAACACTTGATATTGTCAATCTTTTTAATTCTAGTAATCTGATAAGAATGTAACGGTATCTTATATTCATTTGTGTTTCTATTCTTCTTATCTATTAAGTTGTTTATCTTTTTGTGTTGATTTATTTTTATTCCAGGGTTAGTAAGTTTCTATGTGAGGTACATATTAACATACTAGGGCTTAAATTTACCATCTCACAATCTGCTCTGTATTTGTCTTATCGACTCTATATTTCTGTTTGTTTCCTTTCCTTTCCTTCCTTCCTTCCTTTTTGGTGGGTGGGGCAAGGGGGGTTAGATAGATCATGCATTTTCTTTCCCTAGTCCTTGTGCCCTGCTCTCTTACACTCTTTTATATTCTTCACTACTATTCCTCTACATAATTCATTCTGGATGTTTTCTAATAACCCTAAATTCCAAAATATTAACTCTCTCTTCAATCTTCTAGCTATTGAGTATTGAATTTCAACCACATTTTCATTTCTACAGTGTATGACCTTGGGTAAGTAAAGGTAGCTTATAGAATACACACAAAATTCGGTATATGATGAAGTGGATATGGAAAAAGAACCTTAGAGTCTATTTGGTTTCAGTTCACTGTTACCTTCAGATTATAAAAAACTAGATTTCCTCCACCTTGTATTCAGATGGTTATGAAGACTACTAATTTTATTATATAGTTAAAAAATGCAAACACTTTTTATAGTGGACGTTATAAATGTCTATCCAACATTCAAACATTCATTCCTCATAATTTGGTTAGAGCCTAGATTTTGTTTAAGAATGCACTTTTCCCTCTTGTGACAACAACTCTAGAAAGCTGACTGCATCCCCAACTACTGGGTGATGTGTCAGAACAATCCAAAATGATCAACCCATAAACCATGTTATTACTGATTCACTCAGGAATTCAGGATTAAGCCAACAAGTGCATGAGAGTTTCCTAATAATTGTTATTGAAACAAAATAATGAACATGAGCTAAATTACTCAGAAGGAAGGGAACAATTTTCTCTTGTCTTTAGACATGAAGAAGGAAGCACATAACCCCACCTACTATCATACTTAGGAACTTGAAAGAGGAAAGTACGACAAGGCCAAGACAAAGAGAATGATAAACACATAAGACTAGCAGGAAAAAAAAATCAAATTATACTGTTCCAGTTCAGAAGCCTGTCCATCTCTGAACTTTTAATTAGAAAAAAATAATATATTTCCTAATTGTTTGAGCTGCTTTGATATCAAGTTCTTAGTTACTGGAAGTGTATAATATCTTAAGAAATACTCCATTTTAGCAAGTACCAGAGTATATCTACATACCGACATTATGTGCATTAAGCTCTCTCTACAAATCCATTATAAGTATTAGTTATATTAATTAATTAAATATATATGTATTATATATTATAATATAAGTAAATACATATATTTTCTGAAAGTGTTTATAAAATATTATCATAAAGTTTTCACAGAAACATGTCTTATTCAAGAAGCATTTAATTCTCAAATCTGTCATGGCATTTATGGAATAATTTATCAAAAAAGTGATTTCTACTCCCTAACACTTGTTAAACTCAATTTTAGCTTTCAGAATAAAAAGTTAACTTTGAAAACAATCAATGTACATTCCATTGATCCAGGTAACAGCTTAGAATGTCTGCTTTATGTGGTTTCCTACCTAGGAGAGATAAATGAGATACAGCTTTGCTCTCAAAGACCTCAAAGTCTAGTAAGGGATACAAATATGTAAACAGGCAATATTAAAACTGCATTACAAGCATATTACAAATCTTGTAAGTGCTGACATACAAAGAAATTTGTAAATTCTTTTTTGTTCTTCAGGAAATTTTTCACAAAGGATGAGATTCTTCATTTGTTTCTCAAAGTGTCATTTTTACTAGGTGTATGTGGTGGTGGTTAGACAAAATAAACATCTACTAAAGCACAGAATTTTCAAACAAAAATGTAGAGTTAGAAGCCTAAATAGAAGAGATATTTTGGTGGTAGGACTGAAAGGGCTTAGTGACACAATGAATTTATGTCCTATTTCTTGCATCTACTAAAACACAAAAACTATGACATCCATTTCCCCAATCTCAACCACAGACCCAAGTGTTTTTCCTAAAATGTCAGTTAGTACTTAACATCCCAAATTCTTGCTACTCCAAAATGCTAATAAGATTGGTAGGAAGAATGAGGTAAAAGATTTTACAATATTTTACTTTTTTGATTTTAACAACTCATAATTTCTCTTTGAAGCTAAATCTATCCTTTTATGTGGGACAAGTTCAAGAAACTTGTTATTTTATTTTATCAGTAACTAATTGCAAAATTAGGATTAGAAAAAGAAAGATTAAAGAAGAACTCTTAACTCCAGAATCTGCTTTGGTTGCCCTGCATTTATTCAATCTTGTCCCTTCACCTTTGTGCATCCAAGCATTGCCTCTGCAAGAGATATATGGTAATATGACTTGCCTCATACTGTAATGCATTCATTCCCTTTAAAAGTTTTATTAATTTCTTCACCCTGGCATTCTTGCCCCACCTTCCTTAAAGATCTCCCTATAAATTTTCCTTACTCCTTGAATAAAATTGGTGCTCTGATGAGATGATTATTTCCTATGCTGCAGATTCACAAGCCCTGTAATTGTAGTTATAGGTAATTGTATATCTGTATATTATATTACTATCAATTTATACTCATTTAAATGTGTTTAAAGAAATATGCTTAGAAGTTCAATCCCAACTGTGGAAGAATGTGTCCTGAATGCCTGGTTTCAACTTAAAAAGTGTTACATATTTTAACAAAGTAAAATCAATGTCATCAAAAGTAAACAAGGATGGTACAAATATTTGAACAAACATAACCTTTCTTGTTGGCAAGACTTTCCCTTCAGGAAAAAAGTTAAGTTTATAGAATGTTAAAAAAGCAGATAAGGGGGAGAAGGCAAAAGCAACTTGGAAGGTTTTCAATAAGACTTTGAGATGCTATT
This sequence comes from Ursus maritimus, assembly GCF_017311325.1. Classification (NCBI taxonomy): domain Eukaryota; kingdom Metazoa; phylum Chordata; class Mammalia; order Carnivora; family Ursidae; genus Ursus; species Ursus maritimus. The sequence goes on along the minus strand of NW_024425563.1, from coordinate 62,463,491 downwards.
ACATAAATTGAAATGTTATTACATTTCACCATATGATAGAAGTGCCTTAAATCACCTAAAAGAATCTTATCTTGAGAAAAGAAAATGAGGAGGAGGAATAAAGTAATAAAGTTTTCTTTTCTTTTTTTTTTTTTTTTTTGTTGTTTTTATTTTGGATAGAGAGATTAGTCTGGTTACAGGGTGAAAACTTTTAGGAAGATATTGTTCATCATATTTGTAAAATATTTTGTTTGAGAGAAATGTCTAAGTGCGCAGGTGATGCACATTACTCTTACTTGGCATCGGTACAAGGCAATGGCCTGGAACAAGCCCAAGGTCGCCTTGAAACTGACCTTCCACCTGCATACCCAGCTTATGATTCCATGCTCCCACATTTGACAAACTCTGCTCCACATTTTCCAAGGTCTGAGGGGACATTCAAAGGCCTCAGCATTTCATGACAAAGACAGAAATTCTATAGTAAGAATAGAAAATTACAAAACATATGAATAAGATAAATTTGTATTCCCAAACCTACTATTAAAAAGCTCTAAATTCCTAACTAAATAGAGATGCTAGATCTGTTTCCTTCTACTCGTAAGGCAATTCGATGTAATTAAAAGTGTAGCTTCATTGTTAGGCTTTGTAAAGTGACTAAAAAGGCAAAAGGTAAAGGATTTATATTAAAATTTTATAAGCTTGACTATGAATATCATGAGGCAGGAAGTTGTATCTCTCGCTCACTGAGGTATCCCAAGAGAGCCTGGCACAAATTGAGTGCACCATAAATATTTGTTGAATGAAAGGAACATTAATGTTTTCTTTAAGTAGGCAAAATTCTATTTAAATAGTTCTGCTCAATTCAAAGCAAGTATTTCTAAATGAGTGGATTTTAATATTTTATCATAATTGTTATTTTTTTGTTTTAATGCACCTAAAAATAATAAGCTTAGGTGTTGTGCTGTGTCCATGCCTTATTTCAGCTCCACTGCAACTCTGTTAAGCAGGTACTTTAACTGTTAGACCAGGCAGACATAAAGAGCAGAGAGAAAAGTTAATGCGCCCACCGTGAGACAACTAGAAATTTACAAAGTCATGATTTGAACCCATCTCTCTGACTTCTAAATTCAGAGCCTCGATGCCTGTGCTAGATTGATAGGAATACCAGATAAAATATTGACTAGAAACCAACCTGGACATACAGACTTTCATTTTAAAAAGGACAAAATCACAGTGTGTGGTTGTCTAGTACTGCATTTATCAGAGATTAAATTAAGACACTTGGCTGAGTTTCTCTTCATTGTATTTTTTACTTCCTTTTCTACAGTAGAGTAATAGAATTATTAGGTGAAGTTTTCTCATCAACTGTTTGGAAATATTTAAACAATATGTAGGGACAGATAAGATAGGACACTGGCACAATTTAAAGAACTCCAATTTATCTGGTAGTAGGGAAAGGAGAATTGTACGTATGTGTATTAGTTTTTCTCACATAAAAAACTTTGATGATAATCTGTGAGGCAAGGAATACAGGAAATATTTTATAATTCAGGGTGAGAAAGGATTTACTTTTCTGGATTTCGCCTCTGGCCAAAGTCTTTCTTATAGTTGCAATGACTTCATTAGTCTGTGTGGAAGATGTACAGTTTTCTCTCTTTGGATTCAGAAGCTCTGCTTGTCAGCTTTTCTTCACTAGCTCACAAACAATAATGCTTGAAAAGAAAGGTATAAGAAGTATTTGTTTTCTGGCATTTCTGAAATGAGTACCTTGGATAATGCCTTTTTTCCCATACTCAGAATAAACCAAAATACAGAAAGAAGCTGCCCTGAGAGTTAGCAGCCTTTCAAAAGGCCTTTTTAGGATTGAATAACCTGCGGTTGATGAAATGGAAGTGTACTTTCAATGCTACCATTTCTTTCTAAAAAGGATTCTGTTAAGTGTCAACAAAAATGAGGCTGAATAACTTCATTTGAAATTATAACCACTGCTCCTTCATTAAAAAAGAAACTCACTGCCCAAAGGGGAGTGAGAAAATTTAGCTATTACAGGAAAGAAAATGTAACCATTGTTACCCAAAACTTGTTTAGTCCAGTTAAAGGAGTAATTCAAAGAAAAAGTGTTCTTGTAGCATGTAAAGTTTGGTTCCTTTGACAGGGCTGTGGATTGCCGGCCATCACTGCCGGAGAAGAAGCCTAGTGATGTGCTGGCTGTCTCTGTGAAGGTCTGAGGGTCTGAGTCAGTCGAGGAAGAATCACTTTTCTACGTGCACAAGTGGCAGCACCTATCATGTCATTTCTTTCTCAAGCTCGCGGGCATTCTCTCTCCGGGGGTGTCCAGTCCTCCTCCCACCCAGGTTTCACACAAGAGTTCAGCATTTCCCAGGAAAAACCATGGGAGTCTAGGGCTCGAGTAAGGTGCCAACAGTAGGAACCTTGCCACCTAAAGGGGTTTTTTATTCTTCAGTGAGGAATAGTCTTCAGTGAAGTGAGTACCTGCTTTTGATCTTCCCAATGAGCTGAAGAGCAAAAATGGCCCACATATCATTCATGCAAGGTTGAGCTCATTTCATTGTGGTATCTTTTCCTGGAAATTGTGAATAGACACAATGCCAACCCAATTACCAACATTTTGGCTATTTCTTACTTTACGTCTAAAGCTACAAATTGCATCCCAGGCGGCTCATACATGTTCCACTTCAAGGAAGGGAAACACAAATGTATTTGAGGATCTGAAATTTACTCTACATAAATGAAACAGATGGATATAAGAATTAGGGAATGGGAAGCTCTTGTCACTTGGACGGTGCATGTTCCACGAACAGACTGTCCAACACAACTTTTACGAAACAGAGAAATATGCATGCTCTGCAACAATTTGCAAACCCTGCTTTATCTCTAAGTTTCAGCTGTAAATACCCCATCTGATCAATAGTTCTTTGTTGTTTGTTTACATAAGTAGGCTCCATGTCCAGTGTGGAGCCCAGTGTGGGTCTTGAACTAACAACCGTGAGATCAAGACCTGAGCTGAGATCAAGAGTTGGATGCTTAACCAACTGAGCTACCCAGGTGCCCCAACCAATATTTCTTTTCTTTTCTTTTTTTTTAAAGATTTTATTTATTTATTCGACAGAGATAGAGACAGCCAGCGAGAGAGGGAACACAAGCAGGGGAAGTGGGAGAGGAAGAAGCAGGCTCATAGCGGAGAAGCCTGATATGGGGCTCCATTCCATAATGCCGAGATCACTCCCTGAGCCGAAGGCAGACGCTTAACCGCTGTGCCACCCAGGCGCGCCCCCAACCAATATTTCTTAATTCAAATTACTTAGATAACAAAACTAATTGGTCAATACTGCATTATTGACAAGGACGCCCTTGGGGCATGTGCCTATTCTTGCCTAGGCAGTTAGCAGAGAAGGATTATAGTCACATGCTATTTAAAATATCAACTTAATCACTGTACATTCATTGCCTAAGGGATATTCCTTCCAACGGGGCTATGGGAGAACCAAACATTCTAACAGCTGACCTCTCCAGAGCAATGGTGTTTCCTATGGATTTAGAAACAGAAACATCTAAAACTGCAAGAGACCTTAAGAATGATGTAGATCAGCATGTCCTAAATAGATAATCTATAAAACATTGTAGTATCACATTTAATTTTTACATAATTATTATAAAGTAAGAATCATAATAATCCCCATTCTGGAGAGCAGAAGAATATAGTTTGGAAAAGCTAAGAAACTCACTAAGATTACTGATCTAGTAAATACAGAGCCAGGATTCCATCCAGACCAGTTTGAAATTATGGCACAAAGTCAAAAGAAGACCAGCACAAATGGGGCTATGCATCTCATGGACTGAAAATACTGCTTGAATAATATTTAAATTTCCCAAGTGTCATCTCTCAGTAGTCATGGATGGAACCTGTCGGACTTTCTGGAGCCTCAGCCACAGAGCTTGAAAAATAAAAAGAAAAGAAATTCAACTGATTAAATAAGAATTTAAAAAATCGGTATTTGTTAAAACCTGTTGACAGAATTCGAGGCCTCCTGGAAATAGCCGCATTGTTAGAGGGTCTGGATTATCTTTAGATATCTTTAGAGCTCAAGGGAGATTCAACACAGTCTTCAATTCCAATCCTCACCAACTTTATATTTTCTTTGTTCAACTCTGGTTCAAGATTTTTTAAAAATTCTAAACACATTACTAAAATAATCCTTTCTAAAATCAAGGGATAAAAGCTTACATACAAAACCTGGTTATTTTCTTATCTGTCTAGATTATTTCCATGAATATTTATCACTAGCTTTAGAGCAATCCGATTCCTCCTTCATAGCAGTTGTGCATACCAGATTTTGTTTTCACCAAAGAATAAAATCTATCGCATCTCTATCCCTAATCAAAATTGCTCATTTCTAATATTATGAGTAGAGATATTCCCTTTGAAATAAGACCTTAATTGACAGGAAATGCAATTTTTTTTTCTTAATGACAACAATACACATACTGAATACATACTTTTGCTTTCACTTATACAGGTTAGTTGATTCAGTTCTAACAGTACAAATTTTATGTACAAATTTTATACATTTTATACTGGCTTAATCTCATCAGCCAAAGTTCATTCTTATTTTTATTCTCTCCCCCACTCTCTCTGTTTAAATATGATCTAAAACCCCTAGAGCAGCACATTGCACTGGGAGATACAAAAACTCCTGGTAGCAAAAATATAAGAATTTGATGTGATAACAAAGTGCTTTAGGGAAGCATGTGGTATTAAAATCCAATCCAGCCTCATTGTTTATTTATGAGAATGGGACCGTGATTTTGCAAAAAGTTCTCAAAGGATATGCAGAGCATTATTTTTTTTTCTACAATAATCATTTAGTGGGTACAATTAAATAAAATATTTTAAAATATTGTAATCAAGTTTTTGTCTGAAAATTTTTCTTAAATCTAGGTGGGGCTGTATATGAATGATCTACTCTTATATAACGAATTACCACAAACTTAAAAGATTAAAGCAATACACATTTGTTATCTCCAAGTTTCTCTGGGCCAGGAGTGCAGGAATAAGTTAGTGGATCCGCTGCTTAGGGTCTCAAGGGGCTGCAATGAAGGTGCCTGCTGGACTCTGTTCTTAGCTGGAAGTTCTGACTAGAGAAATATCAGCTTCCGAGATCACTTAGGTGCTTGGCAGAAGGTATTGTCTCGTGGGCTAAGAGCCTAAGCTTCTTGTTAGCTGTAACCTACAAGTTGCCCTCTATTCTTTGCCATGTGGTCTTGCACACATGGCTGTTTACTTCTTCTAGGAAAGTAAGAGTTTGTTGAGTGAGTCAGCTAGCAAAAATTATTGTCCTAGAATTTTTAATATAATTTTAACCCAATGATTTCTCTAAACTTTTAATTTTCTTTGGGATAACAACAGCAGCAATATAGAAACAAGGTTTCAAAACACATTAACAAACTATAGATCTTCCTAGCATTCTAACATTTAGAAATTTAGGAAGCCTCTTTTTTAGTCATTAATTTACTGGGTTAAAAACCACAGGTTATATTCATAATCTGGATGCCAAAAATAAGTACTTCAGAATGTTAAAGGGATCACTGTTAACATATAAAGAAACGTTTCAAAGAATAAGGTAAGGAAAAAGAAGTTTAAGAATTTCACCAGGCGATATCCTTTTGAAAAGAAAAGCCAGCACCAGGGAGAATCAAAGATTGTTCTACATCAAAAGAGGCCAAACAAGGTGTCTTCTTTTTTATTAAGCCATGTGATAATATGTAACATGAGGTTCATAATTTTGTCAACCACTGACCTTTTTTCTTCTAACACCAAGCTTACAAATGCTTTAAAGAATACTTTTACCCTTAAAGGTGAATCCAATTGATTATTACTATTTCAAAGGAACTGCTTCAAGCAATCCTTTAGGTTCACAACATTAAAGAAGTCAAAGATGTTTGACTACTTTCCTGATTTGAGTATCATTTTCACTATATAATTTTATCTATCCTTTAGAATTTTTTTCTTATTTTGTGATAACTAAGTAGGAAAAAAAAAAGATAGATTTTCCCCCTCCCAAAATTAGAATTTCTTATCTTCTCATCAGACTCATCTACTCATGTCAAGGGTCATTCCTTAAAATCTTTCTCATTTCCTTTCTAGTCCCCAGAATGTCTACTTACAGACTAAAGATAAAAAACCTAACCCTCCTTGAAATAATATATTTTTAAAACTAAGCTCTCTCTGATTTGAGTATGTAAACAGAGCTTGTGTATTGGAAACATCACACAGACTTGTGCTGTATTGGAAAAAGGAGTAATATTACACATTCCAAAACATCCAATATAGATTAGTTGACTTGGAAGTGGGCACAGCTCAGGAGAGTTAGAGAGGCCAAGGTGCGGAAGGGACAGGAAGAGAGAATTGAGGATGAGATAAGCCAACTCAGCTTTTATCCCAATTCTTAGGTTGTAGTGAAATCTTCATTTACTAAACCACTCAGTTTTGTCCAGGACAGCAAAGCAAGGGAAACCTCTGGGACTATCAGTACAGCTATTTAGGAATGATTGGGATAGTCTTCTCATGATTATAACCAAAGTAGGAATTATCATTGTTCTCTTTTAATTTAGATTCAGTTGAGCAGATTTATTAATCACTGTGGGAATTATTTTAGCTACTGTTTAGTTTTCTCTATATCTAACATGTACCTGTACATATTATTTTACTATATACAACCTATCCAAACCTATTCATAGTTAAGCATCTATGTAGCAGTAATTGATATCTTGACCATTTGGTTAAGTTACTGCTTTAGCTACTAGAACAACGAAAGTATCTGGGTTATGAACTTCACTGGTTAACTTATTTGGGACAGCTGTTCTAAAACTTTTTGGTTTCAAAATCTATTATTATGAAAAACAACAAATGTGGGTCATCACTTTAGATATTTACCAAATTAGAAATTAAGGGAGAATTTTGATTGATTGATTGATTTAAAACAACAATAATAAACTTTATGTAGTAACATAAATAACATATTTGGGACATTTAGGGAGAAGAATGTTATTGTTTTACATTTTTGCGAATATCTTTAATACCTGGCTTATAGAAGTTACCTGGATTCTCTTATCTCTTTCTGTACTTAAACAAGTGTAATATCATATATCAAATAGCCCCTAAAACTCCACTGTATATTCATGAAAGAATGATAGTATAGAAGGAAAATGACATCTGAGTGTTATTAATAACCTCAAAGACCTCTTAAAAGGCTCATAGGGCCCACCAGGGATTTCTCTTCCATACTTTGAAAACTTCTGTTCTAGGATGATAAAGACAAAACACAACTTTTATTCAGGGGTGGAATAGGTATGACATTACATAAGCACCTCAACAAAAGTAGTAGACATGCCCTAACTCTGTCCCCACAACACATACACACAAAGCCACAGATTAAGCATCAACCTCACTCTTTATATCATTTATTATTAATATATTATTATATATTAATGAATATAAAAGTATGGAAAGAAAAAAAATAGTTTCCAACAAAGTCTTATGAAAGAAACAAAAACATGTTTGTAAGATTTTTGAAAGAGATAGCTCTCTATCTTTAAATTTAATAAATTCCTTTACAATCAAAAATAAATATCTTATTGCACTAGGAAATAGGTATTTGATTTTTCATGTGAGAAAGTAGAAGATACATAAATTGTAGAAACATTAAAAAGTTATATTATGAATGATTTGCAAGTAGCTCTTTGTGTTACCATTAAGTTTATCTCATAATAATTTAGTGGGAGGTCCATTTTGATGTGACAAAACCATTTTACTTAAATTTCATACTAATTAAGTTTTTTTCTAATTTAAGAACTGATTTAGGGGAATAGGACCATTGACTTTAGTCAAAGTCATCCCGTTTTCATTTGTCAGAGCACCCTTCGGCTAGAGCAACAAAAGTTAACAAAGGTTGCCTATATTTAAGAAAGAAACAGACAAGAAACACAAAAGATTTCTGGCTTTTCTTAACATAAAGAAGTAGTTAGTTTATCATTTTTTGTTGTTGGTCATACATGAAAGATGCTATCCTTAACAGATTGGTGTATAAACGCTCTCTAATTGAGTTTCACTTTACTTCAAGAAATATAGAGTTCAATGACAGAAAAAGATATGACAAGCACACAAATTGAAAGAGTTAAAATATTTACTAAATTAGTCTTAATATTCCAGAACATCAAAGGCTAAAATTATGATTATGAGCCCATGAGTATCAACTCTCAAAAAACTATTTTTTGCACAAATATTGATTAATCTCAATTTATAGAGAGGTCCCCATCTCTTATTCTCCTGAAGGTATCTTTACAAAGTTTTATTATAATATTATGTAATTGAAATTGTTTACTTATGTGTCTGGAAGTTCTAACAGAGCAAGGGCTATTTTTATTCATCTTTATAATACAACAATCTAGAAGAATGATTGGTGTGAAATTGATTATCAATAACTATTTTATAAATAAATGAATAAGTACATTCACATTTTGCTGAAGAGGAAGTACTTTCCCTAAACTCATCCACCTAGCAGGTAATGAAAATAAAATTTTCAACCCCTGTGACCGAATCCTTTGCTGTTTTATCTCTATCAGCCTCAACCAACAATCAGATACTTACTCTTGAAAAAGTCACTCTCCCTTTTTGGCTATTTATTTTTCATATATAAAAATAAGTGATAGATGGACAACAGACACATGAGAAGATGTTCATCATTAATCATTAGGTTAATGCAAATAAAAACCACAATGAGATAACACCTCACACCAGTCGGAATGGCTAGCATCAAAAGGACAATAACAAATGTTGGCAAGGATGTGAACAAGAGGGAACCCTTGTGCACTGTTGGGAATGTAAATTAGTGCAGCCACTGGAAAACAGTATGAGGCTTCCTCAAAATATTAAAACTAGAAATACCATAGAATCCAGTAATTCCACTTCTGAATATTTATCTGAAGAAAATGAAAACTCTAATTTGACAAGATATATGCACCCATATGTTTATTGCGACATTTTACAATGGTTTAGAGTGTCCACTGATTGATGAATCAATAAAGAAGATGTGGTATGTATACGCAATGAAATATTACAGCCATAAAAAAAGAATGAAGTCTTGCCATTTGCAACAGTACAGATGGACCTAGAGGATATTATCCTAATTGAAATAAGTCAGAGAGAGAAAGACAAATACCATATGATTTCACTTATATGTGGAATTCAAAAAACAAAACAGAAACAGATTCATAAATGTAGAAAACAAACTGGTGTTTGTCAAAGGGGAGGAGGATGGGAGAATAGGAGGTAAAATAGGTGAAGGAGATTAAAAGGTATAAATTTCCAGTTATAAAATAAGTCACAGGGATGAAAAGTACAGCATAGGAAATATAGTCAATAATATTGTAATAATGTTGTATGGTGACTACACTTATCATGGTGAGAATTTCATAATGTATACAATTGTCAAATCACTAGGTTGTACACCTGAAACTAATATAATATTATATGTCAACTACACTTCAATTAAAAAAAATAGGAACCATTAAAAATAACACAGTAAGTAGTAAACCACCTGGTTTGTAAGTTCTCTTCTAGTTCTAACATTTTGATTTTAATATTTATCCTGTTCTCATCTGGATGTATAGTGCTGTGTTTGTTACAACAGGTCACGGAACGTGGTGGTTTTTTGCCATGTAGGATTTTCATCAAATTGATAACATATACCATTATGGAAACAACAACAACAACAAAAATGATAAAAATACAAAATAATCTGACTACAAATGGGTAGTTATATAAGAGATAATTAGTATCAAAATGTCCCATTTTATTCAATGGCTTCATTACTTCACTTGCTGGTGATTAACTTTCAGGTAATATAAAAACTACGATCCTTAAAATTTTAGGTTAACCAACAATGTCATTTAGTGACATTATATTTCTCTCCTTTCCTGTCACAGGCTGCTTTGGGTTGTCTTCTATATATCCTGAAGCTATTTACCAAGACAATTATCTTCTCTAAACATTTCCTCTGCTTGTGGAACATTGAAATATTTCCACAATTTCAAAAAATCAATTCAATAAGGATTTTCTTACCAATTAAAATGTGCACCATTCAATATGAAAAAGGATAGGTATTCATAAAATAAAGTGGGGAAATCACTAATAACAGAGGCAGTCATGTGGTCTGGCATTCATTCCTTTTAAAAGCAATGCTTTGGGTTTCACGTAAGAGAGGAGATCAGTCCTGCTTGGACAAAATGCATGAAATTCCAAAACCCATGGAATTTCCATTACTTCAGAGACTTTTTCTTAGAAATCTTATTGATATATTTTAGGAAAGTATCTTGAAAAAGCAGTATAGAGGAGTGGTTAAGAACTTGGGTTATGGAACAGGCTGAGCGGAAGTCTCAGTTCTGCCATTACTAGCCTGCCTTTTAGTTACTTACTTGATTTTTTCCCCCACTTTAGCTTCTCTGTATTTAAAATGGGGTTTAATAATAGTACCTACCTCACAGTCCTGTTGTAAAAATCAGTGTTAATAAGAGTAAAGGGTTTATAAAATTATAGGCATATAGCTGGCACACTCTGAGTGCTTGATTCATAAATAAATCTGATTATAATGGCTTTCTATGGATAATGTGGGTATACCACAAAAAATTTCAACCTATAACAGAAACTGAAGAGATTATGTAAAATAAAGAGTATTATGGCCAAGTAGCTAAGCCAATGGGGGATGATGAAAGCTACACAGGCAAAAACAATGAGGCAAAAAAAGGAAGATGGGGGAAATGAACCATTTTTGAACCCTATATATAGTTAATATCCAAAACATGTAAGCAAACCATCTGACTTTCTATAATATGTAAGAGCAGCAATGGATGTTTGCAACTTGTTTTAAAGTATAAAATGTTAAACTGCTCTAAGAAGATCTAAAGGATTCTTTTTGAAAAGGAAAGAAATGAGCTGTTCTATGTTCCAAATGAAATATCAAATAAAATGTTGAAAAGACTTCCTATCAAACAAATGCTTTGTGCTACATTTTATAACTGGGCAAGAAAATAAAGAAGCATCTTCGTGTTTGAACACTCTTAGGTTTGTACTGAGATACGATAATTTTATAATAAAGTACAAAATGGCAAGTTCAGACAGTTTGCCACCTACTATAATTACTTTTAGAAGAACACAGTAAATGAACATTTTGATAAACACAATTCCATGCAAAAGACCACAAACAGACAAAGAAAACAGAGGGGGTGATACTGAATGAGGAAGAATGATCATGGGTTCTATAAGCAAGTTGGGTAGAAAATGGATCAAAGACGGTGAAAATAAATCCTGGGAATTCTGAGAGAGAGAAAGGTTTCAGATTCTGGAAGAAAAAGAAAAGGAAGAAGGGTTGAAATGACATTAAGATATCAAAACTTACCATATATAGCAGGGAGAACTTGGGATAAGGGAGGGAGATAGATAGATAGATAGATAGATAGATAGATAGATAAATAGATAGATATCTCTATCTATCTATCTAGATATATATCATAGAGATGAGATAAGTATATGTAATTAGAAAGACATAATAAATGACAAGAAGATATGCCCGGGATATAAGTTCACACTAATTTTTAGGCAAAGGTTTCAATTTTGTTAAAAGATAACAGTATATTAGCAAAGATTAAAAATAGGATCTTAAACCTGAAAGAAATTTAAGTACTGTCCAACACAATCTCATCATTTTAGAGATTAGGCAAATAAAACTCAAAAAAATATGATGACTTGTTTAAAGTTACAGAACTGGTTAGTAGCAGAATCAGAGCTTGGATTCAATTATTTGATTCATTGGGTCAGCGCTCTGTACAGTAAACCTACCCATCCTATTATAGCAGAGTGTTGATTTTTTTCCTCACCCAATCACGCTAAATAATGTTATTCTCAATAATCTGAAGAAATTAACAGATTCAAAACCACTGTGGATGTGTATCAAACAAAAAAATCCTCTTTAATACATAGTATGAAAAATATGTATAAGAAAACTTCTTATAAGAAAAATATAAATATTGTATTTTTTAGTTTTCATATGAAATGAAAAGTCATAAAACTTGATAAATGAAATTCATAGAAACTAAGAAAAGTAAATATGTTGCAGCTGAAAATAATTGCAACCCCCTCCATTTATTGTGCATGCATTCACAAGCATTTATTGAGCAATACTACATGCCAGCCACTGTGCAGGGACCCAAGAGTACAGTAATCAATACCGACCTTTTCCTTACCACGGACGTGATGGTGAACGACTAACAATGCACTCTCTGGAGAAAAGTCCTGTTCTGTAGCACTTGCCAATTTCCATTGTATACAAACTCCACCATGTCTCCACATCACAGAACATATGTAGTGTTTCCAGAGTAACTATCGGACTTTACAAACCAGTATGATCTGACTCTACTATATCACTGGACCTTCTGCGAGTACCTTCTGTTGGGAGAGGCAGATAACTAACAAGAAAGCTAGAAATTGTAGAGGATATTACATATTGTAGTGTAAGTGCTATGAAGAGACAAGGTGATAGCTCACTGGGAGAGGATTGCTTCAGGTGGAGGGGACATTGGCTTTCTGAGGTGGCGACATAGGAATGAAGGGATGAAGATGAACTGGGGGAACAGCGTTCCATGCAGAAGGGAAGAAATACAGGGGAAGGCAATCAGGAAAATTACATTCCTGGAAGGAACCAAACTTTCTGTCAGTTAGTTACTAATACTTGTGGAGTCCAGTAGATGGTGCAAAACATTTATTTACTTTTCTTTCTTGTTCGCCATTTAATTCAAAGTACACTGAAGGTTTCTCCCCTCCCCTCTCTCCCCACCCCGTCACTGTCCTTTTTCTACTCTTCTGTCCTCCTTCTGGGTTTCCAAAGAACTAGAACCATGTTCTTAAAATTCCAAGTGCCTTTGAGACTCCTTTCAGTGAGGCAGGACCCAACAATGTGTTACAGGAGGAGGCTTTAAGTTTTTCAGACTAATCAGAATGAAATATCCACAAGTCAAACCATCCTTTGTAACAATGACAACTTCAAAGCACAATGACCATGGATCAACCATGCATACAATTTATGTTTTACCTTTTCTTACTTATGTTTTACTCTTTGAAAGATCTCTTTCAAAGATCCTTTTCCCTCCACGCAGTCAATGGATAAGGAAGGCAAAGGAGAGTAATAAGCAATAAAATTCTTTCCTGCCAGATACATCTTTTAATTATTTCAAAATTTCTACTTATGTAAATGAATAAGAACTTTATACTCTGTAGGTTGTCTTCAGTTTCCTGTACCTGGTTTGACATCAGGAGAAACTGAGAACATATTGGTAAAAAAGCAATATATTTTATAGTACTGCATGTTTCAAAATCCTTTAAGGATGCCTTGTTTAATATTTTCATTAAATATTGCACCACCTGGGTTGTGCAGTCGGTTGAGCATCAGAATCTTGGTTTAGGCTCAGGTCATGATCTCAGAGTCCTGGGATCAAGCCCCAGGTCCAGGTCCACACTCAGCCTGGAACCTGCTTGGGATTCTCTCTCCATGCCCTCTTCCCCCTCCCACTCATGCTCTCTCTCTCTAAAATAAATAATTTTTTTAAAAAATATTTTCATTAGAAATGCACACAATAGTAATACAACCTCATGTCCTCACTCTCCTAACTGTTTCATCTGCACCCAAAGCTTTAACATATAGGCCTTTGAACTTGGAAAATGTCTTAAAAATTCTAACTTAGTGAAATGCCAGGAACACCAGAATCCTTTGCTGCTAATAGAAATACTACAGCACAGATCTAATTGCTGTAAGTCTATGAGAATTTCTACAGCAAATAAAGCCAAGGTAGTAGTGAAACTATATCAAGGAAAATTGGAAACATGGAATATTTTTGTTACACATTTCTGTGCTTTTTAAAAAAAGGATCCTGACCAAATGATCCGAATTTTTATTGAAATTATTCCTATGGATTTGCCAGAGATATCCTGCTCAAGACCCATTCATTTCCACATCTGAATGAATAAAAGTAATTATTTCATCAATTTGGTACTGAAAAAGATGTTATAAGCAGGACTTTGGTTTTTAAGAATAAGATTCTTAACGTTACACTTTGAGGGAGGAAAAAAAATACTTCCGCTTAGTGTGCATTGAAAATTAGGGAAAAGTGCCCCCATGCTTCTAGAAAGAGACTGTCAGTCATTAAAGCAGACCTGGCAGATCAAGTTTTAATCCTGTTTAATCAATCAATGTCAGTTCTATAACCCAGAACTGGTATTTAACCCATGTAATCAATCAAGGACACCTAGCTTTAGTGAACATGCCTCTGTAAGCCCACAATCAGTATTGGCCTCATGCATTGAAGGTCGGGCAATAGGTGGCGGATTCACTCCAATGAACACTCTTAAGGCTGTGTTAACCCACTCTCTCTGCTGTAAACAATACAACTTTAAAAGAATGGTTTCTAAAAAGCCCATGTAAAAGAAGTTATTTTGTTCAGAGACTACATCTGACCAACATAGTTCTTTATTACTTAAGGAAGTAATAAATTCAGCTGTTTTTCAGATATGTGGTTGTCTCATCTTTCTACAGGGTTGGCTGAGAGTCATTTTTTGTTATACTATCGAAATTCAAATATATTAGCATTTTATGAGTCTATAATAGAGAGACACAATCCAAAACTATTAGGACCTTATGCATTTCAAAAACTCTTCAAATTTGGAGAGGTAATATGGTACATATACCATATATTCTAATACCTCAGTGAGGTCTGGGTTAGTACTTGGTAATCAAATACGTTTCTACAGCAAAACAATGGTACAAAAAAAGACTATCTCTAGCCTCTCTTCAGTTCAGGTATTCAGATAGGATTTTGCTGCCACAGAAGTTCATGTCAGTTCAAGTTCTGCTACCATATAAGTAAGAAGAAAGCTTTTGGTTTTAATCGCTCTCATGGAATTTTTTGACTTTGAAATCAAAGATGAAGTACTTTGGAGTTATATATAATTATTAACATAGGGATAGAGGAATTATGAAAATACTTCTCTGCATGTTCTCATATTTATTAAAAGACAGCATAAGTAAAACTATGATTTAAAATATATTTAATAAACTTTGGGATTTTGTTATTTGGACTTGCTTCTGGGTCTCCTGTGGCAAGTCTCAGGACATAGTACAATTTTACAAAAATGACATGTGTGTCATTTTGTGGTTCAAACACTAGCAGGAACGTGAAGTTATATCTGGCAACCTGAGACTTGCAGGAGACTCTTGCATTTTTTTAAAGCAACTTTATTGAGATGTAATTTACATGCTGTAAAATGTACCCATTTAAAATGTGCATTTTAATGACTGTTAGTATGTGGCCATCACCATAATCCAGTTTTAGACCATTTTCATCACCTCAGTAAGATCTCTTGTGCTTGCTTACCATTCATTTCCATCCTACCCCAAGCCCCAGGCAGCCATTAATCTGCCTCCTGTCTCTAGAGATGTTTATTTTAGACATTTAATATAAATGGAATCATAAAATAAAATAAATAAAATAAAGGAAAATATATTTAATAAGTGTTAAAAAAAATCCATGAGAATGATAAAAATGCTCCAAGAGAACCATGGATGTAGAACAGTCAGGGATGGCTTCCCAGGGATGCTGAGTTGAGTCCACAGGAATAAGTAGAAATTAAACAACTGAATACAAAAGGGAAGAATATCCTAGGCAAAGTAAAGAGAATATGCTAAGACAGAGGGTACAGATAATTTGACTGCCTTAGGCATTTCATATAATTCTACTAAGTTGATGAATAAAGGAGCGGCATGAAAGAGGTTAGAGAAATAAACAAAGACCAGCACAGAAATAAACAAAGACCAGCATATTTAGAAAAATAAGATATGAACTATGAAAATATGGTAAAAAAAATACCAATGTTGTATTATTGGATTGTAACCCAAAGTACAAAATAAATATCCATGAGTCCATACTGATATAAATAAATATTTCGATTTTTTTAAATAAGGGAGAATAAACAATGCACTGTGCACAAGAATTCCAAATAATTTACGTGATACTGCCCCCTGAAGGAAGTAGAGCATTAACCCACACCCCTTAAGTGTGAGTTGTACACAGTGATTTTTTTTCAAGAATACAGTATAGGGAGAGGAAGGAAAATAATAACTTCACAGTGGAGAAACCTAACAAACACTACCTCAGTGAGGTGATCAAGGTTAACACCAACACTGATGTCATTTTGATAGTAGGGACCCTTGACATGATATGATGAAAAGAATAGTTCTGTGGACGTCCTCCCCAAACCTATAACCTTGGGCTAATTTTGAAGAAAACATCAGCAAATCCCAACTGAGGTGCGTTCTACAAAATTTCTGGCCAGTACTTCTCAAAACTCTCAAAGTCATCAAAATAAGGAACAGCTGAGAAACTGTTAGAGCCAAGAGGAGCCTATGGAGGCACAATGATCAAACATAATGTAGTATCCTGAGTGGGATCCTTGAGAAAAAATTAGGTAAAAAAGTTTTAAAAATCTGAATAAAATATAGACTTTTGTTAATAATGTTGTATCAATATTGATTCATTAGTTGTGACAAATGTGCCATTCAAATATAAGATGTTACCAATGGGGGAAATGGGTGTGGATTATATGGGAACTCTTTGCATTATCTTTGCAACTTTTCTTTGCCTATATCATGGTATTTTCTCAGTCCCTTTCATGTAAAAAATATCTACCTCAAATCAGGTTGCCCAAGATTTGGAAATATTCTGACTTCCCCTTTGGAGATGCTACTATGTTTATGTCAATATAGGATCCTCCCTTTCTGCAGTAAGCAATATATTTGTCTTTGCTTGGTCACTGAGTTATATGGTGATTTCTTCAGTAAGTCTGTAATAAATATTATGGAAAACTCACGTAAGTAATAATTTTGACCTATAACTCTTTTGGTGTAGGAGGATCTAATATATTTTGGTAAATGGGATTATATATCCCTACCAGATACTCTTCCCCATTCTGATTAGTAATGGAGGTATCATCAGAGATTTCAATCACAGAAACCAGTCATGGTTCTTTCGTGAACTTTAATATAAAACCTCACTCTTTATTTCTCCCAGGACACTATACCCCTGAAATTATGCAAATAATAAGAAAAAAAAAACTCCAAGGGTTGTACGGATTATATTTCTACTATGAAAGACAATCATGACAGTTAAATTATAGTGGCCATTAACTACTCTATTATTTTGTTCTTAAAAAATGATATAGTATATTTGTGAGGGAATACACAAATACAAAAGAGCAAGGAAACAGAAGGCAAAAAGAAGACACTTTCAATTACTATTCATCTAGTAGTGAAAATGGGGAAATCATAACTAATTATTAAATCAAATCATGTTAAATCAGCACTAGATATTAGTAACTGCTTCGTAATTTGATAGCCTAGCAAAGCAGCCATTACCTAATGATGACAGCTATTTACCCAGATGGAAAGTCACAGGAAATTGGAGTGACTGCCACACCACGCAGCATTAATCAGAATAGCCATCAGGAATGGCCCCTCCAGTGCACCAAATCAGTCATGATTAATAGAGGTGGTTCAAGTTCAAAGAGTTGAGAAGTTAGACAGCATGCCTCTTGGTTCCAGAACCAGGACTCTTCTGTTCACCAATCTGTTTGCCTCAGTTTTGTAAGCTGGTTAGAACATGGCTCAAAGAATACAAAGCTCTATATGGGCTAGGTGACTTATTCTAACTTAGCCATCTTAAGTCATAGTAGAAAAATTTTAAATGGCTATTTTTTTGTCTAAAGATTTTATTTATTTATTTGACAGAGAGAGACAGCCAGCGAGAGAGGGAACACAAGCAGGGGGAGTGGGAGAGGAAGAAGAAGGCTCCCAGCAGAGGAGCCTGACGTGGGGCTCGATCCCAGGACTCCGGGATCACACCCTGAGCCGAAGGCAGACGCTTAACGACTGAGCCACCCAGGCATCCTGTAAATGGCTATTTTTTTAATTCAGCTAACCCAAAATGCCTGTTTCAAATTATAAAACACACCACCCCTTGCTCTCACCTCACCCTTTAGCCGAGCCCTGACACTCAACTCATTTCTGAATCACAAGCCTTTTCTGATTCTCACTCCATCCTCAAACATGATATCAACAATGAATGTAATGCATTTCTTTTTTTTAAGATTTATTTACTTAATTGAGAGAAAGAGAGAGCAAGCAAGCAGGGGGAGGGGCTGCGGGAGAGAGAGAGAAGCAGACTCCTAGCTGAGCATGGAGTCCAACACGGGGCTCTATCTCAGAAACCTGAGATCATGACCTGTGCCAAAACCAAGAGTCAGACACTTAACCAACTGAGCCACGTAGGCATTCCTATAATATATTTCTTAACTCATCTTTCCATTTCTTGAATCTCAGAGACTGAGAAATAAACTGTTACACATACTAAAATATTGTAGGAATAAAAATGCTAAAGTCTAAAAATTTATTTTCAAGTTCATGTGAAAATGTTCCTGAATGCAAATATTCAGGCCATCAAAATGGTTAAGTAAAGTGACTCATCAAGAAGTGATGTGCCCATTACTATGGTGAACCATTGCTTATAAAGGATCAAGTGAAATATAGAATAATGTAATACAAAACATAGAATACTGCTTCTATTCTTGGTGCTTCCAAATGATTTTATTTTATGAAAGATGACACTTTTTTTTTTTTTAATTAGAAAGGACTTGAGCAGGTCTCTAAATGGGTTGCTATGACTACAGAAGTGATCCAGTGGTCTGTTGCCTAGTCAGATATTGTAAATTAGTATCCATAATAATTTATCCAGAAGACTGGGAATACTCACTAAGAGAAATGGAAAAAGGTGTAAAACAGGACAGTTAGAAATGGTTCATTGATTCTTTTCAATGAGAGGAAATCTCAGCACATAGAGGAACTTCTGAAGATATAGGTAAGAGGAAACAACACACTCCAAGACAAAAATTTTTAGAAGAGTTTGTTCCAAGTAACAAATATTCCATAGCTACTGATGGTCTAGATATAAGTAAGGAAGCAAAGAACCAAAAGAACTTTAAGCATATTAATTCACAAACAGAAATCAAGAAAGATTTAAGCATTGTTTTATTGTACTTTTTTTCTCCAGAAAACTGTGAATTTTTACAAATATAATTTATACTGGATATAGAAAGACTGGAACATTAATATATGAAAAAACATGTATATAAAAATCTCCCAGGGGCATCTCGGTGGCTCGGTCGGTTAAGTGTCCCACTCTTGATTTCTGCTCAGGTCATGATCTCAGGATTGTGAGATTGAGCCCCAAGTTGGGCTCTGTGCTCAGCATAGAGTCTGTTGGAAATTCTCTCTCTCTCCCCTTCTGTCCTTCCCCTGCTCATTCTCTCTCTCTCTCAAATAAATGAATAAATCTTAAAAAATATCCCATAATCTAATTACTAGAAATAAATGTTTTTGGTACACACTTTAGTATCATGTACTACACATAATTACTATTTATTTAAAAATCAAAAATAATACTTTCATTTCAGGTATAGAGGGTGTTAGATATTGGGAGACTCTCTCACTGTAGAACAACTGAATAATAAATAGAACAAAACAAAACTCGTGAACTGATTATAGTGAGTAATCATGATTTTTCCGGCTTTATCGAGATATATATGGCAATTTAAAATCATACCAATTTAAGGTATACAACTGATGACTTAATATACATATACAATGAGAAATATTTACCACAATGAAGGTACTTAACATTAGCATATCCATCACTGCACAGTTACATTTTATTTTATTTTATTTTATTTTATTTTTGATTTAATTTAATTTTATTTTTGGTGAGGGTACTTAAGATTTACTACCCTCTTAGCAAATCTCAACTGCATAATACAATATTGTTAACTACGGTTATGCTGTGGTACATTAGATCTCCAGATCTTATTCATCTTGCATAATGGAAACTTTTCCCTTTTTTTGTTTTTTAGATAGAGGGGCAGAGAGACAGAATCTTAAGCAGGCTCCATGCCCAGTGTGGAGCCCAATGCAGGGCTTGATCTCACAATCCTGAGATCATGACCTGAGCCAAAATCAAGAGTCAGACATTTAACTGACTGAGCCACCCCATTGCCCCTAACTGAAATTTTAAACCCTTGGACCAACATCTTCCCACTTCCACCTACCCTCAGCCCTTGGCAACCACCATTCTACCTATGCTTCTATGAGTTTGACTGTTTTTAGAGTCTACGTATAAGTGCAACCATGTAGTATTTGTCTTAATGCTTCTGGCTTATTCCACCTAGAATAATGTCTTCCAGTTTCATCCATGTTATCACAAATGGCAGAATTTTCCTTCATTTTTTAGACTGAATAATATTCCATTGTGTGTATAAATGTATATATACATATTTTTTTCCTTTATCTATTCATCCATCAAAGGACGTGGCTTGCTTATATATTTTGACTATTGTGAATAATGCTACAATTAACATGGGAGTGCAGATACCTCTTAGAGATACTGATTTCATTTCCTTGAATACATAGCCAGAAGTGGGATTGCTGGATCATAATGTAGTTCTATTTTTAATTTTTTAGGGACCTCCATACTGTGTTCCATAATGGCTGTACCAATTTACATTTCCCTGATAATTGGTGCAGATGAATACTTTCCATCTAGCTGATGGCCATTTATATATCTTCTTTTGACAAGCGTTTATTCAGACCCTTTGCTCATTTTTTTTTTAATTGGGTTATTTGGTTGTTTTCAATTGAGTTGTATGAGTTCCTTATTTTTGGATACTAATCCCTTATCACAGATATGGTTTGCAAATTTTTTCCCTTTTTATTTTTATCATTGCCTTTTCACTGTGTCGATTGTTTGCTATGCAGAAGCTTTTTGTTGGACGCAATCCCATTTATCTATTGTTGCTTTTACTGCCTGTGCTTTTGGTGTCATATCCAAAAAAATCATTACCCAGACCAATGTCCAGAAGCTTTTCTCCTACATTTCCTTCTGGTAGCTCCATGGTTTCAGGTCTTATTTTTAATTTCTTAATCCATTTTGAGTTCATTTGTAAATATGGTACAAGATAAGGGTCCAATTTGAATTGTGTTTCTATACACAAACAATAAACTATCCAAGGAGGAAATTAAGAAAACAATTTCATTCACAATAGCAAAAAAAGAACAAAATACTTAGGAATACACTTAATCAAAGAGGTGAGATACTTGTACACTAAAAATTATAAAATATTAATGAAGAAAATTAAAGAAGACACAAATAAATGGGAAGACATTCCATGTTCATGATGGAAAAAAAACACAATACTGTTAAAATGTCCACACTACACAAAGTGATCTACAGATTCAGTGCAAATCCTCTCAATAGAAATAGAAAAAAAAAAAATCTTAAAATTCACATGGAACCACAAAAGACCTTGAAAAGCCAAAGCAACTTCGAGTAAAGAACAAAACTGAAGGCATCACACTTTCTGATTTCAAGATATATTATGAAGCTACAGTAATCAAAACCTTATGGTACCAGCTTTAAAACAGACATACAGACCATTAGAACAAAACAGAGAGCCCAGAAATCAACCCACATACCGACTGTCAACTGATCTTTGACAAGTATGCCAACAATCCACAATGGGTTAATACAGCCTCTTTGATAAAGGGCCTTGGGAAAACTGAGTAGTCATGGTTTTGAGCAAAAAGGAGCATACAGAGCTAAATTCCTGTGGCTAAATTCCTAAAACTGGCACTATGCTAAGGATATAGAACCTTAAGCTAGCATCAAAGTGTTGTTGTTGCTTTAACTCTAACTCTTAATTTAAGTCAGGATGTTCAATGATGGGTGAAGGTGTCCCAGGTCAGAGATAAATCCTGGATATCCGCAGAGGTGGACAAAAATCACCTCTGCAAGAAGAATCCTCTAACTTAAGCCCATATGGTTTGTACAGATGAAGATCAAGTATTAATCCCACAACCACAGGTAATCTAACACATTAGGAGGCAAGTGAGCATGACAATAAGAACAATATTTAGAAATTTAGAGCCCAAATATAGCTGTTTGACACTGTATATAAATTATTGTCTGTGCTGTTTAAATTAAATTAATTAAATTAAATGCAAAATTTAGTTCCCCAGTCATACTAGCTGTATTTCAAGTGCTTAATAGCCATATGTAGCTAGTGGCTATCATATAGGGCAGCACAGATATAAAGCATTTTTATTATGATAGAAAATTCAATTGAACAGTGCTGGTTTAGAATCTTTATACCTATATAAGAATCAAAAAGATGAGCGAACAATAACAGATTGTCAGAAATTATTAGATTTTGGTCCACTGATTATTAAGTATACATTTTAATGCGATTTGACAAATATACGTTATGTTACTAACATAAAAATCAATATATAAAACATTTCTCTCTCTCCTACAAGTGCCCTTGTGCCCATTTAAAGTTTATCTCTTAACCCACAACCCGTGGCCTGCCTTCTGTTACAATAATTTTGTGTTATTTTTTCCTATTAGAAATTCACTTAATGGAACCACATAGTAAAGAGTCCTTTGTGTCTGACTGTTTTCATCTGCCATAATGCATTTGAGATGCTTCTCTGTTGCTTCATGTATCAGTACTTCATTCTGTTCTATTGCTGAATTGTACTCCATTGTAGGAAAGTACCATAATTTGTTTATCCATTCACTAATTGATGGAAGCTTGAGTTGTTTCCAGTTCAGGGCAATTACTAAGAAATCTGCAATGAACATTCACATATATATCTTTGTGTGATACGTATCATTTCTCTTGTGTAAATACATAGAACTAAAATAGATGAAAAGCTAAGTATATGCATAACTTGGTAAGAAACTGCCAAACTACTTTCCAAAGGGCTGCACCATTTTGCACTCCCATAAAAACCAGCAATATATGACATTTTGAGTTTCCTCATGCCATTGATAACACTTGGTATTGTCAGCCTTCTTCATTTTAGCCATTCTAGTGGCTGCGTGGTGGCAACTTGCTATGGTATTAATCTGCATTTCTCTAATAAATAACGATATTGAGCCTCTTTTCCTGTGCTTATTTGCCACTCACATATCTTCTTTGGAGACGTTTTTGTTCAAAATTGTTGCCAGTTTTAAAAAGAAAAAAAAATTAGCTCTTCATTTTCATCTTACTCTGTTGTGGAAGTTACTTATATGGTCTAGATGCAAGTCCTTTATCAGATTTAGGTTCTGAAAGTATTTTCTCCCAATCTATGGCTTGTCTTTTTTGTTTCTTAACTGTAGCTTTCATAAAATGGAGATTTTAATGACACTTAATTTCAATTTATCAACTTTTTTCTTCTGTGATTCATGTTTTTACTGTCTTCTCTAAGAAACCTTCAATTAGTCAAAAGTAGTAAAAATATTTTTCCTATATTTTCTTCAAGAAGTTCTATAGTTTCAGCTCCTCTATTCATGTACATATTTTGAATTAATTTTTCTATATGCTATGAAATGAAGATAAAGGATAATTTTCCCATAGACATTAATTGTTGCAGCAATATCAGAAACATTTCCTTCCCCATTCAATTATCATAGCAATTTTTTCAAAAATCAATTAACCATGTATTTGTGAGCTGATTTCTGAATCACCTTGTCTTATGTGCTGAACTACTTACTCTGCTAACATGCTGTTTTGCTTACTGTGGCTAATTAGCAACTATTAAAATATGGTGGTCTAAGTCCTTCAACTTCTTTTGCAAAAATTTTTAGTTTTTCTAAGTTCTTCACATTGTCAAAGAATTTTAGAATCAACTTGTAAATTTTACATCAACAAAAATAAGTCTGCTAGGATTTTTAAAGAAGTCCTGTTGGATTTATAGACCAATTTGGGGAGAAGTGGCAACTTAATAAAATTAAGTCTTCATTCAATGAACATGGCTTATCAATATATTTATTAGGTATTTTTACATTTATTTCAGCAATAATTTATAGGTTTCAGTGCACAGCTTTTGTTAAGTGTACCCCTAATTACAATTTCAGTTACCCTGGAGCTGTGCAAAGCAAGAATATGCATCCTATTTGCATGAATTTCAGTAAAGATGACACCATACAAATGACCATCCGTATTTCGTATGCTTTATGTTATTGTAAAAGGTATTATTTTATGTTAATTTCCAACTTCTTGTTGCCTTCTATAAAAAGTCACTTGATTTCTTATACCGACCTTATGCCCTCCAGCCGTAGCAAATTGATTCACTAGTTCAGTTACTTTTTTTGTATATTTCTTTGAGTTATCTGCATACATGATATATTTTCTGTGAATAAAAATAGTTTTACTTGTTTATATTCAACTTTATGCCTTTTGTTTCTTTTTCTTCCCTTATTCCACTAGCTTGAACATCCAGTAGAATTTTGAATATAGATGATGAAAAGAGATATCCTTGCCTAATTTCCAATATTAGGGGGAAAACATTTCCATTTTTATTATTAAGAGTAATGTTAGCTATAAATTTTTCATATTGTCTTTTTGTCAGATTGAGAAAATTCTCTCCAATTTTTAATTTGCTAAGGTTATACTGAGATCTAAATATCTTATTGTTTTCATGTGTTTCTATATTTTGTTTCATTTCCTGGTCTTCTTTTGGATTATTTGAATATTTTTTATAATTCCATTTCCATTTTATCCACTTTTAGCTACACATTTTCTCTTACTTCACTTATTTTTGGAAAAGACTAAAAATTAGGAAAAAAGTCCTCTATGTTATTCACATACCATTCCTAGCATTTCTCATTCACTCTTGCTTTTTCTCTTGCTCTATCTCCCTCTCCTTTTCTAGCTCACTCTAATCTGTCACTCGCATTCCAACTTTCAAATTCTAAGCCCCTCAGCCTCCCAGGATTTTGATCTTTGTTCTTTCAATTCATCTGTGATTTGCGTTGTCTCCTCTCCTCGCACTGTAATCAGGAAACCATCTCTAGTTCATGTCATTTGTTTCTATTTTCTCAGAGATCACAGTCCTGTCCTTCCTCCTACCGTCCATTGTCTGAAAACCATTATTTCACTTATTCTTCCAGTTATTTGTCTACTTATTTACAGCAAATGCCATGGCAATTAATCCTTCAGAGGCAGAAGCTGATATTCATTTATTGCTTTTAGACCTGACTTCTACTTTGATATTAACATGAACATTGCTCTCACTTTGTCTTAGATAGTTTTCTGCTACACAGTCCAGAATTGCCCTTTTCATTGTGATCCATTCTGAAGTTGTCATTTGACAGATGTATAGAGACAATTTTCATTTGTTAAAATGACAAACACATTTTATTTTAGCAGTTTGGTTTTATTTGTTTTGTTTGCTTGTTTTTTCAAATCTTTTTCCTATTTGCTCTGTTTCTTTACTCTTGATATTTGTGTGTGTACATAATTCTCGTATTTGTGAAGTGTTGTTGCTATTGTTCTGTTATGACTAGCTATTGTTCTGTTATGACTAGCTTCACAATTTCTACATGGTGCATTTAGTCTCAATGTATAGAATATTAATTTTGTATTGTGAGCAACATTAAAATTAATTTATTTCCCCTCCCTTTCTTCCCCTACACTCTCTTCTTCACTGTTGTATATTAGTCAGTAAGATTTTCTTTCTGATTTAGTACCTTCATAATGATAAAGATGCTTATATTTGATCTGTTAGATTAAATAATATACTTTGAATTCCAGCTATTAGAAATGAGGCAATCTAAGAAACCACTTAAACCCACTTAATAAGGAGGTCATTAGACTGAGGTGGCTCTAATTGAGGCAGACTATTTAAACAAACAAAATCCAAGCTTATAAACGCCTCAAAATTATGATAGCAAAACCTAAAGTCAATGGATCACAAACAGCCAACTGAGCTCTAAGATATAGTCAATCAAATAATTTTCTGTCTTTAATTCCACATTTTCTCTATATATAGTCTTTCCCCTAGCTTCTGTCAGCAAAGCACTCCTCATGAGTTCTGGTTTGGCACTGCCCCATTCTAATCCATTTTTGCTCAAATAAACTCAAAAATTTCAATATGCCTCAGCTTATCTTTTAATACCTCACTCCCTACCAAATATGGTTAGACACGCCATCTCTACTTGGCCATGACATACAACATTTACATTCTATTTTATTCTCCTAATCCACCCATTATAGATGTAATTCTACAGTTAAATATTTTCAATTCTTGTTGCCAGCCCTTTAGTCGTGGTATCTGCAGTCATCTCTTAGCCATGTAGTTTGTCCTCTAGCAATTTCTCAAGGAAGGCTCATGTAAAAACATTTTTTCCTAAGTCCTGCATATTCAATATAGCATGACTATGACCTTTATAGCTGACGAGCAATTTCACATGTTTATACTCTTCAGAACATACTTTTTTCTTTCTCTGTATATGTTTCTTCATTGTCTGCTGATGTTGAATGCTGGTGAAAAGAAATGTGAAGCCAATCTGACATTTTGTCCTTACAAGAGATTTGGTATTTCTCCTTAGAAGCTCAAAGTTTTCTCTTACCGTGGTGTCCATAATTTTATTAGCCTGTGTCATGCTGCTAACCTGGGTCAATTTTTCCTGGCATATACCCTTTCTCAATGTGTAAATTTAGCTCTTGTATTTCAGGGAAGTCTTTTCTTGAACAATGTATTTACTGTTTGTTCTATTTCATTATTTTGCAGTTCTTCTTTGAGGTATTCTCCAGGATACATTTGGTTTCTTCAGGGACAAAACTGATCAATTAAATGGAGGTATGGTGGGGATAACCCCTAACACATCCTTTAAATCTTTGAACATGGCACTAGTTTCCATGCCTACCCCCAATGTAATTTTATTTTGACTTAATACCTTAGACAGATGTTGCTTAATTCCAGAGGCTTTTACTTGGCCTTTCACACTGTGATGGCTCTTACCACACAAGCCTGACACCCAGTGTGGGGTCTGCACCAACTACCAATGTATGTCTTTCCCAATAATATATTCAGGTACCAGGGAAATGATCAGAGAATAAATCTACAATAGCCCCGCTGTGAATAGGCTCATGGCCAGGACCCTATCCATTACCTAGCCCCCATATGCTCCCATTTTAACAAGGAGACCATGACAAGTATTTGGATCTCGGAGTATGAATGTCAACATGAACAAGAGTCCTTAAAACTTTCCCCTTTCCCAAGTGTATAGTTACTCAAGTGAATAACTGTAGGTTCCTTTGTGGAAGAACATGAAGATTTATGACCACGTATGTGTGGTATTGCATACATCTTTCCCTGGGAATATAGCCATTTCTTCAATTTATAGATTATAGGTCAGAAATCGGTTGAAGTCTGGGAACTGGGGAGGGATTATGGCTTTTTACTGGGACAGCTACCCTTAACCTCTTGATCATCCATCCTTTAATTCTTCTGATAGTTCAAGTTGATTGGTACTCTTTCTGATTACCCGTCTATTATGCCTCCAGTGACACCATTCTCTGTGGGTGAGGCCCTCTTGGCTGTCATTTGGACCTTGCCCCCCATTATATTCATTATAGCTATCTCACTTTGGATAGTTAAGATCCACCTATCATCCCACGAGTTCTGTATCTGGATCATATTGTCCTCATTGTTAGCAGTGAGACTAACGGACTCTCCTACAATAAAACCCGAGCAATAGAGGAAAACAATTATTGAACTTCTTAATGATTCTGATGCCTTTCTTACCAGTGCTAGCCTTACGACTTTGGTAAATGGTGTATTCCTTTCACATTCCCATAGAACACAGTAACTGATGGGTCTTCCAACATTCTATAGCATATCCACTTCTGCATGCATACTTTTGAGTTTTTTGTCCCTTCCTCCATTGTCTGACATAGAAATTTTAGCATTTTAACCTCACTTAAGATAGCCACAGCTTGTCTGCCCATATCTCTTGTGATCTTTGGCAGAACGTGAAATCCGGCATTTCAAAAGAGTGCCCCAAATCAATAAACTTCCCCTTATTTGATTTGTGTCCTGACCCCTTTGATAAAGCATCTTCATGATCCAGTCTGCGTGCATTCCCCAATTCCTGAAGCTAGGACTTGTATTCCTGTGTGGTAGAGTTACTTTCCTTTCTTATTGTTCTTTATACTTGGCTCTGATTCAGTTATGCTATAAATTAGTCCTAGGTATAGTAATAGAAGTAGGAATATATCCCCAAAATGGCTCAGATGTCTTGTTGAGGAGGGAAATCTTCATGAATTTTTGAATAAAGTTGCTGCACTGCTGAGAATTCTCTCAACAACTTGTGTTCACCACTGTATGGCTTATGCCCTATTTATGCTACTCTTGACTACCTTTACAGATAAAGAATTTTGTCTGTTTTATTTTTCATTCTTCCTTTTGCTCTCGATATTTTCCATGGAAAGAAATAAAAGATTCTGGTTTATGCAAACATATTCAACTCAAAGTTCAACATACTTTTAATATAATAACTTGGTTTCAGGCAATTCAGTAGAATTTGGAAAACATGCATTTTTACGAATATTTGCATATGCCCATGGATTGCCTATGATTATTGATATTAGGACTTTTTTTTAAGATTTGGAAATTATAGCTGAATCACCTGGAATTCATAATAAAGCAGCAGGAATCCCAGCAGTATCTAGAGAATATTTGCGAATTTAAAAGAAGATAAATATTTTATTTTACAATCTTTTTGGAAGATAATCCCTCATTATCTTTTAAAATTAGAAGTACACAAAGCCTTTGATCTAATAATCCCCCTTTTGGGAATCTACCATACACAAAATATATATTGGCACAGGGTATTTACTAAAGGATTTTTATGATGGCAAAAATCTGGAATCAACTATAATGTCCATTATATATATATATATCATGTAGCTTTTAATAGGATATAGTTTTAATATCCCTAAATTGGAAGGATGATGATTATAAGTCATTAAATGAAAAAAAGCAAATTATAGAGTAGCATGCAGTATAATTCCATTTTTGTAAATATATGTACAAATAATTGGTTAATGACATGGAGAATAGAATAAAAAGAAGCACACTAGGTTACGTTATAAAATGATATTGGGGTATAAGTGGATAAAATAAATGGATAAAATTACTCATTTCTTCTTTATACATTTTTTAATTAGTTTACTTGCTGCAACAAACATGCATTATTTATCCAACTAAAAAACAATAAAGAAAATCTGAAAGATTAAAAAAAAAGAAGGATTCGCAGAACATTCAAGGAATATTTAAGTACCAAGTTCTGGGAGTTTAACTAATGATATTAGAGGAAAAAACAGTAAGTCGACTTTGAATCTCAACCTACTTTTTCCACATTTTCTATTTTTCTGTTATTGTCTGTATCTATTAACAGCTATCAATTAACTTCTTCAGCAATCTCTCATGATTATTTGGAATGGCACAAAACCAAAGGATGAGACTGGTACACTTGATGTTATGACTAGGTTAGTATATTTAAGTTATTTGTTTCTTGTTCATATAAGACATTTAAGCAAGGAACATGTTAATTCAGTCATTGTTTGGTTGCGAATGAAGTTTTCCTCTCCTTTATGATCCTTGAAGGACATTCCAATTCTAATATCCTCTTTTTGATATGGCATCGATGTATACAATTTACACAACCAATCCTCTCCCCACCCCTCAAGTTTTATGTGCTGTAAACAGAGGACAGCAACAACAAAAATTCTCTCTTCTTATGGAGTGCATGTTCTAGTGGAGAAATAAACACATAAATATAGAGTATAAATGTCAAGAAAAGATGAGTGCAGTGACAGAAAATAGACCAAAGTAAGAGGATAGAGAATAAACCAGGTTTGTTCTTTGACAGGGTTGTCAGGAAAGATCTCCCTCCAAGGAATTCGCATTTGAGAAAAGCCCTAAAGGAAAAAATATAGTAATTCATAGGACTATCTGTGGGAATAAGTTTTGGAGAAAAGTTAGCATCAAGTGAAAAGGCCCTCACAGGAATGGATGAACCACTCTAATTATATGGAAACCTTAATCTTCATAGGCCTGGAGAGATCGCAGGAATTAGCAGGTCAAAAGTACCACAGTCAAACTGACCAAAATGGTGGCCAGAGCAGGACATGAGGCAAGGTTAGGGTTGGTCAAGATATTGACACAAAACAGCTTCTCTCAAGTTTAGCCCTGGCTCAGAAGTCAATCAAGGTTTGGGTTTTAATTCAACCAGCACCACCACTCTAGGAAATATATTTAAAGTTTCCTACCTGTAAAACAGAAATGATAATACCAGTATTCTGACTGCTTCATAGACATATTTAAAGAGTTAGAACAAAGCATTTAGAAGTCAATGGAGTGCACCCAACATTGGTGCATCTAAATATACAAAGCAAATGATAATAGAACTATTAAGAAGAAATAAACAGCAATATAATAATAGTTGGAAACTTTAATATCCCACTCTCAACAATGGATATATGATCCACAAAGAATCAATAAGGAAACAGTGTATATGAAATACCATTATAAACCAAATGGACCTAATGGACATATACAGAACATTCCATTCAACAGCAATTGAATACACATTCTTCTCAAGCACAGAGCATTTCCTAGGATAGGTAATATGTCAGGCCATAAAACAAATCTCAACAAATTTGAGAAGATATAAATTATATTAAGTATTTTTGCCAACTACAGTAGTATAAAACTAGAAATCAACAACAGGTGGAAAGCTGAGAGATTCACAAATATGTGGAAATTAAATATACTCCTGAACAATAATGAGTCAAAGAAGAAATCAAAAGGGAAATCAGAAAGTATCTTGAGACAAATGAAATGAAAACACAACATACCAAATATTGTGAGATGTAGCAAAAGCAGTTCTAAGAGGGAAACTTATAGCAATGCATGGTTTCATTAACAACAACAACAAAACCTATACACTAAAAATTATATGACGTTGATGAAAGAAATTGAAGACACAAATAAACTATCCCTACCAGACACAAATTCCTTTATACTTTCCCAGTTTCTGTGACTGCAAATATTTTCTCTCCATCTCAGAGGAATAAATTCTGACTTAGGCACTGCCTTTAAAAAAACAGAGGTAGTTCTTCAATTTATAACAATTTCCATAACGTACATGTCAGTGCCACCCATCTTTCTCTTGGAAAATTGTCCTCTTCCTTTTATACATCTAAATGATACTGATGGAGACTGCCAATTACAGTATTTTACTCTTCTAATGAGATGGGGGTATGACCCCTGATGGTGCAAATCATAATACCTCTGTGGTATTTTTCCAAACTGGAAGAAGGGGAAAGGGTTCTTATATTTCCATTTCCAAGTTTGTGATTCCATGAGCTCTTTAACTTCCCTGGTCATGATTTTAGCCAAATGGAAACAGCTAATTTGAGACCCTGAAGTTGATGTCCATACAGAAGCAGGAGACGACAGGAGAAAGAGAATAAAATTTTGATGAAATTGAGTCACTGTTTTTATCTTTATCCCAACTTCTCTCATTTTGTTAGTTTGGTTACAAACAAAAGTTCATAGACTTTTAAATGTGAGTTACCACAAATGTAACTTGCTTCTAAGTAACAGAATATGGCAACACGTTTTAATATCACTACTATGATTAAATTATAAACAAAGTTCAAAGGATTTTGCAGATGCAGTTAAGGTTCCTGATCAATTTATTTTAAGTTAATCAAAGAGGAGATTATCCTGAATGGGCTTAACCTAATCAGAGGAGCCCTTTGAAGAGGGTCTAGAGGAGAGAAGAAAGAGAAAGAAAGAAAAGAAAAGAAAAGAAAAGAAAAGAAAGAAAGAAAGAAAGAAAGAAAGAAAGAAAGAAAGAAAGAAAGAAAAAGAGAAAGAAGAGAACGAGGGAGGGAAGGAGGAAGGGAGGAACTCTTTCCTGCAAGCCTTGAAGAAGCAAGCTACCATGAGTCCTACAGTTACAAGGAACTGAACTCTGCCAACAACCACATGGACTTGGAAGAGAATCCTGAGCTCCAGTAAGGAATTCGGTTTGGCTGACATCTTAAGTGCAGCCTTGTGAACTCTGAGCGGAGAAGCCAGGTAAACTGTGCCTGCATTCCTGACCCATGGAAACAGCAACATAAGAAATATTTGTTTTTTTAAGCTGCTAATTGTAGTAATTTCTTACTCAGCAATAATAGAAAACCGATACAATATGTTTTTATATGTTGAGTATGAAAGTGACTATTAAGTAAGGGTATTTCTCAAAAGAAAGTTAGTGGTCGTGTTTCAAAAGAAGTTACAGAAACTGGAGATTCTAAGCTAGGAAGTTGCCACTTTTCCCTCTCTACCTCCTGTGGACAAGGAAGCAATCATAATTACAAAGAACAATGACTAACAGGAGGCAATATAAATCTACTAAGTAATGCTGAGAGCCATTAGCATCATCAGTGGTGTTTTTACTTCATCAAGATTTCTTGAAGAATTGAATGTGGCCTCCAGAACGTAAATCCCTGATTTTTAAAAATGAAAGACAAAGCAGAGTTCTTAGCCTTGAGACTACATTATTCATGTTACAATAATAAAAGTTTCTACTTCTAATGCATTGCTATCCATATGTAAACTGTTGATTCATATAACTAATGCCAGCTACATTGTGGGAACAATGACTCAATAAGCAGAAGAGACTCCTGAGAAACTTAAAGTTGATAATTCCTCAGCAGAAACTCAAGAAGGCAGACACTTAACCAACTGAACCACACAGGCGCTCCACTAAGAGAGTTTTTAAAGATCTTCTTCCCACTCTCAATTTCAAACTTGTTGTCAGTTTTAGCGAATCAATTGCTAATTCATTTGGCTTGTGAATGTAGACACTTGCAATTTAGGTAGGCTGTTTATTTATTTATTTATTTATTTATTTATTTATTTATTTATTTTTAAAATTTTTTATTATGTTATGTTAGCCACCATACAGTACATCATTAGGTTTTGAGGTAGTGTTCCATGATTCATTGTTTGTGTGTAACACCCAGTGCTCCATGCAATACGTGCCCTCCTTAATACCCACACCAGCCTATCCCAATCCCCCACCCCTTTCCCCTCTGAAACTCTGTTTCCCAGAGTCCATAGTCTCTCTTGGTTCATTCCTCCTTCTGTTCCCCCCCTCCTGCCCTTCATTCTTCTAGGTAGGCTGTTTAGACTGAAGGCATTACCTATAGGTAGATGACTTTTAATCTGTACGGTCAGTTCCAACCTACCTTCAAGACCTAGCACAACAATACCTAACAGTTTTCTGGGCATTGTCTCCTTGATGTCTCCATTAGCTTCATAACATTAGCCGTCTGACTGAGGCCTCTCATCTCTCTCTGATGTACTTTCTTCAGAATGTTTCCTATTGGATTACAATTCAAGCTTGAAAACTCAGAAATGTTTTCTCCCTCATATCAATAGTCTATAATGTCATTATTTATAACCTCCCTCATATTCATCTCTTTCTCAATTTCCACCGTCACTTTTTCAATGTAAACCTTTATTAATGGATCACTTTTAATAGCTTTCAAGTAGGTATCTTAGCTCCAGGCATTCATTCATGTATAATCATCTTGTACCTCACTGCTAGCTTAATTTCCCAAGCAACATTTTGATCATAACACACATTCTTTAGGGCTTAAAACTTTATACTATTTTCTGAATGTCATTTCAAAACCAGAAAGTGTCCTTACCATTCACAATCCATCCTGAAACTCTGATTTAGTTTTCTACCACTTTCTTACTCATATGCTAAGTTTCATGCAAATTAAACTATCCTATAAACTTTCACTATCCTATAAACATACTTTGTATATAACAAATTCCCCAGGATCTCTTTTTGGTGTGTTTAGTAATGAACTGACAGGAACTGATGTTTTCTCCTCTTCTAGCATGAGGGAAGACACCCAAACATCAACTTGCCATCATGTAGTCACTTCCTCCCACAAGGAGAAGGGAATGCAATATCCCACAGTCTCCCATGTCTCGAGTTTGCACAGGTGGCTTTCCCAGTACTCACAAAAATTGCTGGCATCTAATCTGACTCTGATGGCTGAGTTCTAAATATTTATTTTCCTACTCACAAGGTTATTCTTATGCTTGTACTAAAATAAAGTCAAACAATAAAGGGGATAGAAACCCTTTCCTGAAGCACTAATGTTTGACTAGGGGGCTACATGTATCCCCCAGGACATCTTTTCCCACCAATAACTAGTTTCTTGGCATGTATATGTTATAACAAACTTTGCCTGCACCCACCTCTCCACACACACACCTACTTTGCTTCTATAGTGTCCTTAAGCCTGGAACGTCTGGGTGGCTCAGTCAGTTAAGTGTGGCTCAGTCAGTTAAGCCTTTGATTCTTGGTTTCAGCTCAGGTCATGATTTCAGAGTCCTGAGATCGAGCCCCAAGTTGGGCTCAATGCTCAGCACGGAGTCTGCTTGAGATTCTCTCTCTTCCTCTTCTTCTACCTCCCCCTATACCTCTCTCCTCACTCACACAAGTCTCTCTCTAAGTAAATAAATAAATAAAATCTTACAGTGTCCTCAAGCCTGTATGTGGCTCTTCTAATAACTTAGCAAAGTTCTGCCTTATCTTACTCTATTGTCAAAAGTTACTAACTCTGTGTTTTATTCCCCTTGTTTACTAATCATTTAAAAAGTTTCTCTTTTTGAATTCCAATGCATTAAGCACTTACACCACACTGCCTATTATTATTATTATTACTATTATTATCATTATTATGATGGTAGTATTGTTTCTTATCAGATTCAAAAACTCTAGTAAGAATTTCCTGTCTTTCCTAAATTTGTACCTATCACACCATCTTCTATCACAGGAGCTTAAGTAGAGTTTATTCTCAATATTACAAATGATAACTAAGGAAAATTATAGAAATAATTTATTTCCCGACATGTATTGGTACAAAATGTCTGGGCTAGCATTGGTTGTTCCACAAAAAATTGACTGATGACTTTTCATAACCTGACTTAATCCAGATGCTTCAGTTCTGTCTGGGTTGGTCAAGAAGATAAAACTATAATTTAATATAAATGCTGCTTTATGCTTGTGAGAACAAAGGCCCATTTTATCGAATGCTCAATTCATTGTAATATTCTTATTATTCTTAAACCCTTAGGGTATTTAGAATTAAATTTTATAACTCAGAAGTCTAAATATAAAGGAAATATTGACCGAGGTTCAAAAATAGGATAAAGCAAATACAGCCACATTTTTTTTATGATCTGTTTGTTTACATTAAATACATGAACAGGCCTCCAAAGTCTTTGATTATGTTAATAGAATATGATGAATTTTATCCCATCTGGTTCTACGCATACAGGAATTAACACAAAATCCAAGAGCTGACTGATGTTACAGAGAGAAGAGCATAAAAGGCAGTTTCTTATGATCTTTCAGGAGGAAATGCACTTGAAATACTGTGAGAAAGTCAGTCTTGTGATATTTTCTCATTATAAAAGGTCACCGCTCTACTCATTTATCACTATTTTATGGAGAAAGCAGAGTGGATTGTGTCTAGGTGGGAGCAATGTTACTGAGAAGAGTTTAAAAAATTACCTGGTGTTAAGAGGGACAGAGAAATTACTTGGTATATTGCAAAGCAGAGGGTGGAAGTATATTTCTAGTGCTAAAAATCAGAAATACTGCAAGGTGTGAGAGAAGAAAGAGGAATCTACACTAAAGAGACTATTCTCTTATTAATATTCCTTTTACCATAAAGAGGAACTATTCATGAATTGCTGTTGTTTTTAAGTGTATCCTCAATGAATTCAGATTTCAGTTCTCCATTAGGAATCTCACATGGAGAATAATCACATGTCATAATGGACACTGCTATAGAAATAACATACGTAGAAGAATTTCAACCTTTCAGATAAAGTAAAATCAATGGTTTTCATGGTTTTTTGTTTTTTACAGTACATAAATGTTAACATATCTAATGTTGTTGCATCATGTGGAGGTCCACAGTATATAGACAGTGCATAATTCTATGGCATGCCTTCTATGTAGTAGGTGCCTCTCTGAAACCTCTATAGCATATCTCACTTCATCCTTTAATCCGCTTAAATCCATGTGGAAAATACTGACATGAGCTCCATCTAGTAGACAAGAAAGCTGAGGTAGTTGGTCATGAGTGCATAATTAATAAGTGATGAAACTGGAATGCAAAGCTAGGCAATGAGTGCTATCAAACTATGCTGTTTTCTTACTTAAATGTGTTCTTTAAATAAATAACAATCACTAGAAAAGTGACTTCAGGCAGGACTTAAATTGGAATTCAATTTTACCAAAAACTGAATTCCCTTTAAAACGTTATGTTATTGTCAATCTTATAAAAATTCACTTGGAAAAAGTATAATCTGAATTTTTTGGAAAGGGTAGGTTGATCTTTCCTTCATTTAGACAAAGTCCCTAAATTTAAATAAGTGTTTTAGAAGAATACACTTTTACTAATAAAGGCTGGGTTCTATTATGAAACAAAAAGAAAAAAAAAATAAAGAGTCTTAACAATGTTTACAGTGAGTGCACCTGGCAAGAGAGTCACACATTTAACTTCTGAGTTTTCTAATGTAATACAATTCATGAACAGGACTTTTATTGGATAACAAAAGTAGACATAATGAACAGACAACATGAATTTTCCTTCTTTCATAGCTAGGAAATAAAATAGAGAAAATTTACAATAAAATATTATTTTTCTATATATTTATATTCATATAATTCTACTATTGTTATGATTTGAAATTTTTACCATAGTGTATGTGTATTCTACATATTAATGATTCACATTATTAAGGAGTTTATGGAGCAAAAATAAGCTTTTAGTCCTTAAATTTTCTTATTTAAGTATAGATTTTTTTTTCCACTAACATACCTCTCTCTTTTCACTAGCCAGCTCTGATTGGTTTACTTAAATTTCTTTTAATTCTGAGTAACCAGTAAATCAGTAAATTTAGTATATGATACCTTGTCTGAGAAGTAAAATTTGATAATTTCCTAAGATATTCCACAACCAAATATATTTTCCCCAAATTTTGTCATCTTAATGTTTTTGCTTCAAGTATGGTCTTATAGACCAACAGACCCATAAAACAACTGAATTCTGATCAAAATAGAAAAGAAACAATTATCTGAAAACACTAGAGAGTGACTAAAAACAGGAAGATTATGGAGGGGATTTTTAACTAAAAAGAAGGAATAGCACCGGGTGAAACTTTCTAAAGAAATTATTTTTAAGAATTTCAGCCCGAATGTTATCCTGTCAGCCCCATGTGAAACAGCTAGGATTTTTATTAGAAAACCTATAGTCTCCTGTTTCAAAGAACCAGAGGAGACAAATCTTATGAATGGAGAGAATCGTGAAGGTGTAGTCTCAATTCTACACATAAACTCTGCCCAAATGATAGCTCCCTAAACCACACATGCATAAGGCAGGCCCCATGCAGCACAGACAAAGCTCAAAAACAACTGAGATTTAAGGTTCTGCCCAGTGCAAGAAATACAAGACTTCTAATTTGAGTCTAGACAAGTTAAATTATAGCTTTGAAAAAAGGAAAGAAAGGAGAAAAATAAATCAAAATTCTCCAAGGAATATAGAAGAATCTAGATCCTCTACAATAAGCCACTCAACATGTACACGACACAATTTAAAGCAGACTAGTGCATGAAAAATACAGAAAAATGTGATCTTTTCTCAGGAGAAATATAGTCAACAGAAACAAACCTCAAGACAATCCAGATGTTGGAATTAGCAAATAAGGACTTTAAAGCAGTCGTAATAACTATGGTCAAAGAAATAAAGAAAAAGGAAAAGGAAAATATGCTTGAAATGAATAAATAAATATGAAATCTCACTAGAGAAATAGAAGCTATAAAAAAATAAACTAAGTGGAAGTCTGGATGGAAAAAAATTCCCTGTGTAAAATCTGACCAGATCTGGAAAGAGAAAGGCTTAACAGAAAAATGAAAAGGACAGAGTGTCAGAAAACTTGAAGATAAATGTATACAATTTATCTAATATGGAGAAACGGTGAGAAAAAATGGAAAAAAATAAATACCATGTAGTGCCCACATCTCGTTTTTTAAATACTATACTCCAATAAATGGGTCCAGATCTTCTTGGAGAAATGGCTGATTCTAGGGCTGAAGCAAGAAAGACAGAAGATGGGTTGAAGCATCTTAAAATACCAAAAAGTAAGAAAGTGGTCAAAAAAACCAAACAGATGGGGGCACATCAAAGTGGCATATGAACCAAACTGAAAATAATCCCAATAGTCTATGCTGCAACAGTTTGAGCTACAAAGTAATGTAGTATTGGATTATAACCCAAAGTGTGTACTAAATACAAATAAATCCATACTTATATACATAAATGATTGAATAAATAAATAAATGGGAAAGAAGAGAAAAATGTTTCTTATAGGAGAATTCCAAGTAATATATATAGCTACTCCCTATGCAAAAGACAAAGTTTAATCTCCAACCCCTGAGGGGGAGCTAGACTTACAGATTCACTTCCAAAGGTAAGGGAAAAATTGGAGCTTTCCTGTGTCGAGACCTGAGAAACATTCCCTTGTCCAATTGATGAAGTTAACATCACTAGGAATATCATGTGAATACCATATACCTTCTGATATGATCTGATGAGAAGGGCACTTCACCTCTATAGTATTCTTTTCAGATCCATAACCCCAGTTTAATCCTGAGAAAAACACCAGGCAAACCTAAATTGGCATATATTCTACAAAATATTTTACCAGTATAAAACTCTCAAAGTCAGGACACACAGAGAAATTTTCACAGACCAAACAAGACTAAGAAGATTTGACAACTAAATGCAATGTGATATCCTGCACTGAATTCTGGAACGGAAAAGGACATTTAAAAAATGAAATACAAATAAAGTCTGCAATTTATTTAACAGTAATGTATGAAAATTGATGTCTTAATTTTAACAAATGCACAATGACATTTGTTAAAATGTAAGATATTTGTTAAATGTAAGATATTTGCAATGAAGTATAAACAAGATGAGGGGTATACAGGAAATCTTAGCGCGGTCTTAAAAACTTTACTGAAAGTCTAAAATTATTCCAAAATACAAAGTTTATTTTAAAAAATAAACAGACTCAAGAACCTCAGGCAATATGACAAGGTATAACATTACCTTTAGAGCTGTAAAAGAACAGAAGAGATAGGGCATAAAAATACTTGAGGAAATAATGATTGAAAATTTTCCAAATTTGTTGAAGAACATAAATTTAAAGATTCATGAAGTTCAGAAAACTCTAAGAATAAATCCATAAAATATCATACTTAGGGACATCATACTTATCAATGAAAATCAAAGAACTGAAAAATTTCAAAAGCATTCACAATCATCTAGTATATATTGAGAGCCCCAGTCATAATATCAGCTGAGTTCTCATTAGAAATACTATTCAACCATCAGAAAGGATGAATACCCACCATTTGCATCGACATGGATGGAACTAGACATCCATCGACATGGATGGAACTAGAAGGGATTATGTTAAGTGAAGTAAGTCAAGCAGAAGAAGACAATTATCATAGTTTCACTCATATGTGGAACATAAGCAATAGCATGAAGGACCATAGGGGAAGGGAGGGAAATCTGAAGGCGGAGAAATCAGAGAGGGAGAGGAACCATGAGAGACTATGGACCCTGGGAAAAAACTGAGGGTTTCAGAGGGGAAGGCGGTAGAGGGAGGGGAGTAACAGGGGGATAGGTATTAAGGAGGGCACGTGTTGTGATGAGCACTGGGTGTTATAAGTAACTAATGAATCATTGAACACTACATCAAAAACTAATGATGTACTACACAGTGGCTAACTGAACATAATTTAAAAGAAAGAAAGAAGAAAGAAAGAAAGAAAGAAAGAAAGAAAGAAAGAAAGAAAGAAAGAAAGAAAACACTGTTGACCAGAAGACACTAACCAGATCTTTAAATTGCTAGAAAAAAAATTAAATTGTCAACCTAGAATTCTATATTAACCAAAAATATTCTTTAAAAATGAGGAGAAAACAAACACATTTTCAGAAAAAGACAACTAGGAGAAAGGGAAATAAAGATAAATTGCCAGATGCTAATTTGTATCTATAGAAAGGAATGAAGAACATTAAAAAATTACATGAATAAGTACAAGATATTATATTTTTCTCTTAATTTCTTTAAAATATATATGTAGTTCAAAGCAAACATTCTAACATGGTGTACAGTTTTATCATATGCAGATACATACGATGATAGAAAAAAGGGTAAAAAATTACATGAATAAGTACAAGATATTATATTTTTCTCTTAATTTCTTTAAAATATATAGGTAGTTCAAAGCAAACATTCTAACATGGGGTACAGTTTTATCATATGCAGATACATACAATGGTAGAAAAAAGGGATAGGGATGAAGGTAGATGAACATATGTAATTGCAAACCTTCTACATTTTAGGTGAATTGATAAAATAACTCTCAATAGACTGTGAAAAGTAAGGACCATATATTATCTTCTCTAGAGTAAACAAACAAACCAATATAATAAAACAAGTAGATATATCTAAATAGCCACAAAGTAAAATGGATTTCTAAAACATATTTGATTAATCCAAAAGAAAGCAGAAAAGTAAGAGATAGAAAACATTGCAGGGGCAAATAGAAAATAAATAACAAAAGGGTAGATATAAGTTCCAATTGTATCAGTAATTATAGTGAATGTTAGTGAAACATACCAATTAAAAGGCAAAGATTCTCATTCTCTCTCCCTCTCTCCTCTCTGCCTGTCCCTCCTTCCCTGTCTTCTTGCCTCCCACCTCCCCAATCCCTACTGACAGAGAAGTCTGAGCTGTTGCCTCCACTGTATTTTTTACTTTGACTTCTCAAAGAGCACTCACTCCCTAATCCTCAACAGACTCCTCTCCTTGCCACTTTATTGGAATTTATATTTTAAAACATAGCAGCTTCCTTCCATTCAGTTGTAAATTCTCAGGCTCAATTTCATTTAACTGTAACATGTATCACTATTGATCATACTCTTCTTGATTCATTCTTATGTTCTCTCTTCTCTAAATGTCCATGATGACTGATTCTTCTACTCCTTAGCTCTCTTTTTATATTTCTTCCAGCTCATTCTAACTGCTAAATATAGGTGTTTCCCGAGATTTTTTTTGTTTTTGTTTTTGTTTTTGTTTTTTTCTCCCTTGGCTGCCCTTCTTCATTTTCCTCTTCATTTTCCTCTCACTTGGCCATCACTTCCTCTGCCCAGACTCAATTATCTCTTCAATTTAGTGACTAAAATTGAAATCTCTAGATTGGTTCTTCATTCAGTATATTTTATGTCCAATATGCTACATATTTACTTGACATCTGAAGCCTATATAATTCATGTTAGTCAGAAACATGAATTTTTTTTTTTTTTGTCTACCAGATTAATATTCCCAACACCCCTTTAGTGTGTTTCTCCTTCACTTGAAAATCTGTGATGGTCAAGACACAGGCAAAGCCCAATATGTTTAGTGTCACCATCTAAGACATCTTTAAGAGATATGACAGGTTGGCTAACTCAATGCTTCTCCAACAATTTTCAGTGTGATTTCCTGTCAGACTTCAGAAAAGAAAGATCACATGCCTCAAACTGTTTTGCAGCTGAGGTCTCTCTGCATTTAACTTAGCTTTGAGAAACACACAGTTTTTCAGGACTTAGAGAAAGTAGGAAGAGCAAATGGTAGGCGTATGGCTCTTTGGTAAATGTGGAGATAGCTACATGTTGCAATTACCTAAGAATCTCTTCTGTCTGGTCAATTCCTATTTGGGAATGCTGCGCTCAAGTGGCAGCTCCTCTTCTTTTGAACTAGTCTCTTAGTCAATTATGCCAAAAGAAGGGAGGTTGCTTCCTGTGGTGGCCACTGTGGCAGTTATTCCTTTTTCTAAGACTATTTTGCAATATGATTCTCAACTATGAAGTAATTTTGGCAGCTCAGCCCAAAACCCCTTCCCCAGACTTTGCATTGATGTGGTAAGATATGTAATCATCTGTTTAATTCCCTTCTGGCTAGCTAGAGTGGATTATGCCATCTACAACTGAATTCTGGCTAATAGACCCTACAAAATTTATACCTAACCTACCCTCTGGATCATATACCTGCTACAAGCCCATATATTAACACATACTCCAGGAAAATTTAGCAACTTGTTATTTCTCTTTTCAACCATTCCATTCCTACTACTGTATCTTTGTTCAAACTATTCCTTCTATATGTCATGGGCTAACTTTCCTCCTCCCTTCAATTTCCATATATTCCAAAGCTCCCCATGCTTCAAAACTTAATTGTTACCTCTTCTATAAAGCTTTACTAATATCCCCAGCCAGAATAGTACCTTCCTTTCTATTTTCCATAGCAGTTACCTTTATATTATTTAACCCTCCCTTTTAGGAATTTGTCCTATCTGTACTTAACTATAAATGTGTCAAAGGGAGTAAAATCGAATTCCTGTTTGTATTATTATTATTGTTGTTGTTGTTGTTGTTGTTGTTGTTGTTATTTTAACACCCAGCAAACTACACCACTGGTTTTACCAAGAAATATTCCAAATGGCCCCTGTCAATCCAAACCTTTCCCTCCAGGTTAAAGTCCCAATGATAGATAACTTTGTTATTCCTTCTTCATTTAATAGCAGTTGAAAGAGTCATTGTAGCAGTTAAACCGTCTAATGAATAATTATCTTGGATTATTTTGGATAACAGCCTTTCAATTCTGCATAAACTACAAAGTTGTCCTAATAAAAAAAATCAGTATCATAGAAATTGGAGGTCAAAGATACTTCAGCTCACCATCCATTTTTAGCTCTTTCTGGTTATTGGATGCCACATCCTTTGATAATCATGCAGCAAATGTCACAATGGGAGTTTAATTGGAACATTGACAATGTGCAGAAATCTGAATTCATTTTTGCTGAGGGATATGTTTTTTCTGGTATAATAAATATCTTTTTGCTTAAGCAATATATTTTCTTGTTTAAGTGACAGATGGTTGGGCTTGTTACTTTTGCTTCCAGAGAAAAAGTGAACCCACTGAATGTTCTATAGGGTCAAACGCTAAGACTTAGACCCAATTTTGTATCTATTCCATACTGGAAATACAGTAAATTTTGTTAAATTAGATCTCAGTAAATATTTGAAGTTTGAAT
This sequence comes from Ursus maritimus, assembly GCF_017311325.1. NCBI lineage: Eukaryota > Metazoa > Chordata > Mammalia > Carnivora > Ursidae > Ursus > Ursus maritimus. The sequence continues at coordinate 62,420,210 of NW_024425563.1, read as the reverse complement.
ACATGAGTAAATTTTTTTAAATGAGGATTTTCCAAGGATGAAACAGGCCAGTGAAGGAGATTTTAGGAAGCAAATGTACCATGCAAAGCAGGGCATTAAAGGGACTATTTGATCTACTGGACATTGAGTTGACCCTTTATCAGGATCACTCATTGCAAAAAAGCACATTTTGATGATTTTTATTCTGGACTAGTTTTGATATATGGAAATAAAAGAGATCAAATAAGAGAATCAAAGGACACGAAGTCTGTGAGAGCACATTGAACATTACTGAACACAATACAAATGTAAAGGAGTCTATGATGGAAATAAAAGTGAGCTAGAAATGCCAGAAAGCAGTTCCCAATTGGTTTCATTGTGTCACTAGCCAATATGAGTCAGCATTAAGTACGATTATGTGACAAGTCTTACCTTCTTTGGGAGTCTAGATTTGGTCCAATAATTTGATGAAGTTTTTTTCATACACATTGATAGAAAGCTTTCTCCATTTATTTGTACTTTTAAGAAACTCTCCTGTATCTAAGTAAACTTTTTGTTCACTTGAAAATTTCTGTTTTGAAAAAAGTTGGTACAGATAGCAAGAGGACTGACACTTTCTTTCTACAAAAAGAGTAGTGATACCTGGGGCAGTATATGTTATGCAAAGTATTCACTTTACCAGCCAAAATGAGAATCCTCATTTTAATATAGTTTCCAGACCATGGATTGAACTGTAATCACCTGCAGGGGGAAATTTAAAGATCAAAAATGTCCATTTGCTTCCTTACCCAAAATCTAGTATTTTCTCTGCTGGAAACTGACTTTGATTTCTCCAAAAAAAAGTTTTGTTACAGTGTATTGCTTAGATCTGCCAAGGAAAATAGATATTATAAAATGTTAAGACCATGCAACTTACCTAAACAGTAGTTTTTAGGTGAACTTAAAATTCTTATGAAGTAATGAATAATTGTAAGTCATATTTTTTTTGGAATTCTTATTAAAATGTCTTACTGGAAAATATGATTTCAAGTGATTTTATTATATATATATATAATATGTGAGGCTGAGAAATTCTGGGTTGTTAGCTTTGATGTGCATCAATAGCATTTTACACTTACTTGTTTTTAGGAGTGAACCTGTGAACCCAAAATATTCAGAGTCTCTACAAAGATCACCTAATATGTAGCTCAATAGATAAAATATTCACATTTGAGCATATGTTATTACTGAATGTATAATCTGGGTTGCTCTAAGCCATTTGACAGAAAAGTAATTTCTTCTAATTCTGATTCTTTTTAAAAAATATTTATGTATTTATTTGAGAGAGAGACAGAGATAGCAATAGAGATAGCTTGAGGGAGAGCACAAGCAGGGAGGAGAGGGTGGGGAAGAAGAGGGAGAAGTAGGCTCCCCGCTGAGCTAGGTGACTGATGCCAGACTGGAACCCAGGACACTGGGATCATGACCTGAGCAGAAGGCAGATGCTTAAATTACTGAGCTACCCAGGTGCTCCCTAATTCTGATTCTTATTACCCTATTGAATAAACTCCATCTCTAACCAAAACTGAGATTGAGGTAATAGGATGATGGAAATTAAATAAATCCTTCTTGAAAAACATTACTCTTCTTGATTAAAGATGTCTTGCTTCTCCACTCATCTTGGTCTCCTTGGTCTTTGCTGGGTTAATCTTTTTCTTTTTATAAATCCTTTAGTTAGCTTTCTAACCTAATATTAAAAAGTCTAGATGTAAGATACTAGGAGCAATATAGTATTAATATTTATATGTTTCATTTATAGCTTTTTCATGCTAAGTCTTTGCAAAATCTTTTGGTTCTAAAATAATTTTTGTATTATTAACAAAAAATAATCACATTATTAAAGTTTGATTTTTGATCTTTAAGTCATTTAACTAATAAGAAAAAAGTCTTTGGTATATAACTGTACACACTATGTAGAATGTCAATTAATTACATAGCCATTTATAGGTAGTATAGTCAGTAAATTATTAGAAAGCATAATATAAGGATGAATTAAGCTGATAATAAAATAATTACATTATAGTTGAAATTGTATTTTACTAAGGGATAGATAACAGTCTGAGGGGAGAAACTTAATACCAAAAAATAATAATAAAATCACACAAATAGTGAAAAAAAAAAGCCAGATTGATTTTACAATTACTGATGTCTACAAGATACAATAAAAAGTAGAAGATTCTTTACAGGGATGCATAATATTTTTTTCCATATCTGACTGTCAAGAAGGATTCTGTAGGTGCTAAAGTGATATTATGAGACACCAAAATATTCACCATAATCTGATCACCAAAAGATTTATAAATACAGGCTTGAAATGGCTTCAAATAGTTGGCATTATAAGACTACCTAAAGTGAGGAACTCAGGTGAAGTTTATAGAGAAAATAATGAAAAAAGAGTTTTTGAATTTTATAGACATTTGTCCATCTAAGGATGTGCATTTGAGAACATCTGGTATGGAATAGTGTGGAGTTTTCCTGCTGACACAGACAGTGTGATAGTAAATGAAAACAGTTGTGCATCCAACTTCCCTCTCCTGTTTTAATTGCCAGTCTACATCTCTGCTTGGAGAAAATGCACCAGGAAAAGGGTGAGGCCTGGGTCCACACCCACCCAGGCATCATGCAGTGTAGAAGGTCCTCTTTGCCCTTACCATTGCCAGGAGGGGGTCTATACTCTGGGGTAAAAACAGAGTCACCAGCAACCCAACCTAAATTTTACATACCAAAATCTGGCAGATATCTTAAAAGCCATCCCTTTCTAACTATGAGTAAAAAAGTTTGAAAGTGAACAAATTAGAAAATTATCTCTAGTGTCAGGAATACCAAAAAGCTTTTTTTCCCCCCTAGTAACGAACATTTTAAAGCTCAAGCCCAATTGGTAATAGTGTGGAATGACGGAAGTATTTTAAACGCATTATCTGCCACTCAAAAGTCATTATCTTACAGGGGCGCCTGAGTGGCTCAGTGAGTTAAGTGTCTGACTCTTGGTTTTGGCTCAGGTCATGATCTCATGGGTCGTGAGATGGAGCCCCACGTTGAGGCTCCACGCTCAGCAGGGAGTCTGTTTGAAATTTTCTCCCTCTGCCCCTTGCCTCGCGCTCTCTCTCTCTCTCTCTCTCAAATAAATAAATAATTTTTTTTTAAAGCCACTATCTTACAGAAAGAAAGAACAAGGGTACGGCAAGGCATAGAGCTATGATAAACGACAGTGTATTTGATAAATTAACTACAAGCAGATCATCCTTGTGTGTTACCTTTACCAGCATTAGTAACCTCTAATATACTATGGAAAATGATTGGAGAAGGAAAAGAATGGAATCAGGAAAAAAACTCTATTAGGAGTCAAGACCAAAGAAGTGGTAGAGGAAATGTAGAACAGAAATGTGATGAGGTAGGATTCAAGCACTATTTTGGAAGTAGAATGATGTAAACTGGTGGTCGTTGGATGTGATGAGTAAGACTAAGGGATATTAGAAAGAAGATTCCAAAAGTTGCTAGTTTGGTGAGCATGGTCAATAGTGATGTTATCAACTAATATAGGAAAAATACAAGAATGAACCAGTTTTGGGGTTGGAAGGAAGATAAAAAAAATCAATTTTAGAAAATTAATTTGGAGGACCTAATTGTCAAGAGTGAAGATGTTATAAATCATTGATATTAGGGTAAAGACATTGGAAGGATTGAAATCACTAAGTAGAGGTTATTGGAAGAAATGAGAGGAAGGAAAATACCAAGAAATATTAATGGGTGTGATGTTAGCAGAGGAAAACAGTTCAGGAAGAAAGGATGTTCAACAGCACCACATGATACTAAGAAATGATATGAGATGACATTTGAGAGGCAATTAGATTTTCCAGTGTGACAGTTATTGGCAGTTAGTTTTCAAAAAAAAAAAAAAGAAAAAAAGAAAAAGAAAAGAAACATGTTCAATTGGTTGTGGGGACTGTTAGCTATTGTAAATCAAGAAGCAAATTGGTGGTTAAAGACTTGAGACAGATTTTGTAAAGTGTTTCTTCAAAGACACTAGAAGAAGATGAGAAGGAAAAAAGTGAAGCCTTTGGGGTGGACAAGACCAAATGAAGTAGGAGTCTGTTTGTCTTTGTTTATTTCCTTCTGCTTTTCCTGCTTAAGTACAGTTTGAGGTTTTATAAAAAATAAGAAAGTAGCAAAGAGGAAATTACAAATTTAGCAAAGAAAGGGGATCATAATGTTGGGAGAGGAAAAAAAAAGGTCTGATTTTAGAAAAAAATAATATTGTTTTGTTTTCTGGAAAGGGAACGGATAGGAAAGGCTTGGTGAATATAGAGATAAGTTTTAGAACGGCATCTCAGCTTTGGTAACCCCCAAAAAGGCCCTAAGGAAGAATTTAGCTGCAGAAAACATAAGTGAAGCATGGGAAGATGAAGCCAGTATGGGAAAAGAGACAATAAAGGATGTGTTTCTGATCATGCTACAGGCTTCAACCCTCCGAGCGCACTAAGAAATCATATAAATCACACTCAGAATTGCTTCACCACAGGTGGAATATGGGGCAGTTAGCCATCAAATTCTGTCTTGCACTGGCTGAGAGTTGACATCAGAATTAAGTAACTCCCTCCCCCATCCAGTTTCTGGCTGTCTACACCTGGGTTGAGGAAGCTCCCCTGGTTCCTGAGAAAGCCTCCAGGTGGAGCGTGCCTGGAATGAAAGCTGTCACTTCCTTTCAGAACGGTCTTCTGCAGCAACAGGTGAGCTGAGAGTTGGATGGAGCAGATTTGGTGCAGGACATCAGGCTTCTATTGCAGACAGAAAGGGAGATGTCTTTCTTTCTGACAACTCAAGTGCATTACTACATGTAACTTAGATTCCAGTAGAATGATAGTGCCCTTCACCAAACATGCCCCACATGCTGTAAGTCCCCAAGAATCTCTCCCCTTCTACTCTGCCAAAGAATCCTCTACCACTGCTCATTCATTCAAGGGGATCAAGAAGGGTGTCCTCCCCCTGTCTCCCACTGTCCATGTCACACACACTTCCTAAGGCCTTTTATTTCTTCCCTCCCAGTGGAGAGATCTTACTAACATAAGTAAAACAATAACAAAGACTATGCCCATAACAGCACACTTGAGTTATGCTTTGAAAGGTGGTCAATAATAGGCAAGAGAAATTTTTATTGACCTTTTAGGATGTTTCATCCTGGAGAACAGGAAAGATTTAAGGCCTCCTTAGGATAAAGGCCGGGCACAAGTATGTGTTGCCCCTGGCTTCCATTATAGTAGAGGGTACTGGAGAGGGAAGAGACCAGGAGGTCTGAGAGAAAAAGAGGAAGAGATCCTGGAGCGTGCAGGAGTCTTCTGGATGCTTATCGGAGATGGACTCTATATGACTACTGGGCACTTGGCATGGGAGGGAAGGTTCCATTTTGCAGCTCACTGGATACTGTGTGCACAAATTACTGACTAAGAGATCATCCCTCCTCACTTTCTTAGACATTATGGGCACAAGAATGGGTTAAAATTAGTTGCCAGTATTAATTTTATAGAGCGCATGTCCTATGTGCCAGGAGCTACATTGTATTCTGGGACACCCCATCCTCATATCATTTATAGTAAAAAAAACATTTAAGGGACACCCCACCTGTGATTCCTTTTCCTGCTTGTCATAGTTCACATCAGTCTTGTTTGCCTCTTAAACATCTTTTACACCTTGCCTTATAACTACTCCTGAGTGCGCCTGGCCTCACCTAACAGATTAAGAGCCCCCTGAGGGCAGAGACTGTTTCTTCTCACACATAACTACTCACTGATGGCCTAAAGGCAGCAGAGATGATTGAATGTGGATCTCATTTGAAGTGTGCAGTAGAAGTCTAGGTCTACAGTGTGTCTGACCAATCTGCTCAGCCACATCCAGAACTGTGAGAGAAGGTGCTTTGCGCAAAGGAGTTAACCCTCTTCTTCCTATCTTCAAAGCAACATATTTAATGATCAAAGCCTTATCTGTTCCAATTCCTCTAGGAACAACACTGAAGGTTGAGCTTTAAAAATGAAGGGGGAAAGTTAATCTTTGCGCAGTTGCCTCTAAGTTTGTGGGAATGAATATTCAAAAGGACATTCTTAGCAGAGCATTTCTAACTTTCTGAGGTTGTGTGGTTCCACAAACAGTTATAGTATTAAGGAGTAACTTAGGGACTAAAACTGAGTAGAATGATGAAGAACACAAGGCTTTGGTCTCAGAACACTGTTATGTATTAAGTGTATGAATTTGAACAAGTTAAACTATCCGGGCCTCAGTTTCATCTTTAAAATGGAGACTTCAATACCTCTTTCAAAGATCTCTGAGGATGGAGATAATTCATGTAGAATACTTCATATACTTTAACAACTGTTGTCATAAATAATCCCTACAATTTTTCTTGATTGGAGATATGACAAATATTTGCCAAATGTCCCTGCTTAAACTTATGACCAATTAGATAATGGAACGTCTCTGAGAAACTAACCTTTTAGAGGAGTTGCCAAACTAAATAATAATAGACATAGTAAAGAAACATACATGATAATGGAGAAAAGGAGAAAACATGATTAAAATATTGTTTCACCTGAGGAATGAAAAGGTCAATATGTTCATCAGAAAATGCCAAATTTTAATTAAGATCAATAGAAAAGGCTTAAAAATAAAAACTTTCAACTTTCAAAATTTCTTTGAGGAAGAAAAAGAGTTAACCAAAATGGTACTGCCTCTATGAAAGAAATTAATCCATGGAGAATTCTTATAAAATAGTAAACATATAACTTCTTCCAAGCCCCTCCTGAAAGAAACCAGAAAAAGTGGCATACTAATTTCTCCTCCCTCTGACTCACCATAAAATCAATCAAACCATATATCTTACTAGATGCGTGGGTTTCCAGAGCAAAAGCAGAAAAAAATCAATTCCAGTGTTAGTGTGTGGGAAGTATCAATGCATACATTAGGAAAGTTACCTAATTGGTACCTGTTCGTCCAGACATGCATGTCTCTACTCAAAAATTACAAAATGAATATGCCAGGATGCTACAAAATGGAAACACACACACATGCTTTTAAGCTTTCATAGTACTTCGCAACCCTCTGATGACACTCATTACAGAACACATTATATTTCAATCAAGCATGCAGTTTTTCATCTCCCTTTTAGACTACACACTACTTGAAAATAAAGACCGTACTTTGCTCATATTTTCACTGTTGTATTTCCTGTTATGCCAACATCAGTACCCAGTACCTTGTACAGCTCAAGAAAATGTTTAAAAAATCAATTTTGTGCCAGACACTAAGCTTGGAGTTTCTTATAGAATATCTCATTAAGTACGTTATTGAATTCAATGTTTTGAAGTGATAGGAGTATCTTTGGCTTCTCACAAAAGTTAAGACAATGCCCTTTCTGCTTTACCCATGCCAAAGCGAAACTTCTCCATAGGCTACAAGTTATTGCAGAGCACTAGTTTTAATATACGGCTGGTAGAGGCCTAACCCCATGTTCTCTCAAGTAAAGTCTGAGCTACAGATCAACTCGTGAGTGAAAGTATTCCTCCTAATTAAAGAAGCTTCTTTCCTAAGTTACAAAGCAGAACATTTAGCATAAAGGAAATGTCTACGAAATCAATCCATTAAAATAATGAGTCTATAAGTGTCATCATGTATCAGCTACCAAATATTGTTTTCCTTTCTAACTCACATGTTATGCGTGATTATGAAAAAGTAACTGGTGTAATCCTTCGAAATAATAAGGAAATACAATTGAAATTAGAGCCTTCTAAATGTGCAAAAGTGTAATATAATCCACAAATAAAATGCAGACTCCTCTCTGTTCTTCCTCTTCCAAAGATAATAACAATTAATCAAAAAAAATAATCCCTTTGAATAAGCCTCACTGAGGTACCTGGCTCATATATTTGCAAATGTATGAGAAACAGTTTTTAAAGGAGTCAGAAAATCTCTTTTGTAATGTTACTCATGGTCTCAAAAGGTGAAAAAGTGGTTTCACTTCTATTGAGAGTTGACTCACATGTGATAAACTGAGACTGGAAGGACAAAATTGACACTGGGAAAGGAAAAGTTAAACGCAGGATTCTGAGTTCTGTTCAAATTGGAGAACACCAATGGGGAGACTAAAGCTCTCTCTTTACTGAAGCAGCAGTTTGAAGTACTCTTGTGTAGTATAATAGAATAATTGACCCAATTAGGGCCCTATTCATCAGAAATTAGATTTCTGCAGGTGCCAAGCACAAAGGCTTTTAAGGGCCTTCTCAGCTTCTCACTAGCAACATTGGGAAATTGCAGGCACAACAAAACTGTAAAATCTGCAATTTAATATCTTTCCTCAAGGTATCNNNTGAACCTCACTTTAATTTTAAAGACGGATGAAAAGGACACAGCTTAGGGTCTGTTCCCTTGCCAAGACAGCCCTTTCCCTGTAAGCCTATGGCAAGTCATCCTTTAACCCAGCTTTAAAGAAACACATTCAAAAGCAACAACTGCAGCCTGTGATTGAATATTCACCTTTCACAGAGCATCTCATTCCCAACTCTGTCCAATTCAGGTCATCTTTTTGGAGGCTAATATTGTATTCACCATTTAAGGGTGTAGGACCCAGAATGGCCTCAACTAGTTCCTTTCGATTTTATTCCTTCAGATGCAATTCATATTACATAGTTAAAGATTTTTTTTTTTAATTGGGCCTGAGATTCTCAAAAGAAGCACTGATGGTACTTTATGTTTTCCTGTGAGTATCAGATGGGAAAGAGAGAAGGAAAAAACCCTCTCTGAAGATCAAGGGATTGTTGAATGAATTTCAACCCTTTAGTTTTTTTGAATAAAATGTTCCTTTCACTGACATGCTATGAAGAAATTCACTCCCCTGACCTCCCTATCTTTTCCACCTCAAATATGAACACAAAACTGTCTATTTTTTTTCTTCCCAATTTTCTTCCTAGCAGTATTATCTGAATCATAGTTAGATGTGTGTGTTTACTTACACTGATTTCTGTATCTCCCATTAAAATGCATGTTCTAAGGGAATAAAGATATTCTCTTGCTTATTTACTGCTGTATCCCCCATTTCTAGTGCCTAAAAAAATACAAAGCACAGGGTGCAGTCTCAATACATGTTTCTTGAATGAATGAAAAAAAGAAATGTAAAATCAGCACGTTGAAGGTGCACTGATACTAAAGGAACCAACACCCCTGGCCTGCTTCATGGGTTTAAAAGAAATATTTCAGATCCCGTGACTAAACAACATAGGGTTGAGTTTAGTATCAAGCCAGATTGTGGCTTCTCCCTATTTCTCAAGTCACTTCCTCAGCACTGGGTCCATTTCCAGGATAAACATGGTCACAATATGGCAGAAGCAGCTTCAGTCTGCTCTGCTTCACACTAACCCAGAAGGTGAAATACCTTTTAATCTTATGGTAAAAACAAAAACAAAGTCCAGGAAATTTTATCCTGTTGACTCTGTTTAGCCTAACTTGTGTTATAAGCCTTCCGTAAACCGATCTCCATGACCAGGAGACTAGACTGTGTTGTTGGCTTGGTGTTGGTTGCATGCTTCACCCCCACTGCTAGGGTAGAGACAGCTTCACCCAACGGACATGAACTAGTAGTGGAGAAGTCAAGGTCAATTTCCCTGAAACAAAATCTGAGTGCTAATGCTACAAAGAAGTGACACCAGAAGGAAAATTTAAAAATGCCAAATATTACATCTGAACTCAAAATCAGTGGGCATCTTTTAGTTACCTTAAATTCTCTGAAGTACATGCAAAAATGTATCATTTCTCCCATTCTGAAATGGTTTCTTTTTCTGGCTTTCACCTGACTCTTACAACTACTTCATATTTCTGATGGTTGATATTTGGTTTACATATTCAGCTATCTTTATGCCACTTTCACTTTAAATGCTGACATGCTCCAAGATTTGTTCTTCTCATCCTTCTGTCTTTACTCTATACACTCACTCACAGTGATTTAATCTACACACAGAGCACCAACTAGATGGAAGTGCTGATGACTTCTAACTCTTCATCTCCACATCCGACCCTTTTCTAATGCTACAGGTGCTATAGATCTAAATGTCTACTAGATCTCACCACAACTGAAAGGAAGTATATCCCAAAATAAATATCATATCCTCCCCTTTCCTCCAGCTATACTCTGATTGTAATCAGTATAATTTCTTCCTCTATGTTGGGTATACCTGAATGGACACAGCAAAGCCAAAAACCTACCTCAACTTCAAACTCTCCATCTGACATATAGACACCAAACCTTGCCAGTTGCACTTCTTAAATACCTCTACAATAAATCTATCATTTCTTCTCCATCCATGCCATTATTACTACTGCTTTAGATCAAATCATTTTTTTTTCTTTTTTGCTTACTTAGACAGTGGGGAGAATCTAATAACTGGTCTCCTTCAGTCTTCCTTTTTTCCCTCCCAACCATCTTCCATGTTTTTATTCAGAATATTGTTTTAAAATTACAAATTTTATCACATGTTTTCAATAATTCCCATTGCCTATGCAATACAGTATAACATTTTTGGTAGAGCATAAAGAACTGTTTGTTCCATGGCCTTCCCTGTTTTTTAGCCTCACTTCTTGCTTCTCCCTGTAGGCACTCTGCTACATTCACATATACCTCTGCTCTTTGGCATTCATTTAACTCTAATAGTAATGCCCTTCCCTCTTCCAGCTCCTCACCCACTAGGCAAGTCCTACTTATCTTCAGGACTCAGCTTAAGTGCCAGCAGACTTCTCTTGGGACAGACTTTGACAGCTGGGGAGAAGAGAGTAGTCCATGGGCTCTGGTTCGATATCATCTTCTGCAAACTTCTCAAAAGCCATTTGTCTACTATTGCAAGTGTTTGTGCATTTTCTCTCACACACTAACATGAGACCTCTCTAAAAGCAAGTGCTATATCTTACTCATTTTTGTGTCCTATAGTCTGTGAGAGGGCATAGTACAGAGCGTAGACATGGCTACAGAATGAATAATAGAATGACGTCTTCTTACCACATGTCAGTTTCCTTTTCATGATCACCAAAATAATCTCCCTGAATTCAATGAAGGCTCCAGACCTTCTTTTAAAGGACTCCTCTAGTTAGGTCAGGCCCACCTAGTATAATAGTCTCTCTTTTGATTTACTAAAAATCCACTGATTATGAACCTTAATTATATCTGCAAAAATCCCTTCACATTTGCTATGTAATATAACATAATCATGAGAGCAGAACCTCACTATATTCACAGATTCCAAGAACACTCAAGGGGAGTGGATTATACAAGGGCATGGGTTATTAGGGTCATTTTAGAATTCTGTCTACCACAGTTGGGCACTTCTAGACTGATGCTTTTCAGTTTTCAACTCGCTTCACTGGGTTGATATCAGAAATTTCACAACCAAGCTGAAATTGGAGGGAGCAAGACAAATGAACTCAAGAACCTAGGGTTTTACCAGGCTTATTACTGACAAATTATTTATTACGTTAATTATTTTTTTTTTATTTTTATTTATTTATTTGAGAGAGACAGGGAGAGAGCACAAGCAGGGAGGAGGGGCAGAGAGAGAGGGAGAAGCAGACTCCCCGCTGAGCAGGGAGCCCTATATGGAACTCAGTCCCAGGACCCTGAGATTATGACCTGAGCTGAAGGCAGATACCTAACTGACTGAACCCAGCACCCCTGTTAATTATTATTTAAATACTTGTGTTAATTACTTTTTAAGTCCATGTATGCATGGTTAGGTAAATTATACATGTGCAAGGAAATTTCATTTTTTAAATAAGTAGCATATTTTTTTCCATTTTCAACATGCTTATATCTTTGTACCCATATTCATAGTTACAATGCGAACCTTGTGAGGACAATAAGAGTATCATATTCACTTTTATATTCCAAGTACCTAGATCTCAATATTAAATTAAGACCCACCAAGTAAACAGCTGTTTCCAATACTGCTTAGTTGAGGTCCCTTGCCTTGTTTGACCTTTGGATCATCTATCCCTTAAAAGATACAAAAATGAGAAGGGCATCTGATGTATGCTGAAGATACTGCCCAGATTTCTACGTATTTGATGCCTAGTCCCTTCTGGCAAGAATGTTCTAGTTCTTTGGGCAACAAAAAGGAAAATATATGTAGGCTTCAGTTCTGACAAACTCAAAAATGTCTTAGAAGCCACTGTTTCTTCAAAACCAGTTGACGTCAGTGATATCACAGAGTTATTCCTGAGGATTTTTGCTTCTTCAGCAAAATCAGGCAGACAAAGGCCTTCCACCATGGAGAAAGCTGGACTGAGTCCTGTGTGTGCTGGGGCTTTGCGTCCCTTTGGACACTAGAGGCAGCCTAACTTTCAAACTTCCCACAGAACATTCCCTGCTGGTGCAGGTACCATGTCAAAGGGAACGGAAAAGTGAAAGCAGAGAACTGACATGACACTTAAGACACTATCAGTGCCCCAAGTCTCCATAAGCAGTGGCTTCAATAATGAACTCGTTCAGTCTTCAGTGACACATGAAGGAAAAACAGGGACACACAAAAGGAAACTCACAGATATCCTCAGATTCCTGTACAGTAGAAAGGCAGCTGGTGATTGATTAGGGTCACATTTTTGTCATTTGAAGCCAGCTTCATATTAGAGAAACATTCTTTGCGGTTCAAGGACTAAAGCATGTGGAGTGCTTCAGAGAGTCAAAGAAGCCCTAGAAGCGACAGGGGAGAAGTCTCGCCAGTACATGCATGTAACATCAATGTTATTTGGGTAAAAATTCCCTACCCTCTAAGGGCAGGGAAGATCCCCAAGTCCAAATTCATGGCCCGGGGCACTGATAAGTCCCCTCACCCTGTGTGTGTCTTACTCGTGCTTCTTTCTATTTGATCTGGAATCTGTGTAGCCTACTTCATGTTGCCCCTCTCACTTGCTGGATCAGGAGTAAAGCTCTGCCCCTCTCACTTGCCTCCATGAGAAACACCTTCCAATTACATCAAACATATCATGAGTGTTATGGATGTACTATAATTTGTGAAGTCATGAAGCAACAGCTCATAAGATTTTCTGGATTTGATTTGCATCCTTCTTTGCTCTTGCAGTTAATATCCATACATTTGACTTCTCCATATCTGTGTTTATCACATAGGTCTCTCCTTGTCCCATAAAGATCCCTGGGAAATATCATCCAGTCCCTACTTCCCTATAGGGTCCTTCCAAAATCATATGCCTTACTCAGTTCTCCTGCACTTTTGGAAAATAAATATTTTCCATCTATATTTATGTCTATGAGTCTTTTCTCCGTCCAGAGAAAGTGAAAAGCTTTCATCCTCTTCAAAAAGGGCCCATGATCCAAAATGAGTAAGAACCATTGCTTAGAGTTTATTGCCATAGGCGAAATGTTTAGAAGCCACATTTCATTGTCAAGAAAGATGAATAATATAACACACAACAGCCCCTGGTAAAAACAGAGTGTTCTCTCTGCACTCTATAAGCAGTAAGCTCTGACTACAGGTTCTCTCCAAAGCAAGGTGACTCTGAACTTTATATCGCTAATCACCATCTTACTGATCTGCCACTTCCTTGCCTTTTCCCATTGCTCCTTGACCCTGTCCAGCATGCCCTCTGGACTCTCCAAACATTATTATTAGTAGTCTTTCTGTTTCAAATCCATGCTCTATCATTTACTAGTTCCATGAATTGGGGCAATTTCAGTTATCTGTAAATTAGGATAACAATAGTATTCACTCACAAGGTATTGTGGAGGTTAAATAAGTAAATGTAAGTGGGGAACTTAGAACACAGCCAGTCTTCACAGTTACCATTATTACATGTCATTCAACATCATCAACCAGTTCTACCTGAAGGATCTACCATAAAGATACCACTTCTCATGCAGCCCCCTTTAGGAAAGTCCCTCAACTCCCACAGCCAAAAGTCTGGGCAAAGAAACTAGCAGAATGCCAACTCATTAGCACATTTCTACATTCACGTAAATGGCCAATCCAAATGACAATATGGAAAATGATTGAGATTTATTCTTTACTATTTTAAAGAGAAAGATGAAGTTTAATAGGTTGATCTTACAGGAATGAAGGTTTAACTGACATGGAAAGTACGTTATATTATTAAGAACTGCCCAGGAATGAAATGTTATTTGAGGAGTTTTCAGGAACCCTGTCCTGGACACATTGATATGAGTTTGTGTGTCCCCTTTTCCTGATATTATAAGGATTCTTGCCAGACAAGGGACCTTGGACTTAATTTCAAAAATCCTTTTCTGATCTAAAATCCTGTGTATCCTGAGACTCCATGGAATTCGTTCATATTTCAAGGAAAACACATGAAAAACATCAGCAGTTTTATATGCATAACACAGTTTTCATTAATTGGGGTAGGAAGAGCACAGCAGTTTTTGTTAGCCTACCTATCCTCTATGCTTGGCTCATAACTCACCTGTGTGAAGAGGTCCCCTTAATCTCTAACAGTGAAGGGGAAATAAGAGGTTGCATCCATGGCTTTAAAACACTTTTAAACTGTAATGTTCTTTCTGCTAATGAAAGCCAATGGATGACTTCAATATGTAACAAATAAATTTCCAGCTGGAATGATTTCAGTAGGAAAGATAGCAGCCTAACCAATTCCTTGCCTTGGTTCCCCAAAACCCCATGTTTCCAGGGTCAGCCCTTGACGTGGCTTCATGGACCTTCAAAGGTTGTTCTGAGCCAACTGTCAAAGCCAACCAACCTGCGTGAAATGGCTTCTAGACTCTTTTCACCTTTACCTGTGAAAGATATATATGAAATATATTTTTGAAATTAATCATGTTTTATCCCTGTTCAAAATTTTTCTTGTTTGATATTAACAGTCATTTCAGATCAAAGGATTTTAGCATTGAAATTGCATTGTTTTGTGCCTTATTTTTAGATTATTCAGGAAGGCATGATAAAATAAACTGTTCTCTTGGTCTTTTGCTTCCCTCTTTACATTTTAATGGAGTGGATATAAGATATTTTTTGTTGTAGTTTTGAAATGTAGCTACTTTTCATATATAGTGAACATTTCATACATAATTGACAGAATGTCACATGCAAGTAATAGTATATATATAGAGAGAGACCACATCTAAAAAGAATTTAATAGGTGAAATTTGGGTGATTTCAACCTCATTTAAAGACATCACCAGTTTCCAAGCAGTAATATAAGGTGAATATGAAAATAATACTGTGAAAAAGGAAAAGCATATTTTGACTATAATGAACTTCTAGCATTTAAAGAGACTCCAATACAGTATCAAATATCTCAAAATACAATTGAGTTGGGAGGAGTTACGTTCATGAACAAGGGTGAAATCTCCAGATGAAGTATTCAAGGAGATCTATCAGAAGAAAAGATTTTCCAATTTTTTTTTTCTTAGCTGGAAATAAAATTCCAAAACTTAACTTATAACCCAGTAAAAGAAAAGTTAAACTAAAAGAGTCACTAGTATAAGTAGAAATAATAAGATGCAGATGAAAACAAGCAATAACACGAAATAATACGATACTGATGAAAACAAATAATTACACGACACTTATCATGTTCCATGTAAAATTGATATTTCTTAAATGTTATCATAATGTACTTAACACTAGTTGAGACTTTATTAAAATACTCAATTTTGTTTAGGGTGAACAAATCAAGTTATCTATGGGACTATAAAGAAAGCCCTGAAGAAAGTTAGAAATATCTGCTACTAACAAACCAGAATGTATCTTAAGATAGCATCTACAGGATGTTCCCTCATTTGACTAGATGACCATTATGGCATTAACATCTGTAATGCCATAGCATTAAATTCTTTAAAGATAGATCCTATGAGGAAAGCAGTATCAATAGAAAAGAGTAAACATGGGCTCTCACAGTTATCAAAATCTTTCCTAAAAAATAACCTCAGGCAAGAAGAAAGTAACTCCCCTTCTGTTCCTGTATCCTCCATTCCCTTCATTAACCAATGTTTTGCAAGAGGGGCTTGCACTCTCTCTGCATTTCCTTAACTGTTATGAATGCCTTAGCCCTCTGTAATCTGGAGTTTTCCTTCATCATTCAACTTAAAAGTCTTCACTTCAAGTTACAAATGGCCCTCCAGTGGCAAATTCAACAGGCACTTTTAAATCATAACTTGATTTTGAGCCAGAATTTGAACACAATTTGATTACATGTGATTTTTTATGATTCTACTTTCTTTTGGTTCAATTTTTAACCTTCGGTATTATTTTCACCATTTTGACTGATTTCCCGTTTGCTATTTGCCTCTTAAGGGTAGTGTGCCTGCCCCAAAATTCCATTCAAGGCCCTTATCTTCTCTCTCTGTGTCTATTCTTACCAGGCAAACTCTTCTGGTCTTATGCTTTTCAGCTGTCATCCATATCACAAATACCTCAGACAGCCTTGTGTCCAGCCTTGGTTGTCCATCTGCCTTCCCATCCCACTTTTCCAACTACCTAAATGATATTTCTCCGCTTGGATATTCCAAAGGCAGCCAAAATTCAGAATGTCTAATATGTAACTCACATTTCAAAATCCTCCTAGTTATTTTTATCCAAGCTTTCACTGGATGCCTCAATTAGGAACTTTAAATCTTCCTCAAGTCTTCCAGCTACTTTGTCCTTTATTTCCCACACTCAATGGATTACTGCACACTCCTGATCTTCCCAAATTAATGTTTCTACAATTATTCCCTCTGTCCATTTCTGTCTGCCTTATTTTCTTCAGTTGTTCTTGCTCCAAGTCTTACTTTCTTTAATTCATTCTCCCACTGTTAGCTAGAATGATCTTTTAAAAATATAAATAAAGTATTTTTGATCTTTTAACTGAAAATACTCATGATCTCCCTATGATATGCAGGATATAATTCAACATCTTAAAGATGGCATACCAGTGCACTCCAAATTCTTACTACAGTCCCTTCCCCATCTTACCTATGTATAGCACACACAACTTATTTTGCTTCTTCAGGTATTTCCCATTCTCCTTTGCATTTTCAATGTCTCTTTAACAGCTCTTCTCATCAGCATAGATACATGCCTATCATAATGCTTTAAATTAAAAAGGTATATATTTCCTCCATCTCTGTGCCCCTCTCTGGCTATTAGTTTTTCTTTATTTTCTCTTCTATTTAACTCTGCCACCAGCTATATTAAACAATATTCTTCTAATGAAGAAAATCAGTTGGCATTATTTAGTCTGATATTGCTGGACTTCTCTTTAAACAATTCCATCCCAAAAAGAACCCTTATACATTATTGGTAGAAATGTAAACAGGTCCAAGCAGCATGAAAAACAATATGAAAGTACCTAAAAAAATTAAAAATAGATCTACTATGCAATCCAACAATTCCATTGCTGGGTATATGCCCAAAAGTACTAAAAATGGGATTTTGATGAGATACATGCACTCTCATATTTATTGCAGCATTATTCACAATAGCCAAAATACAGAATCAACCCAAATGCCCATCAGTGGATGAAAAAGACGTGGTACATATACACAATGGAATATTAATCAGCCACGAGAAAGGAAGATATTTTCCCATTCGTGTCAATACGGATGCCCTTGAACACATTATGCTAATAGTGATGTCAGACAGAGAAAGGCAAGTGCTGCATGATATCACTTATATGTGGAATCTAAAAATGTTAAACCTATACAAAACAGAATAGAATGGTGGTTACCAGGGGGTGGGGTGAGGAGTGGGAAAGTGATGGGGCTTAAGGGCAAAAATTTATAAGGAGTAGTCAATAATCTATAGAGATCTAATATACATTATCATAAATATAGATAATAATATATACTATTAAAAAAAACCCTCCAGCTCCTTAACTTTCATTCTAAAACTCTCATTGCTCTTTTATTTTGGGAGGAGGAGGTCCTCCTTTCTGCATCCGCCTTTTAAGTGATCAAATTACTCAGGATCCTTAACAAGCACACTTCTCGTCTACTTCTGAATCTACATACCAGTTCTGGATGAATTCATCTATACCTATTGCTTTGTCAATCACCTTTTTGGCTCTGATTGTCAAATTGAGATCTGTAGTTTAGTTTTTTTTCTTTCTAAGTTACTAACTTAAATCCCTATAAATTACTTGCTGGACATCTCTACCTGATAAATACTCTACCCCACAAATACCTCAAATTCAGTATGTCCACAAATTGATTCATTGACCCAAATTAACTCAAATCTAGGTAAGGTAGTGCCAAGGCCATCTACCATCAGGCAAAACTGAAACCTGGAAACTATCCTAAATTACTCCCACTCTCTCTCCACCACCATCACCACAGAAAATACACTACCAAGGTCTGTCAATGTTGTCTCCTAAATATTATCACATTTACCATCTGCACCATCTCCTCTGTCTTTATCCAAATATCATAATTCTCTTACCTAGATCAATGTATAGTCTAATTCTAAATTCTAAACTTCATTTCTAAATACTAAATTCTCAGCCACAGTTCTCATGAACTACATAAGATAGAAAATGAGAACAGAGTGTAAATGAACAACAATTAAGTTTGTAAAATAAAGGGTGCATCCACTTACTTGTGTATATCATGATTTTAGAGCTGAAAAGAAATTTAGATATGACCCAAAGTTCTCAAACAAATGGAGATGGGGAAAGAACTAAAAGATTGTTCTGGCAAGAAAAAACAATAGATAAAGATTAAAGTATATTCTTTGCTTTCTGCTTACAAATTCTTTTTTTTTTTTTTTTTTTTTTGGTATAGACAAAGGAAATTCTGAGCCACAGAAAGTTATATTGAAAATACTATTACCCAGGTAGCCCATATTGCAAATAGAGGGGGGAAAGCGGCATGATGAAGCATCATTAATCTTAGGCCTCTAACGAAAATTCACTCTTGTGGATTGGGCTTGTTTCAAGAGGAGTTGAGCTGAGAACCTTTGTTAATGTTTTGTGTACTGGAAGATTTGTGCTATGGACTGAATGTTTGTGTCCTCCCCAAATTCATATTTTGAAACTCTAATCTCCACTATGATGACATTTGGATGTGAGGGCTTTGGGAATAATGATGTCATATGGGTGGAGCCCTTATGCTGAGATTGGCACCTTATAAAAAGATAAAGAAACACCAGAACTAACTCTAACACTGCCCCCCGCCGACCCTCCCATGTGAGGATACAGCAAGAAGGCCAAATGCAAGCCTCTCAATAGAAACTGAATTGGCCAGCACTTTGATCTTGGCCAGTCTCCAGAACTGTAAGAAATAAATTTCTCTTGTTAAGGTGTCTAGTCTGTGGTATTTTGTTATAGCAGCCTGAACTGACTGAGACAACCACTTTATCCAACTTTGGAAGCCAAGAGCTGATAACATGTTAGGAAGGCAATCCAGTTTTTGTTAATATCTTGTTTGTTTTGTTGCTAGAGGAAAATCCTGGCGAACAAAACAAACATTTGGCATTGGGCCATATTTGCAATTCTTTTGTGGCTATCTAAATTCAATATGCAATTTATTTACTTTTCAGGTCCAAAAAAATCTTACATGAATTTTTTATTTCTCTATACTGAGCCAATACACAAAATATTTTTGTTCATTTTTTTAAATAAAGCAATCTGCTAATTTTCGTGTCCCTTTATGGAAAGGCAATGACTAATTATACTAGTTAGAATTAATTTCAGGTGAAGTAAGAGATGACATAACTGAGAGTAGACAAAGAAAATAAGAAATCTGTAAGTAAGCATTGATTCAGCAACTCAGTGACACCAAAGCCCGTATTTCTGAATATCTCTGGTTGAAAAATGACTGCTAGAGCTCATCTTTGGGTCTAAATCTAGGCAGGAAGAAGGAAGAAAGGTGTCTGCTCTATCTGTCCCCTTTTACCAGGAAAGGGAAAAATTTCCCAGAAACATCCGAAGAGACTTTTTTTATATGCCAGAACTGTATCACTTCACCATTCACAGTGTGAAGACTATAAGAGCAAGTATATAGCTTTTCCAGCCCTTATAGTAGAGGGAAGAAAAAAAGAAGGGGATTGAAAACATTTGGGGTTAATCTACTAACACTATCTGCTACTCCAATTATCTACCAATTTTTCCAGATTTTTTTAACAAAGAAGCTAAACAGATTTATAAAATGCAATTATCAGAACCATAATATTTAAAAATGTCCCTTCATGGGGAGAGGTTCTTTCTAACTTTAAATGTTTTTCCCAGTATTAGCCCAAATCATGGAGCGCTGTCTTCTTAATAAATCAAGAAACAGCAAAGCAAGCAGATTCATAAGTCTTTGTAGACACCTTAGACCTATGAATTTTTTAAAAGGTTACTATATTTGTACATCAACCCAGGTTTCCTGTATGTATTTCAGAGGAATTAATTCATCTTTGGAATCCGGTGCTGGTTTCCTGAAATAAAGCCAACAAGACACCTGGAACACCATCTCAGGAACGGTGAGGTATAGTGGTTAATATAGCAGCTGGGTCAAGTAGAAGTAAGTTCAATTTTTAGTTCTACACCATGCTACCTGTGTAACCATAGCCAAGTTATTTAGCCCATCCACACCTCTGTTTCCTCATCTGCAAGATGAGAATTTCAACATCTACCTGGTATGACAGGAATAGAAAATGCATGCAAATTTAGCCCTGAGATAAGTGGTCAGGGTTGTTGAGTAGACTACTAGTTGTCTATCCAATAGCCATTTTCCCCATATATGTAGTTAGGTATATGGTCAAAGACTCTTGCATATAAGGGTAACCAAGTGACTAGATTCTGATCAGTGATATATAAGCATTGAGGTTTCTAAGAAAGCATCTTTAAAAAATGGTGCTAAATAACTGGCACATTTTGCCTCTTGCCTTTTCTATTTTCCTGACTGATCCTGATGTCCTAGCCACCATCTCCTGACCAGGAGAGGAATAATGCCAAAAGACAGTCTAAAGTTTCTTGAAATTGCTTTTTTAAAAATAATTTTAGTGTGTTGCTCTACTTTGGAGTACAATAGAAAATTATGGACTCATTTTTGGGGTTGAGTCTAGTGTCACATAGATTGTCAGCAAAGAATAAATTCAAATATGGAGGAGCATGGCAAATCTTTAAAAGGAGCTCACTATATAAATTATCCAAAGAAGAAACAACAACAAAAACAAAACACCTCACTGTCCACTTAAATGATATACCAAAAAAGAAGGGAGGGTCTCATCAATTTGTTTTGTTCTAATGAGAATTTGTCTTATGGTATGTGATAAGTCAGGAAAGGCATGAAGACTATATTACCTCCTCATACCTGCTATAATTATTTTTTTTTTGCTGAAAATTACATGACTCATGTTCTTGGGGCATAATACCATCTACAAAATGGACAATGCTAGAGGAAGTCAGCTTTGCTCAAAGCGCTCCAGACAACATATTAATAATTTGCCATCCTTACAAAAATGGAAAGTAAATCTTGGGCCAAAATCCACTAATAATAAGCAAATTTAATCCCAAAAAGTTTGCTTGAAAAAAACTATAAATGGAATACTTTGGCTGTAAGTGAAAAAGTCCTTTCAAAAATCCCCTTGTGAGTGACATTTTAAATAATATTTAGGATTTTACCAATACACTTCTCCACCTAAACTTCTGTCATTTCACTTGCTTCAGTTCTATGATTTAATCTATTTCCTATGTTTATGGCAACCTACTTAAAAAGACAGTTAGCTTTTCTTTAAAGAAAAAGAAAAACAAAATAAAACAAAACAAAACAAACAAACAAACATAAAACATAATAGCTTAATGCTCATTCTACACCAAGCTTAATAACAGAATAAATCAAATACTGGCTGCCTGATTTCTTTCAGTGAAAACCTTCAGATTTGTGTCCATTGATCCCTCTTCAATCGCTACATTTCCTACTTGGGAATTATCATTAATGTGGTAATCGCTGAAGCCAGAAGAATGGGTAAAATCCCTGAGGAAAGAAGATAAACAATCAGAAGAGACTGATGTATGTTTTAAGCAATAGCTATAGAATAGTAGGAGGATGGCTGTGGGAGAGAAAAAAAAAAGAGAGAGAGAGACAGATTGTTGATATCAAAAAAAGAGAAAAGTGAGATAGGTCAGAGCACTAGGATTCTGAAATGCTGCAGAAGTCAAGGGAAGACAGAAGAGACCTTCTGTTTGAAATGCATCTGAGGCACTGAAGATAACAGAATTGCAAAAAATGTCATTGAATCTGGCAACAATCTGGATATTCTTTTTTTTTTTTTAAGATTTTATTTATTTATTTGACAGAGATAGACAGCCAGCGAGAGAGGGAACACAAGCAGGAGGAGTGGGAGAGGAAGAAGCAGGCTCATAGCAGAGGAGCCTGATGTGGGGCTCGATCCCATAACACCAGGATCACGCCCTGAGCCGAAGGCAGACGCTTAACCGCTGTGCCACCCAGGCGCCCCAACAATCTGGATATTCTTGACCTCAGAAAAACAAATCTCAATGGATAGTTAAAATAGTATGAGTGTAGGTAGGCGATATATCAGTAAAGGTATCAGTAAGAGAGGGAAAAATAAGATCCAAGTTAAGGGGATGGTTCAAGATGGTAGGATAGGAAGAGCCTGAACTCACCTCTACAACAGATACATCAAATCTATAGCTACATATAGGACAATTCTCTCAAAAAGACCTGAAAACAAGCTGAACAGTTCCTCTAAACAAAGGATAGAAGGACCACATTGAGACTGGTGGGAGAGGCAGAGACATAGTCTTGTCAAAAACCCCAACCCCCATGCAACAACCCACAGGTGGGAGGAATGTCAGAAATACAGAGTGTATTCCTAAGGGATGAGGGATTTGAGCTTCACATCAGGCACCCCAACCCTTGGTACCTGCATCAGAGAAGAGCCCCCAAAATGTCTGGCTTTGAAAACCAATAATGCTTATGCCCAAGAGACCCAAAGGGCTGTAGAAAACTCAGACTTCTCTGTTAAAGGGCTCACACATAGACTCAGTTGCCCCAAGACTCAAAGCAAAAGCAGAAAATTGAAAACACCTAGACCATACATGAAAGAGACTCATTGGCTAATGTTAAAGCATCTGCCAGACGGGAGAAGGTCTGTTAGAACTCTCTCCAAGGATATACGTTTTGGGAGGCACCATTTTTGTACTTTCCTTCTACGTTGCTAATCAGCCCTGGCAGGAGCTATTTTGGCACTATCCCTTTCCCCTCCCAGTAGAGCTTGCCCTGCCCCTACACTCTCCTATGGCCTCACCCTTCCAAACCCAGCAACCAAGAATACACTACTTAGCAAGGTTAGCATTCAGAATGGAAGGGGAGATAAAGTTTTCTAGACAAGCAAAAACTAAAGGAGTTCACCATCACTAAACTGTTCTTACAAGAAGGGACTACTTTAAGCTAAAAAGAAAGGGCAAGAAAACATATGAAAGTAAAAATCTCACTGGTACAGAAGACAAATATATAGTAAAGGTAGAGGACTAATCATTTATAAAGCTAACATCAAGGTAAAAGTAGTAAAAATAACTATAACTACAATAATTAGATAAAGGACACACAGAATTAAAAGATGTAAAATGTGACATCAAAAACATAAAATGGGGGCACCTGGGTGACTCAGTCAGTTGACCATCCAGCTCTTAGTTTCAGCTCAGGTCATGATCTTGGGGTCCTGAGATGGAGCCCCACATTGGGCACTACACTCAGCATGGAGTCTGCTTGACATTCTCTCTCTCTCCCTCTTCCTCTGCCCCTCCCCTCATTCCCACTGTCTGTCTCTCTCCCTAAAATAAATAAATAAATAAATCTTTAAAAAAAAACATAAAATATGGGAGGGGGAGTAAAAATATAGATTTTTACATGAGAGACTATGGACTATGAGAAACAAACTGAGGGCCTCAGAGGGGAGGGGGGTGGGGGAATGGGATAGACCGGTGATGGGTAGTAAGGAGGGCACATATTGCATGGTGCACTGGGTATTATACACAACTAATGAATCATCGAGCTTTACATTGGAAACCGGGGATGTACTGTATGGTGACTAACATAATATAATAAAAAATCATTAAAAAAATACATATATAGACTTTTAGAATGCATTGCAACTCAACTTGCTATAAAAGTAAAATAGACTGGTATATATACATAGGCTGATACATGTAAGCCTCATGGTAATCAGAAACCAAATGCCTATAGTAGACACACAGAAGATAATGGAATCTAAGTACAACTCTAAAGAAAGACCTAACCACAAGAGAGCTAAAGAAGAAGAAAGGAACAGAGAGAAAATAGACATAAAACAATTAACAAAATGGCAATAAGTTCATACATATCTATAATTTCTTTAAATGTGAATCTTCATTTAAATGTAAATTAACTTTTACATTCTCTGATCAAAAGACAAATTGTGGCTGAATGGATTAAAAACAAGAACCATCTCTATGCTCCTATAAGAGATCTACCTCAGATCTAAATACACACACATACTAAAAGTGAAAGGATGGAAAAAGGTGTTTCATGCAAATGGAAACCAAAAGAAAGATGAAGTATCTACACCTGTACCTAACAAGACAGACTTTAAATGGACTGTAATAGAAAATAAAGATGGCCATTACACAATGATAAAAAGGCCAACCCAACAAAGAGATAACATTTATACATATGTATACACCCAACATAGAAGCACCTGAATATGTAAAGCAAATATTAACAGATCTAAAGGAAGAAATTGACAGCAATACGATAATAGTAGGGGACTTTAATATCCCACTTAGCCAATGGATAGATCATCCAGGCAGAAAATCTATAAGGAAACACTGGTTTTAAATGACATATTAAACTAGACGGACTTAGTAGATATATTAAGAGGTACAAACTTTCAGTCATAAAATAAATAAGTTACAAGGATGTAATGTACACTGTGCTGACTATAGTCAATAGCATTCTATTGCATATTATGTAACTTTACATGGTGATGGGAGAAACTAGATTGATTGTGGTGATTGCTTTGTGGTGTACACAAATATCAAATCATTATGTTATACATCTGAAACTAACATAGTGTTATATGCCAATTATATGTCAAAAAAAAAAAAAAGCTAAAATAACCAAGAGGGTCAAGAAAAAAGGATGATGTTGTTGTTACAATATGGCACTGTCTTCTCTCTGTTCTTCAACACTTTTGTCTTGCTTCACTTTTCAGGTATCTCTTCTTGTTATTGCTATATGCCTGCCTCTGAGAATATCCTCTCTGTAGACACCTTCTAAAGTTTTAATAAAGACATGCAGGAGATGGTATATCATATATTCAAGCTGGATAGAATTGTTTAGAAACATTAAGTAACTTCTAATTGATGGACAAATGACCTGGCCCAATAATAAAGTACATATTGAGCTTATTTTTGACATTTAAAAATAATTCTCTCCTTATTACTTGGCTGTGTTCTTTATCTTCAAGGTTATCAGATAAGCAATATTTGAATGACTGAATCATTCTTCTACATAAGACTTCTGTTTTTCCTTGAAAGATCCATGATACAGATTCTTGAGATACAGCCCTGAGTAAAAGCTGAAAAGTAAAAGTGAGGATTTCTCCTAGAAGTTTATCATCATGGAGCACTGAGAAGCTCTGAAATAATTCCTTAGGATTTTTCTCTTTTTATCCATTGACAAGAAACAGAATATTTTGAGAACTTTCCCATTAGAAATTTGAGAGTAGCTAATTTCTTACTACCTAATGAAATCTATAGGTGCAATGGCATGTGCCATTTAAAATAAATCCCATATTTATACATACTGTGTATAAAATACCTTCTTTTTTTTAAGATTTTATTTATTTATTTATTTATTTATTTATTTATTTATTTAAGAGAGAGAGTGAGAGAGAGAGTATGCACAAACTGGGGGAGAGGCACAGGGAGAGGGAGAAGCAGTCTCCCCACTGAGCAGGGAGCCCGATGTGGGGCTCAATCATAAGACCCCAGGATCATGACCTGAGCTGAAGGCAGACACTTAACTGACTGAGCCCCCCAGGCACCCTTATAAAAAATCTTCTATTTCAAATGATAAATATGGTTTAAAAACTGGCTCAAGATTCAAGTTAAGTATTAGTTTATAGAATCTGGATACTCATTGCTCTAATATATTTATATGTATTTTTATTTTTTTGTAAATATTAAATATTTAATATGTAAATATTAAGAAACATTACTGCACAAGCAGTGGGCCAAATAAGAAATCAGGCAGCAAATCAAAATACATCTCAAAACAAGAGAAAAAGAAAACACAATATTCTAAAACCAATGGTACACAGCAAAAGCAGATGTTAGAGTGAAATTTATGCTATAAATGCTTGTATTGAGAAAAAAAATTCTAATAAACAATTTAACATTACACCACAAGGAACTAGAAAAGGAAGAAACTTAGCTGAAATTTAGTAGAGGAAGGAAATAACAAAGAAAAATCAGAAATAAATCAGAGACCAGAATAAACAAAAACATAACATTCAAAGGAATAAGCAGTTTAAAAGAGAGAGAGAGAGAGAGAAGACTCAAAATCCAAAGTGAGAAATTGAAAAGAATACAAGAGATAAACACAAAAATGCATAGTGTGATAACAGATTACTATAAACAATTATATACTAACAAATCAGATAACTTGGAAAAAAATATAATTCCTTAAACCACACAAGATACCATGATTGGATCATGAATCTTGAATCCAAGAAATAGGAAATCTTCTTAGACCAATAACAAGAATGAAAATTGAATTAGAAATAAAAAATCTCCCAGCACAGAAAAGCCCCCAAAAACAGTTTCATTGGTGAATTCCACCAAACATTTAATAAAAATAAGTAATGGCAATCTTTATCAAATATTACAAATAATGGAGAATAGAGGGAACACATTCAAAACCACTCCATGAGGCCAGCACTACCCCAGTACCAAAGCAGGATAGAAACATTACAAGAACAAAGAAGTCTATGTGAAAGGAGCCAAGATGTCCTTCAACAGAAGAATGGATAAAGAAGATATGGTTCATAAATGCAATGGAATATTACTCAGCCATCAGAAAGGATGAATATCTATCATTTACAATGACATGGATATAACTGGAGAGTATTATGCTAAGTATAATAAGTCAATCAGAGAAAGACAATTATCATATGGTTTCACTCATATGTGGAATATAAGGAATAGTGCAGGAGATCAGAGGGACAGGGAGGGAAAACTGAATGGGAAGAAATCAGAGAGCGAGACAAACCATGAGAGAATCTTGACTTCAGGAAACAAACTGAGGGTTTCATAAAGGGAGGTGAATCGGGGGATAGGGTAACTGGGTGATAGGCATTAAGGAGGGCACATGATGGGATGAGCACTGGGTGTTACATGCAACTAATGAATCAATGAACATTACATCAAAAACTAATATGTATTATATGTAAGCTAATTGAATTTAAATTAAAATAAAATAAAAATTAGGCTTCACAGCAAAAAAAAAAAAAGAAAGAAAGAAAGAAAGAAAAAAAAAAAGTCTAGTTTGTCCAATTAAGTAGTGCTACTCTGACTATCTTTTGACATCCATTTGCATGATAAATGTTTCTTCATCCCCTCACTTTCAATCTGCAGGTATCTTTAGGTCTAAATGAGTCTCCTGTAGGCAGCATATAGATGGGTCTTGCTTTCATATCCATTCTGACACCCTATGTCTTTTGATTGGAGCATTTAGTCCATTTATATTCAAAGTAATTATTGATAGATATGTATTTATTGCCATTTTATTATTTGTTTTTTACTGTTTCTGGAGATTTTCTGTGATCTTTTCTTGTCTTTGTCACTTTTGATCTCTCTTTCACATTCAGAGTCCCCTTTAATATTTCTTGCAGGGCTGGTTTAGTGATCATGAACTCCTTTAGTTTTTGTTTGCGTGGGAAACTCTTTACCTCTCCTTCTATTCTGAAGGACAGCCTTGCAGGATAGATTATTCTTGGCTGCAGGTTTTTCCCATTCAACATTTTGATTATATCACGCCACTCTTTTCTGGCTTGCCATGTTTTAATTGAAAACTTTCCAGGTAGCCTTATCAGTTTTCCCTTGTAAGTTAAGGACTTTTTTTGTCTTTCTGCTTTTAAGATTTTTTTTCCTTTATCACTATATTTTGCAAATTTAATTACAGTATGTCTTGGTGTTGGCTTGCTTTTGTTGATTTTGATGGGAGTTCTCTGTGCCTCCTGGATCTGTTTCCTTCCCCAGATTAGGGAAAGGTTCTGCTATTATTTCTTGAAATAAATTTTCTGCCCCCTTTTCTCCCTCTTCTTCTTCTGGGACTCCTATAATACAAATGCTATAACATTTGATGGAGTCACTGAATTCCCTAAGTCTATTCTTACGTTGTACGATTCTTCTTTCTTTTGTTCAGCTTCATTATTTTCCATTATTTTGTCTTCTAGATCACTAATTCACTCCTCTGGTTTTTCCAGCCTGCTGTTCATTGCATTTAGCCCATCCCCACTCCTGTTTATTGCATTCTTCATCTCTGATTGATTCTTTTTTAACCCTTTTATCTCTTTTGTAAGGGTCTCACTGATGTCCTCTATTCTTTTCTCAAGTCCAGTGAGTATCCTTTCAATCATTGCTTTAAATTCTCCATCAGGCATATTACTTGTATCTGTTTCACATAGGTTTCTAGCAGTGGCCTTATCTTGTTTTTTCATTTGGGATAAATTCCTCCATCTTGGCAATTTATCTAAGTCTCTGCTTTCTTCTGTGTGTTAGAAAAGCCAATTATAAAATGTACATTCTAAATACTAAAAAGGCTAGCAGTTTTCTTATAAGACATACTACTGTTTCACCAATCATATCTTTTAAAGTTGTTGTTGAATTGACATATACTCTATCAGTAAGCTTTAATTGTATATCTATTTGGAATATACATCCAAAGCCTTTTATAGCACCATAAGAGAACAATACTTTTTTATGTGAATTTGGTAGCATCTGTTGCATCATCTGCTATTTAAAAATTAAATAAACACTGATTCATTCCTTATTCCAACAAAAAAGAACACATCTATGACTTTGGCTTTGCAAAGACACAAATCTATTTCTTATTAATTGCTTTAAACCCATTCTGAGTTCAACAGATAGAGTGGAACAAGAAAAGAATGCCATTTCCAATATGCTTATAAACATTTTCTAAGGATTAAAAAATAACTATCTATAATAATGACAGCTAAAAGGTATTTCCCTGTTTGTGTTAGTACAATGCATTGTCTTTAGTTATGGACACCACTTAAATGTCTATTTTTTTGTTTAGATAAGTCTTACAGGGTTTGAAGTTTAATCTGAAGCCAATTCTTCTTTTTTATTTTATTTATTTATTTATTTTTTATTTGACAGAGAGAGAGACAGCCAGCGAGAGAGGGAATACAAGCAAGGGGAGTGGGAGAGGAAGAAGCAGTCTCCCAGCGGAGGAGCCTGAAGTGGGGCTCGATTCCAGAATGCCGGGATCATGCCCTGAGCTGAAGGCAGACGCTTAACGACTGAGCCACCCAGGCGCCCCTCTAAGCCAATTCTTCTGCAAATTTGAATGAACATTTCACAAACTCAGCTCCTCTTTTGCTTTCTCTGTGATCTGTTTGTTTCAGGTTGTACTAAAATAAAGTTTCTGTCCTGTGGCATTCAAAGATTTATAAGAAGAAAAGAACACTAAGAGAAAAACTTAAAATATTTTGATTTTCATTCACTTCTTTTTTGGTGTTACACAAAAATGTAAAGAATATTAGGTTAGAACCATACCACAAGGTGTACATAAGCCATTCTTAAGACTACAATTTACTGGTCAGATAAAAATTAGAGTTGTCAAAAAGTCATCATCTATATCTAGTCACTATTAAGGAAAGGGGCAGCATAATTATTTTCCTGGAATCCCAGATATAGATAAACAAGTCAGTTACAAGCAAATTGAGACATAGAACAGGCATATGGTCATCTGAGTTACAATTTAAGAGAATGTAAGGTAAGTTTTGGGCTTCATGACAGAAACATGTAAATGAGAATCTAAGATAATAAGAACATAGAGATGGGAGTAGTGCTGGGGAAAGAGACAAGGAGACATATAACTTGCATTCAGAGAATACAATTCCCAAAGTAGAATATGCGGGGGAATACATGGTGGTGGTTCTTTGGGAAATAAAGTATCCTCAAATAAACATTTTATTAAGAAAACATAGTACACTCAAATAAAACACAGTATTTGAAAAAGTGAAAAGAAATCCCTAGAAGTAGTGAATTATAGGATTTTGAGTTTTTCATATAATATTCTGTATTAAAATGAAAGAACCAGAGGCACCTAGGTGGCTCAGTTGGTTAAGTGTCCGACTCTTGCCTTCAGCTCATGTCATGACCTCAGGGTCCTGGGATAGAGCCCACAGTTGGGCTCTGTGCTCAGCAGGGAGTCTGCTTGAGGATTCTCTTCCTCTGCCCCCCCCCACTCTCTCTCTCAAATAAACAGATAAATCTTTTAAATAAATGAAATGAAATGAAATGAAATGAAATGAAATGAAATGAAATAAGAGAACCAGACTCTCTAGTTAGTTGATGCTATTCCAAGAGTGGAGCAGAGGCTAAATGAATATCTGCTGGGCCATAGACGATCTCCTGCAGAACAATGAGCATTAGAATGTGTGTGGTGGGCACCAAACTGACTTCAATCTATGCAATTACAAATGTATTTGGCAAGCCTGCAATTGGACAAAGTATGAAACCAAGGGTTATACCACATTTTATTATGTATCGGTCAAGAGTTCATGTGTGAGAAGGAAAAATGAGAAAGCTAAATACAAAGCTTATGAAATAAGATTAAAGATCAAAGGGAATTGGACCTCTTTAGTGAACATTTAGAAAAATAACATCTCTAAATATAAGTTGCAAAAACATAAATATTTAGAAAATTGTAATCACAAGAATTGACAAGAAGACATGGTTATTTGGGGTTTTTTGTTTGTTTGCTTTGTTTTTAAGATTTTATTTATTTATTTGAGAGAGAGAAAGAGCAAGCACAGAGGGAGAGTGAGAAGGAGAAGCAGATTCCAGCTAAGCAGAGAGCCAGATGTGGGTGTGAAGCCGAGGACCCTAGGATCATGACTGAGCTGAAGGCAGATGCTTAACTGACTGAGCCACCCAGGCGCCCCAAAGATATGGCTATTTAAAATAGATATCCAAAGAGGAGAACAGATAAAATTTAAAAAACAAAAACAAACAGATAAAAAACACTAGTATAAACGTAAAGACAATGAAAAAAATAAGGTTACAAATGACTAAAGAAAATTAAAATTTGAAAAATAATAATAAATTAGCATCCTCAACTACTGTCAATAGAAACAGAGCGGACTTCCAGGAAATCAGCTTAGTAAAACAGAAAAAAAAAATTAGAAATTCTCACACAATTCAGGAAAAAATCAAAGACATTAAAAAGATGCAAGAGGAGAGCAAAGATATGGGAATAAACAACAAAGCTCCAAAATAAGGAATACACTTTTTAAAAAGTGAACTACAAGCACGAGTAAAAGCCAATATATATATATTTTTCTGATTAAAGGTAGAATATGGATTCCAAATAGCAGACTAGCTTGTTTCAGAACACCTATATCACAAAGAACAACCAGAAAGATTATATATTTATATAAGGACAACTAGAAAGAATATATATTTATATTTGAATATATTTAAACCTGCTTGAAAGAATGGGGGAGTTAAGAAAGAGAAGGCTTGTATGGCAATGCTTTAGAGAAAACAGCAGCTCAGAGAAATGTCTCCGAAGATTTAGATTAAGCTGATTGGTTGAGTTGCATAAGCTTTGCTACCTAGAACTGGCAATAAAGTCCATTTCTGGAGAAAGGGTCATTAGGTATGATTGTTCAGGTTATAGTGGTTATTAAAATACCTTGAGCAGAATGACCACAAGTTAAATCATAAAAAATTTCGGTTGATTGATTACTATGTGAATCCTGGGAGAAGCAGGGGTTCTTCCTAATAATAAAAGGATATTGAAGAAAAACAACATATAAACATTGAAGCTTTACCTTAATCAAATAAATAGTAATCAATAAAAATATAGGATAATAGAACTCATACATATGAAAAGAAAGATAAATGAATTAATATATTTTTCAAAATATTGCAAGGAATGTCAAGAAATGAAATACTACCATACGAGTATAATTGTCACATTCTTCACAAATAAAAGGTTACATTTGCATCCAGCAGTTGAAAGACTATATTTACTTTTTATTTTATTGGCTTTATTTTATTTAAGTGCCAAAAACAAATGAGCTCAGTGAGTTTTGTAAACGTAAAAAGGTAATCATATTGATCAATATTCACAAAAACATTTCCTCTCAAGGTCAGAGGATAACCTCAGAATATGTAAAGTAACCAACAGCCAGCAGTTGCTATTTCCAGAATTGACTTGTATTTTACCACAACTCTGGCATTGTTTCATTTTCTAATGGTGACATTGCAATTTTAGCTACCATAATTGCATAGCAATGACAGATGCTCATATAGGCCTATTCTTCTTCAAATGACTTATTAAAGCTTTGAAATCTGTATACAGATGCACACTGTACAAGTACTGTCACTATCCTGCTTTCAAAAATTCATGAAAAAATGACATGTTAATTTATGTTGTAAAAGAATGAAGAAAACATTTCAAATAGCACTGAGAGAGGCAATAATCTATTAAAATCAAGTAGAAGAAAAAATTTAAAAGGTGCCATCAACTAAGCTATTTATTTATTCAAAGACAGTGTCTAAATGAGCCAGAACTGACACCAGAGGCATTCAGCTACATATTTTAATGTCATATCAAATTTACTGGCATTCTAAGTGTATAAACAATATATTTGCATCGTATTAGTGACAAATGTCATGCTAATACCATAGCAAAATGACTACAAGGGGATTTCATAACTTATTTACAGAATGTGTTCCTAGGTACAAGAACTCATTTAGAATTGTCAAACAACCAGAGAATTACAGGAATTTTCAACCTTCGGTTAGGGAAGTCTTATTTCATAGCACATATGTCATTTATATTATTTACTGTAATGAATTCTTAATGTCCTTCTTGTGTTTTGTAGAGTCAACCATTTTTATTAGATTCCCTTCAGCATTTCTAGATAAGAGCTGCTGGCTTTTGAGCCTATTTTTCTGAATACCATGTATCAATGTTCCAAAACTGTCCCTAAATGGTTCATGGTTTCTTCTTTCTAAAGTACCCTTTTAAAAACAAAAGGCAGGTCACCAGAAATACTTTGGTTCTTCCTCTTCTGTACACCCAGGGCAGTTATCTTTCCTACTTGAAGGATAAATCTGTTCTTTTCTCTTCTGACCTTGCCAAATTTCCCTTTATCTACCGGAGCCACTGAAACCTAGAAATCATCAGGCAGCCATGCACCATAAACTTACATGGTCTTGTTCCATGAGAAATTGTTTTGTAATATATGTCTCCTATACCAAACTGTTCCCCAACTCTTTAAAAGTTACATGTCCTCTGGACCAATACAAGCACACACAGGATGAGTGTATTTTAAAATATTTTATGTGATATTAAAAACCATTAAGCTGTTTCCAAAATAGGTTCAAAAGAAGTTTTTGCCTTTATAGACGATTAAGGCAATCATTTGGTCAGTTGACTTCACTGACAGCTATAGCAGTGTAGTTTTATCTAATAGAACAAATCCACAGAGAAATATCTTTATCAAACTCATATTAAGTGCCTCTTCTATGTAAAAAATAATTTTGGAAATATGAGGCTGCGGGATCACCATGCACTTCTCTTGGAAATCTACCTCAGGGGTGCCTGGGTGGCCCAATAGGTTAAGTGTCTGCCTCCAACTCAGGTCACGATCTCAGGGTCCTAGGATCGAGCCCTGAGTCAAGCTCCCTCCTCAGCAGAGAGCCTGCTTCTTCCTCTCCCTCTGCTCCTCCTGCCACTGGGTTCTACCTCTCTCTCTCTCTCTCAAATAAATAAATAAAATCTTTTTAAAAATGTACTTCAAAGTTAAGCTAGAGTTTAAGAAAATTCTTTACCCCCATATTTTAAAAAGTAGTTATTAATGGTACATGTAAAAAAAATAGTGTTTTCTCTCTCTTTTTCTTATAAGGCATTTGCATTTCTCTTTTAAAAATATTTTATTTATTTATTTATTTGTTTGTTTGTTTGTTTATTTATTTAACAGAAAGAGAGAGAGCACAAGCAGGTGGAGTGGCAGGCAGAGAGAGAGAGGGAGAAGCAGGTTCCCCACCCAGCAGAGAGCTGGACGTGGGGCTAGCTCCCAGGACCCTGGGTTCATGACCTGAGCCGAAAGCAGCCTCTTAATCCAACGGAGCCACCCCTACACTACAGGCATGTGCATCTCTGACAACTCTGTATTTCAACTGTGAACTTGTTCACTGACTTCATCTTCATCACTGGCTGCCACTGAAACTTGAGTACAGATGAGCTTTTCACAGTAAACCTGAGTTTTAGATATCATAGCTCCTAGAAACCAAGCTTTTCCACTTAAAAACATTGCCACGTTCAACAAGAGCAGGATGAGAGCAAGTTACAGTATCTGACCCCTTTGTCCCTTTTGATCAAGGCTAACGTACTGTTAATTTTAAATGAAAGATCATATTGCCTTCCCTGCCCCTGGGCCTTGTTTGGGGCCATCTCGTCCCCCAAAACTGTAAATAGTGGGAGGACTGGCTGAGGGGTCATCACATCCTTCACTTCCAGGAGACCTCCAGCTTTGTTATTAGAGCTCGGAAACCCCTTAGAAAGAGCTAGTCTTGTTAAGTTGAAGAAAAAGTCCTCCTACATTTTTCCCCCTTAGGACAAAGGCTTTTCTATTTTACTTTTGCATTATAAAAAAGGGCACACAAAATCTGTTCCAGGTGCTTTTCTACCTCAGCTTATGTGCAGTACAGCTAACAACTTTCTGTGAGAGGGAAAAACAAGAAATGTAATCCCTTTTAGAGTACCTTTGATCACTGGTAGCTTTGCCCAATATAGAAGTGATTTGCACAAACACTTCTCTAAGACCCTTGAGATTCAGAACTTAGAGAAACTTTGGTTAATGAAATCACCGCCAGTGAAAAAAATTCAAAGATAACAGAACTGAGTTATACTGTTCTCAAGCTAATGCCAAATTCAAAAGTTATCTTTCGCAACAGGAAAAGAATTCAAACTCCTCTACAAGCATACAGGTTCTCAATATTTCTTTTTTCTTAGAGACACAAAAGGGGATTACATCACATTATAGAGGATGACTTCCTACAGATCCTCTTTAAACATCTCTTTTCCCAAATTCCCATCGCTGCTTCATCTCTCTTTTTTAACCCTTTTAACCCTTTCTCCCTGACCCAATAGGTACATGAACTACCTCCCTTCTCCTACACTCCTGGGAGATACTGCAAGTAAAGGCTTTTTTCCACATTCCATTTCCTGAATTCTATCAGGGCAAGAGGATTGCAGAAAATTTATGATTTGGTATTTTTCTGCTCTCACCATCAATAAAGATAAAAGAGACAGCTAATAAAAACTAACGTAATTTTCCTGTAGTCTCTGTGATAGTATACCTCCTGAAACTCTATACATGAAAACTACTGGCATTTAAGGAAAAATAGTGCTTTCACTTTTGACTTTTAAAAATGCACTATGGGCATATCATACAAAGATACATGGCCCTGAGTAACCAGTAACTAAGCCTAGTAAATTTTACCCAAACATCTCATGCAGTTGGTCTTGTTAAATAACTTTCTTTCTGAGTACATAATATAGTTAGGGAAAATCATATGAAAAAAAAAATGCCCTGAGAGATTGCACACAAATTCTTTAAAAACTGTAAAATGATGTTTCCTACTTTCCTGAGTCTTAGAAAAATAGTGTTAAAATTTACCTCACCAAAGAGAGATTCCAACGAAATCTTTTTTATTGTTCTTATTTTTAAATGAGGTTAGATGGGAGAAATTCAGATCATTTTATATGGAAAAGAAAATCTCGACTTTAAAACAAAAAGGAAAAAGGAAACTTTCTCCAAATCAAATTCGACACTAGAAAAAGCTATTTTTCTTTTGTTCTCTCTTCTATAAACCTGCGGTCTTCTATTACAGAGTTGGCAAACTACATCCTACAAGTTAAATCCAGCCACTATCTATTTTTATAAAGTTTTATTGGCACACAGCAATACCACCATTTACATAACATCAATAGTTGCTTCATAGTTTATTACCTGCAACAGCGACCATGTGGTCTGCAAAGCATAAAGTATTTACTATCCGGCCTTTTATAGGAATAGTTTATCAAACTCTGCTCTATCATACCTCACTAATATAAATATTAGATTTTAAATCTATTTATCATAAGAATTGATTTCTTTTCACTTTTTCTTGTGGATAAATTTAATTTTCTTTACCTATGTAAGGACAGTATGGTACAAAATCCCTCAAAGCTTAATCAATGACTCTCACATATATTAAAATGTCAGTTGAAATTAAGTGCCAACACTCTACTCATTTAAGACAGTTCTCTTTTATACAGTGCTGTGAATTAGCAACGTTGAAGAGAGGAGTTTGAGTATCTAACTAGAATCTCCTATAATTCAATGAGAACCATGTGTGGATTTTTAAAATTTTTAAAATTAAAAAAATTAATTGTCTTAAACTTAACCGTACCAAGAATATTCTTCACATCACAATTAGCTACTGTCTTTTGGTTAATACTGTTCGCATATATCTTCCAAGCATTACGGTTGGGAACATGGTTTTCTCTAAAAAGTCAATTGAAACTGGATACTTCTCTTTTTCAGTATAAAATTCTCCACAAAGTTTTGTACTGTAGCTAATGCTACAGCATTATCTTAGCTAGGGATGCCATGACAAATACCACAGACTGGGTGGCTTAAAGAACAGACATTTATTTTTTCACAGATCTGGAGGATAGAAGTCCAAGATCCAGGTGTTGGCAGTGTCGGTCCTCCCGATAGCCATGAGAGAAGGCTTACATTCCAGGCCTCTCTACTTGGCTATCTTCTTCCTACTTTATATCATCTTCTCTCTGTGTTTGTGTCCAAATTCCTACTTCTTATAAGGATACCATTCATATTGGATACCACAATGACATCATTTTAACTTAATTACCTCTTTAAAAACCCTCTTTTTCAAATACAATTACATTCTGAGGTATTAGGGGTTAGGACTTCAACATATGATTTTTTGTAGGGACATAATTCAGTCTATAATGAGCTTAAGTGCTAAATATTTTGGATATAATGAGTTTCATATAAAATGTGCACCCACTGGGGTGCTGGGGTGGCTCAGTTGGTTAAGCGTGGGACTCTTTATTTCAGCTCAGGTCATGATCTCAGGGTTGTAAGATTGAGCCCTGCATCAGGCTCCGCATGGAGCCTGCTTAAGATTCTAAGATTCTCTCTCTCTCCTTCTCCCTCTGCCCAGCCCCCTACCCCCACTGGTGGTGCGTGCTCTCTCCCTCTTAAAAAAAAAAAAAAAAAAAGTGCACCCGCCAATCCTTACTTTGTAAGACCAATAATACTACCCTTGAATTGTAGATCTGAATAAATGCTACAAAACTTATCTTGCTATTACCTCATAGTGTCATAATTTGCATAATTCTCTGATTATCTCTCTTTTTCGAATTGTTCATTTTGACACATTCTATTATGTAGAACTCTCAAATAATCTTTGCTTTGTGAAAGGGTATAGCCATTATAGAAAGAAATACTTTACCCAATTAGCTAAGCTTCTTAGAGAAACATTGTCTATGGACTTAAAAAAAAAAAAGAAATGAAATTAATCTAGTTTTATTGGAGTGTTTTAGAGTAATTATTTTCCAAGATTAACATACTATATAAAATTTGTATAAAGATTATATAAATTAGGGATGTTAGCTATGTGTTTGATAAATCTGTGTGAATTTTCTATTATACTCTCTGATACTGAACTAGATTAAATCAGAGGTCTTTATTTCATGAGAAAGATCCAAAATTGTTTTTCTTTTTTTGTTTGTTTTTGTTATGTACTTGATTAATTGCTATTTAAGAAAAATAGCAGTTCAAAACATGTGAAGATATAACCTGAAAATGTCGACATTTAAATACCTTTTTGAGAGTTTTGTTGTGTCAACAGACCTAGTTACAAGTAATACCACTTTGAATTTCAGGTTTTGTTATTGGTTTAGCTGCATTTTGTTGTTAATCATTCTCTCCGTGTGTCAGCTTCCTTGGGGCTTTAAGGAGGAGACTTTCACAATTTACTCTGGGTAATGAAGATTTCTTGGGAGGATACACTGAATGCGTATAGGAAGTCATCTATCAGTCACGCTAGCTCCTAGCTCTTTCAACATGAGGCTATGCGCTGACTTCATAGAGAACTGGAAAAGGAACTCTCCGGGTGAACCAACAACTTGAGCTCAACGGCCTGTTTTCTTGCCTTCACTGGCAAATAACTAGTTTTGGACCAGTAGCGTACTCTCTGGCATGGAGGCATAGAGCACTCCCTAATAGCAGATTTGATGCCAATCCATGCTGAGGTCCTAGATAATCCACAAACTCAGCCCATTGGCATTTCTGCCCAGGTTTGCTTCAGTGTCCTCTTTCAAGCAACTATGGTTAAAGTTGCAGCATGCTTTTCTCCAGCTGCCAGATTTACAGTAGTTTGAGAAGGAAAGAAAGTGTTAGGGCAAGTTCCCTGAAAAGTTGCAGTGTATATGCTATATCTTGCGACTTTGTAAAGTCTTCCTTCAGCTTCCTAAATATGCTCAGAAAAAGGAGATATCCAGAAATGCAGTAGTGCAATAAAATGCACTGCTTTACACACTAAGGACAGGTGACATATTTCAGAAGTAAAAGAGGCCCTCGATATGATTTTCTAGTAAGACTGCTAACACTTCTTGGTACAATCAGGTAATACATACTTATATTTAGGATACTAGAGGAAAAAAGAATTATTCTGATAAAAACAAAAAGGTAGACTCTTCAATATCTTGTTTTTAATAGATTTAGAGAATTAAAACAGAAAATGAATACCAAAAAAAAAAAAATGCTGTTGTTAGCCTCCCTATAAAAGAGATAAATAAATAAATAAATAAATAAATAAATAAATAAAATGAAATTTGGAAAAAAAATTAATCAGCATTTGGTATGTTTTATCTTTGGCATTTGCCTAGCATCGTTAGGGCAAAAGACTATAAAAAATAATGAGTGAGGAGTAGCCAAACTCTCATAATTATAATAAGCCCTAGAAAGCAAAAGTGCTCTACTGTCTGTTTGATATTTATCCTTAATTATTTTATCTGCTCTGGAACTTTTGTCCTCATTCTTAAAGATCACTGCTGTACTTTCAAGGTAGTTATCTATGTCCTTTAGTATAAATTCCTAAATGCATTTATAGTCATAGGTCAATGCACATTCCACCAATTTTAGTATTTAGACAAAGGTAAATAATCATTAACCTCTCTAAAACTGCTAATTTGACTAGACTGACTTGGTAGTAATCAGCTCTAACCATTCAATTCAGTTAAATTAGATGATGACCCATTCCTCAATGTGAATATTATACCAGGTCCCATCCTTGACCTTTTTTCTTTTCATTTTAAATACTCTCCACCATGTGACCCATGGCCACCTTCATTATCTATATACTGATGATTCATAGATTAGCAACTTCAGCTTGGATGTTTCTCCTATGTTTAGTTTCATACTAAACAACTTCACATGGATGTCTGACAGATACCTCAAACTCAACTGGGCCAAAAACAAAATTCATATTCTTTGGGGAGCTGTCAACTATATTGAGGTACAATTTGTATACAATAAAGCATATCAATTTTATGTGTACAATTAAACAAGCTTTGAAAAATGTATCCAATGAAGATAAAGAACACTCCTATCACACCAAAATGCTGCCTCCTGCCCTTGCAGTTAATACCCTTTTTCTATCTCCTACCCCCTGGCAGCTATGGATCTGCTTATTATCACTAAAGTTTCGCCTTTTGTAAAATTTCATATACATGATATTATATAGTGTGTAGTCTTTTTTGGTATGGCTCCTTATAGTTAACAGAATGTTCCTGATATTCAGTCATGCCGCATGTATCCATAATCCAATCCATTATATTGCAAAATGGAATTCCATTGCATGGATATACCATAATTTGTTTGTCCATTCATCAATTGATGGGCATTTGGGTTTCTTTCCAAATTCTGAGTAGCAATTATGAATATATTCTCTAGGAACACTCACATGCAACTCTTCATTTATCTTGGGTAAAGATCTGGTATAGGAATTATTGAGTTATGTGGTAAGTGTATATTTAACTTCATAAGAAATCATCCATTTGTTTTCCAAAGTGTCTGCAGCATTTTGCATTCCCAACAGCAATTCATGAGAGTTCCAGTAGCTGCACATCCTTGTTGACACTGGGTATGGTCAGATTTTTTTCATTTTAGCTATTCCGTGGGTGTTGTTTGGTATCATATTGTAAGGTGAATTTGCATTTCCATAATGACAAATGCATTTACTTGCCAGCCATATATCTTCCATAGTAAGGAGTCTGTTCAAATATTTTACCCAGTTTTTATGTGTTGTTTATCTTCTCATTATTGAGTTGTAAGTGTTCTTTGAATGTTCTGGATATAAGTTTTGCAAATATTTTCACCCATTCTGTGATCTGACATTTCATTTTCTTGGTGTCTTTTAAAGAAGAAAACATTTTAATTTGATGAAATCTAATTTATGAGTTTTACATAGATTTTGTTTTTATGTGAGTGTTCTATTAAAGAAATGTTGGCCTAACTTAGGGTCACAAAGATTTTCTCCTGTATTTGCATCTAGAAGATTTTTAGGTTTTTTGCTCTCATTTTATTTTATTTTTTTTTAAAGATTTTATTTATTTATTTGACAGAGATAGAGACAGCCAGCGAGAGAGGGAACACAAGCAGGGGGAGCAGGAGAGGAAGAAGCAGGCTCATAGCGGAGGAGCCTGATGTGGGGCTCGATCCCATAATGCCGGGATCACGCCCTGAGCCGAAGGCAGACACCCAACCGCTGTGCCACCCAGGCGCCCCTTTTGCTCTCATTTTAGATTAATGATTCAAATCAATTTTTACACATGGTATGATGTGTGTGTGTGTGTGTGTGTGTGTGTGTGTTTGGATATCCAATTACACCAGTACCATTGGTTGAAAAGATTATTCCATTTTTAATGGTGTTAGAATTATTATCAAAAATCAACTGGTCATTCACTTATGGGTTTATTTCTGAGTGCTATACTTCATTGTTTATATATCTCTCTTGACACCAAAAGCAAGCTGTCTTGACTACTGTAGCTTTGTAAGTCTTGAAATTAGATGGAATAATTCCTCCAATTTTGTTTTTCTTTTGTAAAATGTTGTTGGCTATTTCAGGACTTTGCATTTCCATATAGATTTTAGAATCAGCTTTTCAAATTCTATTAAAAACAAAAAGCTTTCTGGAATTTGGGTGGGGGTTTTTTGAATCATAGATAAATTTAAGGAGAATCTACATCTTAACAATATTAAGTCTTCTGATTCATGAACATGTGATATTTCTCAAATTATTAAGGTTTTGTTTAGTGTCATGCTGCAATGTTTTTAGTTCACTATGTAGGAACTCTTGGTAAACTATACTCTAAATATTTTATATAATTTTTTACTATAGAAATGGTATTTTTAAAATTTTGGTTTCCAATTGTTCATTGGTAACTGTATAGGCATACAGTTGATTTTTGTATATTAATATAGAATCCTACAACCTTGTTAAACTTTCCTTTAGCTCTAGAAGATTTTTTGTATATTTGTTAGCTTTTTCTACATAGACAATCTTGACATCTGGGAATACAGTTTAGTCTTCCTTACTAATCTGGATATAATTTATTTCTTTTTCTTGCCTCAGTGCATATAAGAAATATAATACAATTTTATATATAAGTGGTAGAGTTAATATTTTTGCCTTATTCCAGATACTAAGGAGAAAGCATTCAGACCTTTATTTTGTATCAGTGATGTAGGTTCTAAGTTTTTCATTGATACTGTATATCAGATGGAGGAAGTTCCTCTCTATTCCTAGGTACAACATAATGGGCATTCAGTCTGGACAAATGAAAACTTAGCAGATACTGAGGTTTAATTCTTATTATCCTATCTGTGTAATAGTTATCTCAGAGAGAAAGCAGAGGGAAACAATTATAGACACTATCCACGTCACAGTAGTTGTCCACGCAATTACCAGAAGAATTACCAGAATAGTGAGAGTGGAGAAAAGAAGGAGGGATCAGAGAGTACTCCCAAAATCTAGGCCCCACAGTGCAGACCCTACCACAGGCAGTGGTTTCCACCTCACTACATAAGGAGACCCTCCCGGTGTCCACCCCTTGGATTCTGACTCTCCTATGCAGAGAGAAGTGATGGAAGGTTCAGACAACCAAGGTGCAGGAGAACAGGTAGACCAGTAAGACAGAATGAATCTATATCTATATCTATATCTATATCTATATCTATATCTATATCTATATCTATATCATCTCTGAGTTATAGACCAAGATTCCATAAGGGGCCTTCTTGCTAAAGATAGCTTAGATAGAATGGCAATGAAGAAGATAAGGAAAATCAAGGAGATGAGACCCAAGGTTAGCAGCCACCTCAGCATCGGTACTACCACAACAATTACCAACACAGACACCCAGAAAACTCTAAACCACAAGATGGCAAAGAGACAAAAGCAGCTGAGAATTCATTGGCTCCAAGGCTAAGCAGGGGCTGCTGAGTAAATGCGGGCTTATCATCTCTACCATCATCTGGTTAGTCATTCAACATGAAGCAATGAAGATGAAATTCCATCAATAAGAAATGAACAAAAGATTGGAGCTGAAGACCTTAAGTGCTTCCTTTTTGCCCATTGAAAAGGTAAATGGAACTATCTGCATTATCTATGGAACATGGGGTTTTTATTATTTTTACCTAAAGTTGTCTCTTTTTGATAATGACAAAACTGTTTTGTTTTTTGGTTTTTTTTTTTAAAGCCTGTTTTTTCTTAATACATCTCTAAAAGGTTTTTTAAGTTTTTTCATATCTGGTCAAGTTGAGATTTTCAAGAACCTCATTTTTACTTTGTAATAAAAGTTTACAACTTGATTTAAAAAAGAAGTCAACAAATGGCAAGCATCTGTTAATAAAGGGTTAATTTTTTAAAAAAGTAATATAAAGTAAAATAAAGAGAATATCTCAAAAAACTTCCTAGTTTAGAAACAAGTTATGCATAAGATAATATGAATCAAATTTTTATTAGACTTTTCACCAGTTACTGAATGAAAGGACAAAATGGAGCAATATCTCCAAAGCTATGAAGTAAAGTGATTTTGAAAACATATTTTAACAGAAACTATGAATAAGTAGATAGAAAATACAGTTAGTTTCAGGCAGGAAGAGACTCAGCGAAGTTATTTCCCTCATATTTTTTTTTTAAGAAGAAAAAAAAAATACT
The DNA here is from genome assembly GCF_017311325.1 of Ursus maritimus. Taxonomy (NCBI): domain Eukaryota; kingdom Metazoa; phylum Chordata; class Mammalia; order Carnivora; family Ursidae; genus Ursus; species Ursus maritimus. The sequence continues at coordinate 62,376,656 of NW_024425563.1, read as the reverse complement.
TGATGATCTGTTCCAGCAAAAATAAAAGAGCAAATAAAGAACACAATTGCATTAAAAACAGTCATACTGAACCAGGATTTCAATTAAAGTACATTCCAAAAAGACAGCTGAGCAAAAGTCTACAAAGCAGTTAATCTTAATGATGAAGAGTCAGTCAGTAGGACATCTATAAGAACAAAATGGATTCCACTCAATAAGTAGTGATGGTAATGAGGTAAAGGGTGATCTCTCATATATATTTTAAAAGTAAGCTAGAAACTCTAGGAATAACAAAAATGCATAGGTCACTTATGCAACCTCTTAAAATATAGCTTAATTGTGAGTCTGATAGGATGTAAGAAATGAGAATCTATTTGACTGTACAGATTGAGGCAGTATCTGTTGAGTGGCAGAGATTTCCTGGCATAGGATTGATGACATTTCCTCCTGTAAAGATTCAGTTATACCGATTGGTTCTATAGTGAATAATATTTCCACACACTTAATACTGGTTATTATTTTTAAGTCTTTCAAATAAACTGATAAACAATGTATAAAAGAAAATTATAATTACACAAAAGGCTATAGATGTTATCAAGTCTGACACTATAAAAGCAATAATATACCTGGTCACAGTTGGGGCATACAGGTGGGGGGAAAAGTGTTTGAGAATCAGCTTATATAGACAATTATCAAGAGATACCTGGAGTTGTTAGAAATAAATGGTTTAAATCTGTAATGATACTCAGTAAAAGAGCTAAAACTAATGTGCATTACACATTTTAAGTGGGATGAAGGTAGATGGAAGTGGTATAAGCAAACTAAGTTCTTTCATAATCAGGGCTCAATATTACCTAAATTTGATAATTTTAAAATGGAGCTATAGGCATATTATGTACAGTGGTGGTAGCTACCAGGTGGACTAAAACCTGAAATGATTTGTTAATTTTTCAAGTGATTTTGTCTGAGGTTGTGAATCTGAAATCCCTCAGGGAGTCAATGGATATTTAAATGAAAGAAGCCACCACTGAAGAGAAACTGTGACAAATGGGCTATCGCTGCCATCTTAACTCCAAGCACTTGTTGTCAACCAGGAAGAAAGCCCTGTGTTTTCAGACATTCTAATTGTGCAAGAGAATTTGCATATAAAGATTTTTGCATGATATACCAATTATGAAGAAGCAGAGAGAGAAATTAAGAAAACAATTCCATTTATAATTGTACCAAAAATAATAAGACAGTTATGAATAAACCTAATCAAAGAGATGAAAGACCTGTACTCTGAAAACTATAAAACACTTATAAAAAAAAACTGAAGATGACACAAAGAAATGGAAAGACATTCCATGCTAATGGATTGGAAGAATAAATGTTGTTAACATATCTATACTACCCAAAGCAATCTATACATTTAATGCAATCCCTATCAAAATATTAATAGCATTTTTCACAGAACTAGAACAAACAATTCTAAAATTTGTATAGAACCACAGAAGACCCTGAATAGCAAAAGCAGCCTTGAAGAATAAAAACAAAGCTGGAGGCATTACAGTTCCAGAATTCAAGTTATATCACAAAGCTGTAGTAAAACAGTTTGGTACTGGCACCAAAATAGACACATAGATCAATGGAACAGAATAGAAAACCCAGAAATGGACCCACAAGTATATGGTTGATTAATCTTAGACAAAGCAGGAAAGACTCTCCAATGGGAAAAAGACAGTCTCTTCAACAAATGGTGTTAGAAAAACTGCACAGCAATGTGAAAAACAATGATGAAACTGGACCACTTTCTTACACTGTACAGAAAAATAAATTCAAATTGGTTAAAGACCTAAATATGAGACACGAAACCATCAAAATCCTACAGGACAACACAGGCAATAATTTCTCTGACATCAGCCATACCAACTTTTTTCTAGCTATGTCTCCTAAGGCGAGGGAAATAAAAGCAAAAATAAACTATTGGGACTTCATCAAGATAAACAGCTTCTGCACAGTGAAGGAAACAATCAACAAAACTAAAGGATAACCTACTGAATGGAAAAGACATTTGCAAATAACATATCCGATAAAATGTTAGTATCCAAAATATATAAAGAATTTATACAACTCAACATACAAAAAACAAATAATCTAATTAAAAATGGGCAGAAGACATGAACAGACATTTCTCCAAAAAGACATATAGATGGCCAACAGACACATGAAAAGATGTTCATCATCATTGATCATCAGGGAAATGCAAATAAAAACTACAATGAGGTGGTAAGGTCACTTCACACCCGTCAGAATGGCTAAAATCAACAACGCAAGAACTCACAGGTGTTGCTAAGAATATAGAAAAAAAGGAACTCACGTGCCCTCTTGGTGGGCTTGCAAATCGTGCAGCCACGGTGGAGACCAGTATGGAGGTTCCTCAGAAAGTTAAAAATAGAACTACTGTATAATCCAACAATCACACTACTTGGTATTTATCCAAAGAATACAAAACCACTAAATCAAACTGATACATGCACCCCTCTGTTTATTACGGCATTATTTACAGTAGTCTGACAGACAAATGGTAAAGAAGCTGTGAGATTTTATATATATATATATATATAATGGAATATTACTCAGCCATAAAAGGAATGAAATCTTGCCATTTGCATGACATGGATAGAGCTGGAGATTATCATGGTAGGTGGAATAAGTCAGTCAGAGAAAGACAAATACCATATAATCTCACTCATATGTGGAATTTAAGAAACAAAACAAATGAGCAAGAGGAAAAAGCATGAAAGAGGAACCAAGAAACAGACTCTTAGCTATAAGGAACAAACTGATGTTACCAGAGGGGAGAGGGGTAAAGGGATAGGTGAAGTAAGTGATGGGGATTAAGAAGTGCACTTGTCATGGTGAGCACCAGATGATTAAAATAAAAATTTTAAAAATAAAGATTTTTGTATGATCCTCAAAGTTTGTGTATTGGGGCTAATTTTAAGAAATACTTCAAGAATCAACATTGTATGTGCCAAATAAAATGTGACTCTAGGTCACATCTTGCTTATGGACCACTGGTTTTCCTTTCTGGTAACATAAATGGTCTTGTAATATAACAAAGGCCTGAACGTCTAAATGTATGTTGTGGTTCCCATTTACTCAGGATTTGGAACATGTTGCAGTTAAAAATAAGGTGATTTCAAGTAGCTAGACTGGAAAAGATACTTACTATATGCTAATCAGGCAAGTAATTACTCTTTAAATGTTTATCTGCACCTCAATTTTCTGATTTTAAGATTGATAATAGTCCCTGATTTGGTTATCTCTTGGAATTTTTGTAAAGCTCACATAAAAGAATATATACACAAATTTATTTTAAATTACCCAGAGCCATACAAACGTAAGACTGTATCCTTGATATAACTGCTTCCTCCTACCCCCTAAAAAGAACCTAAGTTCCTAGGAGGAGCCCAGGTACTAAATAAGGGGAAGACTTTGAGTATTTAATAAATTCCACGATCCTATCATCACTATCAAATGCACCTACATTCAGAGACTCTCTTTTTTTATATTAACTCTTTACGTGATTGTACATAAGTAACCAAGAAAAGAAAGCTGTGTTTTAAATTATTAGACTCAATCTTGATTTCGAGAAGCAAGGTGGAAATGGTGATTTAGAATGGGATTGCTAAAAAAGTAGATCTTAAAAATCCTCATCACACACACACACACACACACACACACACACTATCACTATGTATGGAGAAGGATGTTAATTAGACTTTTTGTGGTGATCATTTCACAATATATATAAATATTGAATCATTGTGTTGTACACCTGAAACTAATGTAACATTACATGTCAAGTATTCCTCAATTAAAAAAAAAAACAATAATAATAAGGTGACATTTCCAGTAAGAAGTTTAGAATACAAATTTAACTCCATTCCTCTCAAAATTACACTTGGAGTTGGAGCAAGGTGATTTTTTTCCTTGAGAATAGACTCAAATTCCATGAAGCAGCCCAGATCCTAGGATAAAGTATGGATAATATGCATGGCTCAAAATCTCTCTTCTCTCCCAATGAAGAACAAAAGGAAATAAACTGGAGTAGTGAGGAGTGATATGAGATTATAAAATCTGTAGACACAGAAAGAACAAGGTGTGAAGGAAAGCATGGAGAAAAGACAGAGTAGATTTCAAAGCCTGCTCTGTTAGAACCATCTTTAAGAAAGAACTTAATTTCCCAAATCACCTTTCCTTACTTCAGTGGAAATTCATTCACTCTTTACTCCACCCTGGAATTGATCATTTGCTTAGCAACATGTGGAGAGAGGCTATCTTGGTCTTGAACAGCCCTAAATGTCTATAAGAGAGAAAAAATATTAGCCATGACTTTCTTGTTAAGCTGCCAAGAGCACACCAAGGCTTTTAAAAATGTCATTGCCCAGCTTTCTACTTACCCCCCGAGACTCTTTAGTACAGTGAGGAAGGAATACACTGTACCACATTCATCATACCTGACGCTATTCAACCACAGTGAGGTCAAAAACACCTGAAAAGAAATGGTGGGTCCCAACTGAGCATTATAGCAACTTTAACATCACGGAGAAGCCAAAGGAATCACAGAAAGTTAAAGCAACATCCATTTTGTGCCTCCAGTGGATCTAATTAACTTCAGTAGTTTTGATAAATAGTTTTTTAATATTTTGATCTGGATAATATTTGCATATGGACCTGGCATCATATAAAACAAAATTTAATTAAAATATCTTTATTAGGTACAATCTATAAGCTTCAAATCAAACAAAATATAAATCATTGCTGCTACATACTTACATGCCTCTGGGTACGTGTGATAACATGAGTTGAAATGAAAGGTATTAGTTACAGGAACATTGAAATAATAAATTTATTAACAAAAAGAAAAGTGATATATGAATGCATCATATTACAAATAGAAAGAGTAAATAAATATTTTACTATACACTGAGCACATCAGACCCATTATTAAGCTGTATTTAACCACATCCTCTTATGTTGTTATTTTCCAGGCACAGCAATTCTTTGAAATCCTATTTGATGTGCTGGCCTATAACATTTGACCACACTTACAGCACAAGTGTAAAATCAATTTTCTGTTCTCCCATTTATCTCTGTACTGATGTTAGTTGGCTCTCTAATGGAATGACTCTTCTGGAGAGGTAGTTATTTTACTTCAGAGTGGCATTTCAGAAGCCTTAAATGGGCTGAAGAGATGGCATGTGACCTTTAGGAATATTTTAGTTCTACATTTCTTTGAAAAAGAACTGTTTAACCCTGTGTATGTTATTACACTGCTGATGCTTCTTTTATTCCTCCTCGTATTCACTATACTGTTAAGAAAGTTTGGTTTTCTTTATGTGAGAACAAGGTTGGGAATTTTAGTACCTGTTAAATTTGATACTTAAATCTTCCCTGAAAGGAATCATCTCACAATTAAACTATGTGTGTAATGATCCAATTTCCTGATTACAGTTTCTTTAAGCGCAATATCATGTTCTTAACCTTGCTTATGATAACCTTTTAAACTGATGTATGGGCAAATACCAAATAATCTGCATGAAAAGGAAATAATTTTTAAAATGCCTTATTGCGGCCAATCTACATCTTTTGAGGACATGTTCATTAATCATCTCACTTTAAAAAACAGGATTTTTAGTTTTCACTATGCTGAAATATTTTTAATGTTTTTTCACCTCTTACATCACTCACATTTTCTTCCTTAAGTAAATTGCTATTTGATTTTATTTTCAACTGAATATTATTTATAAAATCTTATTGTGTAGTGTCTTACTATAATTTACTTAATTTTAGAAATCTTGAGATAGTAAACACTAATTTTAGCATTCTTTTTCAGTTGATTTTCTTCTAGAGTTATACTTTATCTCTTTCTTAAAAAAAATCACTGTGCAAATTTTTAAAAAATTCTCTTCTAACAGATGTAATCTCTGAACATTTTTATCTTTAGTACACATAAATGCTCTTCCTAAATCCTCCTCTATTATCCCAAAAGGTGGCTTCACAAAAAACAAACTTCTTCATATGGGAGCACAGAGTCTTAGTATTAAACTCCAGAGTTAGACAACATATATATTTAGTATGTTCAATATGATTATAATTTACTTCCTTTTTCAAAATGTAGATCATTCGTAAAGACAAAGGGCATGGGGAAGGTTTTTGACAATAGGAAAATAAATATATCTGTGAGATCTTCCTTTTGTGCTCTTCCAGGAAGATTTCATTTTGTTCTTCTGTTTTAAAGTCACATAAAGTGGATACATTGGTATCTATCAAGCATATATCCAGTACTTTAAATACCCTTGTGTATATTCTTTATATATATGTGGCCATAGACCTACTTTCCTTTTTTTCTTTTAAAGATTCTTTTTATTTGTCGGAGAGAGAGAGCACAAGCAGGGGGAGCAGCAGGCAGAGGGAGAAGCAGACTCCCCACTGAGCAAGAAGCCTGATGCGGGGCTCCACCCCAGGACCCTGGGATCATGACCTGAGCCGAAGGCAGATACTTAACTGACTGAGCCACCCAGGAGTCCCTAGAACTACTTTCCTAATCAAGAGAAAGAGGTAAATCCTGTCCATGGGGTGTTAAAAAAGACGAAGTATATCGTGATTTGGACCTTCCATTCCCAAAGTACCTCACCTCCCAGTTGAGACATTTCATATAGGTAATAGTTTACCAAAAAACCTCAAGAGGAAAAGAAATGACCCAGGCAGAGAAATCTATTCTAGATGATGAGATGAAGGAAAACGGTTTACTTGGCCATAGGCAGATAAACTTGTAGTCCAATGTCTTAAACTTCTTTCCCTCTATCTACTTCTGACCAGACAAAACCCTCTATCTTAAAACTTGGAGAATTCTGCTTTGCTTTTAGTAAGAGAGGCAATTAACTCTTTACAAGTAGTATGCAGGATCAATCCACCAGGCCAAGCCACTAGTGGGAGATCATCCCAATGGTGGCAGGAATATTCAAGGGTGGTAAGCCCTAGGAAACCAGATTTGGGACTTTGGGCTTATAATTAATACATGCAATAAAATATTTTATTGCAGCACGTTAACATTAAGACTATGGGAGAAAAAGAAGTGGCAATGCCTTACTGAGATAACCTATTTTGGTTTGTTCTTTAGTTTTATTTTTTTATGTGCATTGTAAGACTTATTTTAGTTTTTCCAGCAGATGGAGGTTTTACTTTGCTTCTCTCCCCACCTTGGTATTGGCTTCTGAAGTAAAGCAGATTTCCTCGTTCCCATCCGCCATATGGGTGACCTGGGGTAATCTTTCATATGGTGCTTAAACAAGAGATTACTTACACTACAGCTTTTACTTAAAAAGAACTCTATCAATATCTTGAATTCTCTCCATCCCCTCCCCATCTAGATCGTGCTCAGTTTATCTGAGTTTGTACTAAATTCTGAAGTTGATACTCGCTTAATGCTCTGAATGGTGAAACATGGACCTCCCCTCAAGTATCTAAGCTCTCATTTCTCTAAGGTTATTTACAAATCAGTGCTACATAAAACAGACTGGAAAGAACTTGAGCAATTTCATTTATGAAACAGTACTTTGAGTTATCCAGGCTTTTCTCCATTGTTGGAAATTCTGGGTGTTAGAATTTTATAGTGTTTCTAAATTTTTATGTATAATCATCAAGCAGATTAGTGATCTTATTCATATTATATATGAATATATTGAATACTATATATATATTATAAGAAGAGAAGTACTTTGAGAAATCATTAAAATAATTATGCTGACTTTACTAAAAGGTATCAGCATATTCATACATGAGGAAACATATAGTAATGTTAAAATAGGATTATTAAATATAAAATTTTTTAAGCATTTTATAGCCAAGAAGCAAATATTTACAATATACTGTTTTGTTTTGTTTTTTAGAGTGGGGGGAGGGACAGAGGGAAAGAGAGAGAAAGATTCTCAAGCAGACTCCACACCCAGAGAGGAGCCCACCATACGGCTCCATCTCATGACCCTGAGATCCTGATTTGAGCCGAAATCAAGAGTTGGATACTTAACCAACTGAGCCACCCAGGTGCTCCTACAATATACTGTTATTGCTGGTGTTAGAATATTATTAGGATTTAAAACAGATTCTTAAAATAGCATATTTTACTTTAATATTTCTTTTTTTTTAAAAGATTTTATTTATTTATTTGACAGAGATAGAGACAGCCAGCGAGAGAGGGAACACAAGCAGGGGGAGTGGGAGAGGAAGAAGCAGGCTCATAGCGGAGGAGCCTGATGTGGGGCTCCATCCCATAACGCCGGGATCACGCCCTGAGCCGAAGGCAGATGCTTAACCGCTGTGCCACCCAGGCTCCCCTACTTTAATATTTCTAATTAGTGCCAGTGTTTATAAAGTTTTCCATTATTGTAACTGGGGTCCATATAATTGAGAAGGGTATAATACATGATGGGTTCCATTGTTCTAATGGTCTCATTAGAAATGAGGGCAGGGACATTGACCATTGCATTGAAAGCTTAATTCCCAGCTCCCAGAAGAGTACCTCACATATAGCAAATGTTCAATACACAGTTATTAAATAGATGAGCGTGCAATCTGTCATGACCAAATCACACTATCCTGTCTTATTAATAATAATGACAAAAAATATTAAACAAATTAGGTTGTGTCTGACTCAACCTGGTAGAAAAATCTTGGCCTTCTATAAATACCCTATATATTTTCTTTATGCAAGTTTTATTATGAAAGACTTGAAACAGAATAAAGAACTGTTTTCAATTATAGAAAGTACATGTGCAGAAAAAATAAATGTTGTAAGGATGAACACCTTCTTATCAGAATTTATTTATTTATTTTTTTACTTTCTACTCAAAGCATTCCTCAAATACATGCAAATATTTGCTGCTAACAATTTATGTCACACACTTTCTTTTTGGTGCAATGCATTTAAATATAAAAGCATCATAGTTATTGTCTGATTTTTCTTTGTTTTTTACAGTATCCTAAAATATGGGAAAATATCATTTGGCCAAAGTTGTATTTCCAATCTCATTTTTGTTCTTTACATAACATAGCCATCATGAAGCAAATAAGCCCCGTACAGAAAATTGAAAAATGCTTATCAGTTTAACCAAAGCACAGGACTTGATTTACAAAGTCAGAGACACATTTCTTTTTATTATAAAACAGAGGAAGTCAAGTCTGTACATTATGGGGAAGTTGAGTTCCTGCTTATGTAGTTGCTAGAAATCTAAGGAGCCCAGTGACAATTCTCCCAGATACACTCAGCTTTAGATCATTACACGAAACTTGTTTATTGTACCAGCATAACCTCCCCACTTCTTGTTTCCTTTTTTCTTACTTTTAACAAAAAGCATTAAAATGAATCAGAAATGTACTTATTAGATGACACATCTGAACTTCTTACAAATCAAAGCAATAGTTCCAAATTTGAATATTTACATTTTGATACAATAATATGAAATTTCAAGCCAAGCCAGATTTTAAGACCCTGAACTGTACATTTTTATAAGAAGAACATTATTTAGGTGCCTAACAGTAATCTTACAAAATGTGCTGTGCTGTTTTCAATTTATTGAACCTAAAGACCTTTTGTTGTTCTAAATATTCTCTATGTCAATGCAGTTATAAACCTCACAAAATACATTTTACTAAAGTCTTCTAGAACGTGGAAAGATTCCAGTATTTGGAATGTCTCCATATGGTACACGTACACACACACACACACACACACACACACACACACACACACACATTATTTAAGGACAAGTCAGACTGAAAGAGCAAAATCAGCTCCATGAAATTTCCCTATATCCCTTAATTCCCAAGGTGGAAAGCAGTTTTTGTAAGTCTGGGATTCCAAAAATGTGGATAAGTCTGGGAGACAAGATAGATAGGGAAAAATGATTGTTTTGTACTTATTCTCTGGAGTACAAATCAAGAATTCAGAAGCAACTGGACACATAGTGATATTTCAATGGTGTATTCAGAACGAAATACGTTTTGTGAGTCTTTGAATTTTGCTGAGTAGTTAATGAGGCTCTCCAAAGGGATTTCTTGTACAAGGTTAAAAACATAAACTAACCCTTTAGGACTCCCTTACTATAGCACTTTACATTCATAATTTTCAGGAAATAAAGTTTTTCACAATATGGTCTTTTGATACATCAATGGGTGGATAGATTTTTTTTTTCTTAAAAAACCTACTATAACCATACTTCTACTTTTTAGCTTCTGCACCTGGATTCTAATTTGTTGGTCTTTCTATGCATGTATTCCTAAAATATGGATATAATTGAATTTTCTAGCTAATGAAGACTAGAGTTTTTTAACTTTGGCATTATTGCCATTTGGGGAAGGATAATTCTTTTTGTGGGAACTATGCTGTGCATTCTACACTGTTTAGCAGCATAACTGCCCTCTACCCCTTAGATGCCAAGAGTACACCCCTTCCAATTATGACAACCAAAAATGTCTCTAGACATTACCTAAAATGTCTGCTGAATCATGGATTGAAGCCGGTATCAGAAGACTGCTCCTGAGGCACCCGGGTAGCTCAGTCAGTTAAGTGTCCACCTTCAACTCAGGTCCTGATTTCAGGGTCCTGGGATCTAGCCGGGCTGGATGTTGGGCTCCCTGCTCAATGGGGAGTCTGCTTCTCCCTCTCTATCTGCCCCTACCCCCTGCCAATGCTGTCTCTCTCTCAAATAAATAAATAAAATCCAAAAGAAAAAAAAATGACCCTTCTCAGCAGTTATTGGATGCATGAGGTTGGCTGGAGTTGGAGGCGTGTGATGCTAGTAGATGAGTAATTAGTTCTAATACACCTGCAAACGACTCTGATGTGTTTTATAACTTTTCTCTTAAATATATCAATGTACTTGTTTTTATTATTTTAATGTGTCCTTGTAATGAAAGATACATTAGAACAAATCAACTAATCAATGAATAATATATGGTCATACATTTACAAAGGCACAACAAAGTACACAAAAGACACTCTCTTTAATAAAGGAGGACATATGGGCAGAACTATAAAACATGGTATTGTCAGTAAATCTGATACTGAATTTTATAAACTTCTGTAGTTGTGGTATGCCCTATTTCTAAATAACAACTAAAATCCAGTCCTATGTTATAGCCAAATGGAATCTTTAAGAAATCGGTACAGTCATTTCTTTAAAATATCCCCAGGGATAAAGAGTTAGAAGAGTTAATGTACTCAATGCGTCATTACTTCCCAACCTCCTTCAACAAAAAGGAAATTAGTTATTGGTGTACTACAGATATTTCAACGCAGTATAAAAAATAAATGCACATTATACATATAAGTCTAAATGTAATTGAATAAAGTAATTTTGTTTCTAAAGCAACAGAGTTGTCTGTCAGTCAGTTTAAATACGTTGTATTTTACACAGCCCTAGTAAAGAATAAAGGATAAGAGTTATAACTTGTATAATTTTAAGTGCTCTCCAGTGAGAACCTCTGGGAACTGCTGCCACCTGTTGGTCATAGATTACAGAACATAAGATCACGTCTCCAGCTGCTAGAGATTCTGTATACGTATTAGGCATTCTACTTCGGCCATTTGCACTTATCAATATTTATGAATATAATTTTTTATCAATTGCAGTCAAATCACACTTTATTAACATAGTTAGGATGTATATTATGGTACAGTTGTCCTATGATTTAACTTATAAAAAGTTGCTCCAAAAATGACTAGGATTTTAAAAGGGTGAAACTTTGCTTGTGATTAGCTAGTATTGAAAAGCAGGTAGGTAAAAAGTGGTATAGTAGGTCACAGAATATTTCTGTAACAGTCCCTTGATAGTCAATAATGGTTTTTACAAAGCCAATCTTATTAACCTGTAGAAAGATGATAATAACTGTTCCAGTGTAGGAAATTGTTGTCTAACAACTTAGCTGTGGAAACAGATACAATGATGTAAACAAATTAGAAATACCAGAACTAATTTTATTTCTAAACATGAGTGGCTTGTTTTATTGCCACAAGAAAAGACCCTTCATATGTAAATAATAGGATAAACATTGTAGCAGGGTACTACAAAACTGACAAGATGCCAGAATAGGACCATTTATAAGAAGAGCACAGAGAAAGACACTAAATGTCAAACATCCCTTTGGATCTGTTTCTATCTCTGGACTAAAATAAACATGATACATTTGTTGAAATTTAAGAAATCTCACCGGCAAAACAATCAACCACCATAACAATGCTGCCTTTAAAGTTATACAATTATTTATCCAATAGTATTTTAAAGCAAATACTATATGTCCCACGTAGGTGCTTTGTTAGGTACCAGAACCTTTCTAAAGGCATCAAATATGAAAAGAGCTCTTCGTTTGCTGAAAAATATGCTTCTCTAAATACTATTCCATTCTAATTACACAGAGTTTTGATGAAACCACTCTGCTTTTACTCATAAAATCAGTAGCAATTGGAAGGATTCTGAAATCACTGAACCCTGTGAGTTGCCTCACTGTGGCTGAGGGCTGCAGAAAGAAGTGGAAAAGAGTGTCTAAGATTAACATTGTCCAGACAGCCAGAGTCGCAAATGGTGTGAAAAAATCATGACAGACCCAGCTCTTAACAAGGACTTAAACACTTACAAGCTGAGCAACCTTTTTCAAGTCTCTTAACTTTCAAGGACTGTTTTCTCTTCATTCAGTATCAAGAGGGATACTAGACTCAATGATATTTAAGTTCCTTTTTAACCATAATATTCCACTATTCCATGTAAGTCTCAATAGTAACTTCATGTTTAGAAATTATCATGATCATTAATCTTGTCATTTTCTTAAAAAATCTAAATCTTCCTTTTAATCTCGTCGTCAGGCATTAGTCTCTGACAGGCTAGCGATTCTCATTATTTGCATGGCTCTGTCATGATGGAAGGCATCATCTCCAAGTTATTTGTACTGACGTATTTTTTCCTTCCAAATAGTATTCCAATATGTAGCACTGCATACTGGGGAAATAAAGATGAATAAAAGATGGCCCTTGCTTTCAAGTAGGTAACAATCTAGTATAGAGGTAAAACACAGAAACAGATAATAATATTGGGCAGTAAGAGAAGTATTCACAAGAAGTAAACATAAGACCCACCTAGCCCAATGTTATGGTGAGTGAGGATGGAGTCACAGAAGGCTTCCTAAAGGAAGGCACCATCCAATATGAGTTTTAAAGGACGTATTAAAAGATGACTTGAGTGTACACAGAAATAAAAGATATTGAAAAATCTATCATATCATCAGAAGCAATGAAAAGAATAAACACAAATAAAAACACGGTTAAGAAGAGGAAAGGGAGATGTTTTTAAGATATCACAGAGGGGTGCCTGGCTGGCTCAGTCAGTAGAGCATGAGACTCTTGATCTCAGGGTTATAAGTTCAAGCCCCACGGTGGGTGTAGAGATTACTTAAAAATAAAATCATTAAATAAATAAAATATTGTAAATAAGTAAATAAAATATCGCACAAAACAAAATACATGATAACAATGTGCTTTGGAATGAAATAAACATGATCGGAAAAATGACAGATACTGAAGATATCAACTGTATAAATGGTATTTCTTTATAACAAACCACGATAAATAGAAGAAAAACAAATAGCAGAATTATGTGTTCCTGAAAAAAAGTTTTAATTTTTTTTAACTTAAAAAAAAGTTTTAAATTTTCCTATAAAACCACCCGGGAAAATGTTGATATACAACATTAAGACATACACTGTTAAAATTAGTGGATTTCAAGAACATTCCCTGTAAAGGGAGTGATTATAAGATACCATATCTCACATACTTTTTCTAACAAACAAACATTATGTTTGATGGCATGTACTATATTTGGGGTTCCTGTTCTGACCTAAAGGTCTTGAGTGGGTACCAGAGAAAGAAAAACATTTCCAGTTGATCCAGGCTGGGAAGCGAAGGTAAGGCACTTAACCCTCACAGCTCAGCCAATCCAATGGGGATCTCAGGGTCAGTGGCAGATCAGGATGCATTATGTTGCCCCTAACAAGCCCTACAGGGGAATCACAATGGAGTTTCTGGGTTCCTTGAGTGCACTCAGCATCCCTGACCCTGCCACTCTGCTGCTCCTCCTTCAGCCAGCCCCTGTGGATTCATAGAGAGTCTACTGTGAAGAGCTAAGTGAACATAAAAGAACTTGAAGTAAGCTTACAAGTGATTCCACCTAATATGCTGGCAGGAACTTAAAGCTGAACTGTTGGGGCCATCACAGACCTCCTCAGAAGTGGCGCTAAGTGAAAAATAATCTTCCTAGAGGGTAGAATGTCAAGCAGTATATCTTACAATCTATTTTATCTATAAAAAGATAAAACCAAAAGTCAGGATTTACAAGGTTTCAGGGGCTAATTATTGAACCAGTTGGTCAAGGACATTAAAGGAAGAATATTAGAACACCACTGTTAAAGATTTTGGGGAAAGGAGGTATGGATAGTGTCTTAGTTCAGTCTACTGTAACATAGTGGCATAGACTGGGGCTTTCAACAACACAGTTTTAGAAGCTAGAAATCTAAGATCAAGGTGCCGGCAGATTCAGTTATTGGTGATGGCCCGCTTCCTGTCTTGCAGACAACCAGTATTACACTGTGTGTTCATACAATCTCTTCTTTGTGCATGTGTAGAAAGAGAGAGATTCTCTGTCTTCATCTGCTTATGGGGACACTCATCCCATCATTAGGGTCCTACCTTCGTGACTTAATTTCAACCTAATCCCCTCCCAAAGGCTCTATCTCCAAATACCATCATGTGGGAGTTAGCAACATACGAATTTAGGGGATGCTCAAACATTCAGCTCATAACAAATAGACCTCTCACACTCAATGCAGCCTCTTACTAAGGAACTCAACTTCAATGCAAAGGAAATAAGGCAACAGGTTGAAGCCACAGGATTACTAATTACTGGTCTTACTACATAAGCCACCACCCTGTAGAAATCAGCTTTATATATGATGAAATGACCCACTGAGGACCTGAAAGATAATACCTTTTAAGGATGGACTTCCATCCTGCACAATGGAATATATTCTTTCGACCAGCAACCAGAATACAGTAATATTTTTCCATAAGTTGGATTCATGGATTTAGAAGAAAAAGGAACAACAAACAGTACATATATACTAGATATACCTAATGACCCTCATTAAACATTGTTCCTATATGTTTGGCATAATTTTTCCAGTTGCTGGGATGAGGAAATCTCTCCTCTCTCCCCAGTATCTCAAACTACCTACCTTTCAGCCCACCCCTAGCCCCTCATTGCTAAACCTGGGCACCATTGCTTATGCACTTACAGTCATTTTCATGGATAATAATGCTGTTGGAGCAGCTGATCTGAAGGGGTTCCAGTACCATGTAAACACTATGCTCCAAACTATCCATTACCAGAACCTTAGAAAAACATTGCTTTTCTCTTATCTAAATGATCAGTTTTATTCCCCATAATGCTCTATGCTGTAATCAGAGCTAAGACTTACTCCAAGAGATTCTAGAACTTCACCTCTGCTACCAGCTACAGTGTTGAGAGGAAAAAAGAATAATGGAACTCATGGAACACGGCTTGCACAGCATGGCTTCTAAGATGGACTTACTCTTAGCCTTATGACCTCAGACAAGTTACTTGACTCTTTGATCCTCAGTTCTGCCTCCATTCCCTAGATATTTCTCTGAATTGTGTGGTCATCTTACATGAAAAACTAAGGTCAAAGAGAGTAATCAATTTGTCTATGAAAAAGTGATGGATCGCAGCCCAGGTCTTTAAATAATCCTGTCTGTCCATCGATGACCAAATAGCACAGTATGTGAGGCTAATTTTAGAAAATAATGCCTGGGGCACCTGGTGGCTCAGTCGGTTAAGCATTTGACTCTTGATTTCAGCTCAGGCCATGATCTCAGGGTCCTGGGATCCAGCCCCGTGTCAAGCTCTGTGTTCAGCAGGGATTCTGCTGGAGATTCTCTCTCTCCCTCTCCGTCTGCCCCTCTCCCAATGCACATGTGCTCGCTCTCTCTCTCTCTCAAATAAATAAATAAATGTTTAAAAAAAAAAAGAAAGAAAGAAAGGAAACCTCAAGAGGTTAAAGTCTCAAATGTAGATCTTCATGGAGAAGGTTGTATAGGCTACAGTTTTAGGCACTGGAACTATAGCAGAGACCAAAAAAAACCCCAAAAAACCAAAAAAAAACCCAAGTTCAAGAATGTCTAGGTCCTTCATAAGCTTACATTCTAACCAACAAAGTAAGAAAATGACAAACCAGTCATTTACCTCGCCATGAAGAAAATAAACAGAGAAATGCGATTTGACGTGAGTCTCACTTAGCTAAGGTAGTTAGAAATGGAGACATTGAGACAATGAAAGTCAAAGCCTGAAATGTTGAAGGACGGGCTTTCAAAAAGGTGAGGTAGGAGCCTCCCAAGCAGAGTAAACAGCAAATGCAGACTCTCCGTTGGGAAGAAGCTTAGAATGCAGTCAGAGTGGCTGTGGCACAGTGGAGAAGAAGAGATCATAGAATGGGGAAGGCCAGGTCCTGCAGAGTCAGCAAGGAAGGATGAAGAGGGGTCAGAGAGGGTGAACTATACTCTAACTGCAGTGGAGCCATTGGAGTATTTGAACCAGGAAATGGGTATGATCTGATTTAAGCTTATAAAAATCACTGTGGCTGGTAACAGAGAATGAGAGGAAAGAGGAGGATCAGGGAGACTAGTTAGAATACAGAACTAATGGTGGCTAAGAATGAAGTGCTTCACATGGAGATGGTGAGGAGCAATCAGATCCAAAATACTGGAGGTAGAGCCAATAGTGATTTCTGATGAAGTAGAACATGGAGGGATTTAGGAAATGGATAATGCTCATGTGGAGTATCCACATAGAAAAATAGTTCTAATATTTTTATCAACTTATCATGATTGAGACTACATCTATGTTAAAGTAGTATTATATAAGGAGAAATATTTAACCACCACGAGTGATCTTTAAGATATAATTAACTCCAAGTCCTCAGAATGTTATTCTAATCACTTAACACCACTGGCATGAGTGCCGGTTAAAGTCTTTCCCTTGCCTTTTGAAATACACAATGTTTTATTTTATAGCCTCTGTAATAAAATCTAATACACCACTGATGAAATTATTTATTTCTATGGAAATGTTTGTAAAATTACCCAGTAAAAGCAGCAATCACCTTTCATGCTGATGTTTGTTCCTTCTCTTTTAGAGTTATATTTTATTTTTTTATTTATTGATTTGTTTGCTTATTCACTCATTTATTAAACAAACGTTTAATGAGCACTCCAATGTGGCAGGGAAGGTATGCGTACTTAAGGATAAAATGGAACAAGATGGGGACACAGGGATAAAAGATATCATCCCTACGTCAAGAAGCTCATAAGCTAGGGCAGGAAAGCTTCGTGGGTGCGCGTGCACACACATGCACACTAAATAGTAATTATGAAGTCCTAATGGCTTTTAGCTTTTCCAACAACTTTCAAAAGTTGCTTGTCAAAAGAACTTCTAGTACTAGTACATCAAAAAAGTGGAGAAATATAAACTTTTAGGCTTTTGAATCCTGAAATGTTTAGAAATCCATTTTAAACTGCTATTGTATATCACAGAGAGCACTTCAATATATATGTATATCTTAATGGTTTTAAAATAAATTATTTAACTAATTTGGTCCTACTAGAAATACTTTTGTGATTGCCTTATAGGGTCAAAATCATTCCTCGCATGCTAAGCCAACTAGAGCGGGGAAACATTCCTAACTAAACACAAATCTAAAATGCTTTGAGATGAAAAATACATTCCTTGAGCACTTAAAAATACAAATGTCAAAAATGATTAGATTTTGCTGATTTTATAATCTTTGAAAAAGAAGTTCCTTTAATTTTAATGGAAAGAATCTGACAAACAGTATTAATGAAGCAAAAGACACCTTTGTCTTTGGTCGACTTTAAATTTGCATACTGCCTGCTATACTGTGCAGGTCCTTGAACACAGAGCCCAGCAGAGAAGAAGGAGGCTTCAAAGTTCCTAACTCAAACTTTTTTTAAAAAAATTAAATATGAGAGGAAAAGGAAATGGAAATTCAAGCAATTTCATGCCCCCAGAGTGAAAAAATGGATGCAATAAGGGAGTTTTAAAGAAAGAGATTTATATACACATCCACTGATTATTATACAGCTTCCTTCTAGTATTTCAGCATTAAAATTTGAGTTTAAAGTGAGTCAGGAGGGTAAAAGTATTTATGAGGATAAATGCTTCACCCAGGAGGTAATTTAGATAAAGTACATATTTGTACTTACAGGCCCAATCACTCCAAAAAGCAGCATCATTTCCCAATACAAGGACACTAGTAGATGTTAGATATATTTTGGAAGGAATTTCTCCCTGGACCTTGATAGCACAAGTGCAGACAAAATAAATAAATCTGTCAGTGTGAACAAATTACCCACAAAACCTGTTTTCAGGGTTGGCTTTTGTCCTCTCAACTCAGGCCCTTTGATATCATGGGATCTTTACCATCGACAGTGAGAAGAGGCCGGGCTCAACAGAGCAGGTCCTGACTGAGTGCACGGTCACAGCCAGGCATCCTCACACGAATGTTTTACCCGGGGTCTGCAGCCCAGGTCTCTCGCCCTTCCTCCCCATGACAGCCTGCTCCTCAAATCCTCCCTGATGGCACTATGTGTTGATAGAGTCTTGACAAAAAGCCTGTCTAAAATATCATAGAGCTGTTGAAAGCTCAATTAATTTCACTTAAAATAGAAACAATATCTGGATTTCATTCAAATCCCGTTTGATGTGTGTGTCAGCATGGAATCTATCAAAAAGCCGGTGGAACTCTTTCAGTAGTATTTCACTAGATCCTACCCATATAAAGAGGCTCGACTGAAAAGTTGGCACTTGGATGATGAAAAGACCTGCCCCTTTCTTAACCCCTAAGCCTTAACACTTATTTTCCCCTAATTTTCTCCATGTTGTATTTCTTACTTCTCACGGCTCTCCACATATTTTAATGACATCAAAATATATCACATAGCACAGGAAATTGGAGTTTCCTTTTTGCTGTGCATATTAGTGGATACTGGAAATGAGCAAGAGATTTGTCATTTTGGTGGTAATGACTTCTCATAGTCTCCAATATTATGTCACTATTTCAGTAAGTTTACCTTTCCCTTTGACTCCAGATGGGTTAAAGCAGTTATAACTCAAACACTACACATCTGCAGGGTAAAGAGATCTGGTATTTCTCAGAGACAGCTTATGGAGGTAAAGAAGAAAGTTTTCCACTTCCCTTTAACCTCTTTTGCCGCTCTTTTATTCTTTCTAACACTTCCTCTCTAACATCTGAAATGTGATCTCTGAACCACAGAATATGAAGAAAAGAGCACAGAACATTTTTGATGAGACCAGATCTTTTTGCTAGACAATCCCGAGAAAAGAACAGAAAAAACACAATTAATAAAACCACTTGTACATGAAAGAATTATGACCCATCATGCAGGTCATTAAACAGGGAAAATTCCCCCTTGCCACATCTTCAGGTTGGTTTGGGCAAACTCCTACATCAACACAGAGGGATGGGCTACAGAATCTCTATCAATTCTTCCCAGCTCCATGATTCTCTTTCTGAGAGAGATAAAAATGCAAACACCGAGATAGCAGTGTGTATTTAGGGAGAATAAAATTGCCTAATTTTTTAAAGGTGTCCATCGCTGTATGTTTTTGAGTTAAAGTTATTGAAAATGTTATACAGAAATAATTTTTCTCATTACATGTTAACTCCAAATTAGACATGCCATTAAGACAAATGATGCTAAATGCACTCCAAACAATGAAAATACTTATTTAATCATTTTAATCTCAGTGCACAGAATTTTGTGCATTAGGTGACTCTGTATTTTTTTTTCATACTAGGGAATAAAGAGCCAGGTTCTACCCAATTCCAAATTAACTCTCCAATTTTAAGTTGGGACCTTAATTGGCCCAAGACTCTTTCTGAACATTAAGATAACATTTCAAATAGTTTAAAGAATGAATTCAAATGAGAAGAGACCAAGATATATGACTTATAAGGCCCTTTATAAAGTTTACCTTATTTTATTAAAGAACTGTTTGTTTGGTATGTACTCTGTGCAAGGTAATGTGCTGGCAGTAATGATGCAAAATTTAAAAATTTACACATTGCTAGAAAATGAATTTTGGAGGGTACTTAACACGTACAGAGCACCTTTGAGGAGCAGGCACTTTACCTATATCATCTCATTTAATAAACACAGAAATTCTATGAGCTGGTTTTATAGGACATGGACGAAAGACATGTCTGAGAGATCCCATCTCATATGAGTCTGCACATGTAGTAGGCGGCAGAGTTCAGATTTGATTCTGGGTCTGTATGACCCAAAGCCACAGAAAGCTCTCTTATATAATTCTGCTAAATGGTTTGCGGTGATGATCCAATGGCTGAAATTACCAGAAGATTCCTTGATTATTTTGCTCCCTTATCATACTTAGGTTCACAGGAATGAATAAAGTCAAGTATACTTAGAATCATGAAAACAGGAAGAAATTTCATATATCCAGTAAGATTAAGTGCAGCTGAAAACAGAAAAATCTCATAATAATAGTAGCTTAAACAAGGTAGAAATGTGTTTCTTTCAAGTAAAGAGAATCTGCAAGAAAACAGCATAGCATTGGTGTGGATGCTGCATAAAGTGTTCAGCGGTATGGGCTCCTTCCATTTTCACCAATGTACTATCCTCAGGTATCGTTTTCTTTGAGATTCAGTATTGCTGCCAGAGTTCCAGCCACCACATCTGCATTCCAGGCAGCAGGATGAAAGAAGAAAGAATGAAGAAAGGCTCAATCTCTCTATTTAAGGACTTCCTTGAATTTACTCCTAAACCTGTTCACTGACTAAAATTAAAACCTTTGTTTACAACTCGTTAAAAATACTCAGGAAGAAAAGGAAAATGGATATGAAGAGGGAATTAAAAATGCCACATTTGAGAAAGTCTATATCAAAGGTAACCATCTCATCCCATCTGGAGTTTAGCTTTATTATTATTATTATTATTATTATTATTATTATTATTTTCAACCACTGAGTTTCATCAGGGGAAGGCAAGCAGAAAGACTACAATGGACTCTCACCTTCTCCTTTCTTGGTGGCCTGCGTCTCCCTCAGGTTGCCATGTGAGGATGTGCAGGAATGGGCTGACATTCAGCCCATACACTGGTTGCTAAGAAAGGGACCCCTCAGGATTATGTCCACTTATAGCATACTTCTTTTTCAAACACTCACTGGGGCCTTGACTGAGCCAGACATAGCCTTGGCCTTGGAAGTTATTTGTCATCATCAAGGTGACACTGGCCTTTCTGCTCCCAAGTCAGATCTGGCTTAATAGATTTACAGGAATTTTTGAATTATTTCCAAGTTGCACTCTTATTGGTAAAATCATATATAAAAATTTGTCAGCACTGTAGATACATACAGTGGCTTTTTTTAAAAAGATTTTATTTATTTATTCGACAGAGATAGAGACAGCCAGCGAGAGAGGGAACACAAGCAGGGAGAGTGGGAGAGGAAGAAGCAGGCTTATAGCGGAAGAGCCTAATGTGGGGCTCGATCCCATAACGCCGGGATCACGCCCTGAGCCGAAGGCAGACGCTTAACCGCTGTGCCACCCAGGCGCCCCTACAGTGGCTTTTTAAAATAAGTTCTATCCATGTTCTAATAAACTAATCTATTATGTATAATGTAAAACATAGAATATAATGTCATAATATCAATGCAATCATAATGTAATATGAAACACAAATTAAAAAACAAATAGTATGTGATAGTTCTAATCTCTTTTTCCTGGATACCAAGGGAACTTCCTGTTCAATCCTTGGGAGAGGCACCCCCATTTTGAGAACTACTGTTCTAGAATTCGAATCTTGGTTCTAAAAATGTCTCCTTAACTCTACACCCACCCACCTCTAAAATCTTCTTCCTCTACGGTGGCATTCCTCTCAGCTGAATCATCTCCATTGAATGCGCCCAGGCAGCTGCAGCTCTCCACAGAAGCCCTCGAGCAGCATTTCCAAAGGAAGAGCTGTTTCTTCAAACATGACAACATATTTTAAACCTACAAAAAGAGTTTTTAAATGCACACTGATTTCCTCACACTGACCTAAATCCCTCCCGGTGGAGTTTAAGGTTTCTATATCCTTATCTGTCAATAGTGGGAGTGGAGAACATCTGCTACTGTTCTATGTGTGTAATTTCTTCAAATAACATGCCTATTGCTATTATATGAAATGGTCATTTGTCTAATTTTAAGGCATTTATTAATTAGCTATTGGAGTCCTAGTGCATTTTTCTGATCAGAATGATAGTCACTGGGTTGCAAATCTACCAAGGATATATAACCACCTAATGAGTGTTCTTGGACTGTTTTAGCAATTCGAGACGAAGTCTGTGAATTCAGCCCAAGCATCCAGCCAACTTTGCAAAGCTGCAATTGAGGCAGGCACATAGGTTCATTCAACTCCACTCCAGTCATAAAGATACAGGCACACGAGAGATCCCAGGGGACTAGAGGAAGTTTAACAATGCGAGCTGTCATTCCACTATCCCAACATTACTTAGCTCATCCTTGTAATTCTCTGGAGCCTGCATTCACCAAGAGTCTACGGACAGTGAAAATGATCCCCTGAAGGATTAGCAGGCTCAGTCCTCCTTGCCTCTGAATCAATCCAGAGCAAGACCGCTGTCTTTTCGTACCTCAATCCCTTTAGAGTGTGCCCTCGATAGCACCAGTGAAGCCCTCTGTCATTAAGTTTGGCACAGTTAGGAGCATGTATAATCTTAAAAGTGCTTAGGTAAATCTGTATGTTATGTAGGCGACATTCGGAAAGATTGAACTTCCAAAAGTACAATTCACCACAGTTTTCTTTGAAGAATAGACCAAGAATCCTGCCAAATAAATGATGCATTATTTTTCTATCTATGGTTAAAAAAAAAATATGAACCTGACTGATGTTAGCATCCTACAGCCTCAAAATGCAAGTGTGATATCTGTTTTTAGAGATTCATTGAAATACAGTGGAGGTTGGAGGGAACTCTTGAGAGAAGTAGATTGAGGTGAAAGCAATGTCCCAGAGAAAGCCATGATTCCCCAAGACCAAGGGGTAATATTTTGATTGGTCCTTCAAATGGTGGGGAGCACTACCTTGTTCTCTTGACATGCTCCTGGAAATTTATAGCATGCAAAGAAGAAAGCATGCTAAACCCAGAAAGCCAGACAACAGGTCCTCAGTAAGTAAGTTGGACCAAGGCCCTCATGCCCATGCTTGACTTAGAACCAGTAAAGCCAGACCACTGGGCTTGGGCGATGAGCACCCAGAAGAGATGGATGTGGGAGTAAAACAGAGGGTCCATCTCAAATATATTCAAAGAAGGGATGTTCTTGGGCAGATATCATTTGATTTTTTAAAAATTCGAGTAATTCATATATCCACAAGATAGGGTAAAAAATTATATTACACCAATAATAAAATAATATCTCATATTAGTATGAATTTATTTATTTATAGTCTGCCCTCATTTGAAATTTCATGGAAAGGAAATGAACACTACCTTGGTAAGAACTGTCTCTTTTTCTAACCCTCAAGTTATGTTAATAGAGTATATGTGAACGCAACCATGGTAATTACTATTTTTGTTAATCAAAGCTAAGGCTGGCATCTCATATATAGTCTGTTGGTTTTCCCTAAGCTAAAATTATTAATATATATATCTGTCATATACTGTTACGGTATTACTTTTCTGATGTTGTTTGGATAGAAGTATTCACCAGAAGTAATTTAATAATTAGACATTTAATTTATCTTTATTGTTTTTAATTATTTAATATTTTAATTTTTAAATATTAAATTCATGTTAAAAAGCATGGAGAATAAGTTGAGAAACATCCATGTACTCACTATGGAGTTGAAACCCTCTAATTCCCAAACCTTATCAGGGTGATCAAAATCCTGATTTTGGTTTTAGAGTCCCATAAATGATTTTAAAAGCTGTACCACATGATTATGTATTTAAAAACAACAGAAATAATTTTGTACATGTTTTAAAAATTTATATAAATGTTATAATTCACACATGCACATGCATATACATGCACACACACCTTCTGAAACTTGCTTTTTTCCTCTCAAATTTATATTTTTGCAATTTAGTCATGTTAATAATAGTAGCTCTAGTCCATTCCCCTGTTGCATACTATTCCATCAGATAAATATACATTATTTGTCCATTCTCCAACTGATAGAAATTGATGTTGATTCCAAATTCTCATTGAAGACATACTGAAAATAAGACAAATTCTCTTAAAATAGCAGGTCTCTGAAGCAATTCTTGTATGTGTCTCTTTGTCCCTATGTGTCATAATTTCTCTCAAATATATCTAGCAATAAAATTGCTGGTCCTGAAAGTATAAACATATTAGACATTGTGAAACTGCCCTCCAAAGAAGATGTACTAATTTACCACCAATCACCAGCATAGCACGACACTTCCCATTTTCCACATTCTTAACATATGACATTGTCAGAATTTTATGCATTTGTCATTTCAGTAAGAATGCTGGGGTGCTTCACCGGGGCTTGTATTAGTTCTCTGCCATAACAAATTATCACAAACGTAGTGGCTTAATGACAACACAAGTATATTATTTTCTTGTTTTGAAAAACAGAAGATCAAAATGAGTCTCAAGGGATCAGCAGGGCTGCATTCCTTTGAGGGGTTCTCCAGGTGAACTCGTTTCCCTGCTTTTTCTAGCTTCTACAGGCTGCCTCGTTCCTTGCCTTGTGGTCCCTTCCTCCATCTTCAGAGGAGCCTGCCAGAACCAGCAGCAGATTGCTCTGTTCTGATTCTTCCACTTGCTCTCTTCCACTTACAAGGATCCTTACGATTACCTAAGGCCCACTCCAGCGGTCCAGGATAATCCCCCCATCTCAAGGGCAGTTGATGAGCAAACTTAATTGCTCCTTTGCATTGGAAATGAACATAATTGCAGTTTCTGGGGACATCTTTGGGGGCCATTTTTTTGCCCGAGGGCTTAATTTTGTATTATCTTGGTTACCATTGAAATTGAATACTTTTCCATGATTTTTGACTATCTGAGTTTCATCTCTGTGAATTCCCAATATTTTGCATTGAGTTCTTTCTTTTTTTTATAAGACCTGCCAAACCTCTTTGTATTTTCAGGTTTCCAATCATTTGTAAATTTTATGTATCAAATACCATCTCCAAGCCTCTGATTTGTCATTTTCCCTTCTTTTGATGTCTGTAATTCAGAAGAGCTGTTGTTCTTAATGTTGTTGTTGCTTTAATGCAGTCAAATGTATCACCTTCTGGTTTGTAGTTTTGGTGGCTCAAGAAATTTTTCCCTCCCTTGAAGTTATCTTTTCTATAGATTGTTTCTTAATTGTTTTAAGCTGTTATATTGGATGCAAATACTTTTGCATATTAATTTGATTTATATCCCTTATTAGTTTTAATAGTTTGTACGTAAATTTTATTGAATTTTCAAGGTAAGTGATTATATTATCTTCAAGTAGGTGAGTTTTTGTTTCTTCCTTTCCAATTCTTATACATTCTATTTATTTTGCTTTTCTCACTGCTAACTTTAAAAACAATCTTGAATAAAAGTAATAATAGCAGGCACTTAAAATTGCTTGAGTTTGAAAAAATTATTTCTAAAATCTTATCATTATTTCTTCCTCTAAGTTTTTGGTAGAGATCTCTTACAAAGTTAAGTAAATTTCATCTGGATATATTTTGATAAGAGTTTCATCAATAAAAGTTGTTAAATTTTATTCAATAATTTATTGATTGATTTTTTCTGCTATAAAACAATTTTAAAGGCAAGTGTAGATTTTTTAATAATATCAGCATAATTATATTTTAGCTCACATTGATTACATTTTTCATGAATTGCATCATTATGTAAAATATGATTTTATTTTTTTTAATTTTTTTATTTGAGTATAGTTGACATACAGCATTACATTAGTTTCAGGTGTACAATATAGTGATTCATATTTTATACTGTGCTCACCACAAGTGCAGCTACCATCTGTCACCATATAACACTATTACAATATCATTGGCTATATTTCTTATGCTGTGCCTTTTATTTCTGTGACTTATTCATTCCATAACTGGAAGCCTGTATCTCCTTC
The DNA here is from genome assembly GCF_017311325.1 of Ursus maritimus. NCBI lineage: Eukaryota > Metazoa > Chordata > Mammalia > Carnivora > Ursidae > Ursus > Ursus maritimus. Next base: position 62,350,356 of record NW_024425563.1, on the reverse strand, counting down.
TCCCCTTCACCCATTTTGCCCGCTCCTTCATGTCCCTTCCCTCTGGCAACCAACAGTTTGTTCTCTATATTTATAGGTCTGATTCTGCTTTTTGTTTAGTCATTTGTTTTGTTTTTTAGATTCCAGGACGAGTGAAATCATGTGGTATTTGTCTTTCTCAGTTTGACTTATTTCACTTGGCATAATACCCTCTAGGTGTTATCCATGTTGTCACAAATAGCAGGATCTCATCCTTTTAATAGCTGCATAACAGTCCATTGTGTGTGTGTACGTATGTATGTGTGTGTGTGTATATCCTTTATATATATCCTATATATATATAAATCCTTTTGTCTATCACTGGACACTAAGGTTGGTTTCATATCTTGGCTATTTTTATAATGCTGCATTAAATATAGAAGTACATATATCTCTTCAAATTAATGTTTTTGTTTTCTTTGGTTAAATACCCAGTAGTGGAATTATTGAATCATATGGTGTTTCTATTTTTAATTGTTTTGAGGAAACTCCATACTGTTTCCCACAGCCGCTGCACCAATTTGCACTCCTACTGACAGTGCGTGAGGGTTCCTTTTTCTCCACATCCTCACCAACGCTTGTTATTTTTTGTCTTTTTTATTTTAACTATTCTGAGAGGTGTGAAGTGTTATCTCATTTTGGTTTTGATTTACATTTCCCTGATGATTAGTGATGTCGACCATCTGTATGTTTCTTTGGAAACATGTCTATTCAGGTCTTCTCACCATTTTTTATTCTTTGGTGTTGAGTTGCATAAGTCCTTTATATATTTTGGATATTAACCCTTTATCAGATATATCATTTACATATACCTTTTCCTATACAGTAGGTTACCTTTTTTGTTCTGTTGATAGTTTCTTTCACTGTGCAGAACGTTTTGATTTTGATGTAGTCCCAACAGTTTATTTTTGCTTTTGTTTCCCTTGCCTCGGGGGACCTATCTGGAAAAATGTTGTTACAGCCAATGTCAAAGGAGTTACTGTCTGTGTTCTCTTCTAGAATTTTTATGGTTTCAGGTCTCATATTTAGGTCTTTAATCCATATTGAGTTTATTTTTGTATATGGTGAAAGAGAATGGTCCAGTTTCATTCTTTTGCATGTAGCTATCCAGTTTTCCCAGCACCATTTTTTGAAGAGACTGTCTTTTCCCTATTGTGTATTCTTACCTACTTTGTCATAGATTACTTGAACATATACGTGTGATTTTACTTCTGGGCTCTTTATTCTATTCTATTGATCTATATTGTCAATTTTTTTTTATCCCAGTACCATACTGTCTCGATTACTAAGCCATGTATATCTTGAAATCTGGAATTGTGATACCTCCAGCTTTGTTGTACTTTCTCAAGATTGTTTTGGCTATTCAGGATTTCTCATGGTTCCATGCAAATTTTGGTATTATTTGTTCGAGTTTTATGAAAAATGCTCTTGGTATTTAAATAGAGATTACATTGAATTTATAGATTGCTTTGGGGAGTATGGACATTTTAACAATATAAATTCTTCCAATTCATAAGCATGGACTATCTTTCCAATTGTTTGTGCTATCTTTAATTTCTTTCATAAGTGTTTTATAGTTTTCAGGTCTTTCAACTCCTGATTAAGTTTATTCCTACGTATTTTATTCTTTTTGGTGAAATTATAATGGAACTGTTTTCTTAATTTCTCTTTCTGCTACTTTATCAGGGTGTAGAAACACTACTGATTCCTCGGTATTAATTTTGTATCCTGCAAACTTTACTGAATTCATTTATTACTTCTAATAATTTTTTGGTGGAGTCTTAAAAGTTTTATTAGTGTCATGTCATCTACAGATAGTGACAGTTTAACTTCTTCCTTACCAATATGGATGTCTCCTATTCCTTTTTCTTGTCTAATCATTATGGCTAGGATGTCTAGTACGATGTTGAATAAAAGTGGTGAGTGAGAATGGACTTCCTTGTCTTGTTTGTGCATGTAAAGGAAAAGCTTTCAGGTTTTCACAATTGAGTATGATGTTAGCTATGGGTTTTTCTTACATGGCCTTTATTATGTTGAGGTATGCTAACTCTAACCCCATTTTGTTGAGAGTTTTTATCAAGAACGGATATTGGGGGTGCATCCGTGGCTCAGTCAGTTAAGTGTCTGACTCTTGATTTCAGTTCAGGTCATGATTCCAGGGTTGTGAGACTGAGCGCCATGTTGGGCTTCATCTCAGTGCAGTGTCTGCTTAAGATTCTCTCCCTCTGTCCCTCCCACCACTCATTCTCTCTTAATTAATTAATCAATTAAATAAAATCTTTAAAAAAGAAGAATGGATATTGCATTTTGTCAAATGGTTTTTCTGCTTTTATTGAGATTGATGTGGGAAACAAAGGCAGAAGAAAAATTACATTTCCTTACTACCTACCAAGGACCATTGACAAATCCTTGAAACAGGCAGAGTGACATTCCTCTAAGGACTCAACTGCCTCAATGTTAATACTTTGCTAAGGTCAAAAGGCAATCCTAGCCTGACACCCGCACCCCCCCCCCAACCAATATCCTGTAAGTCTACTTTAACATATAAAAATTCCTTTGGAAACTTCCTTTATCTCTAACCCCCCCTCCCCAAGATACGTGTTGGCAATCATCCCCCAAGCATATGGCTCACCAATATACATCTGAAGGGTCTCATGACTAAGGTTTTATGAGACGGTAATAAATGACCTTTTCCCAACAATAGCTAGCCCCCTCAAGGTCCTGGAAACCTTGCTTCCAAAATTCCTTAGGGACTTACACTATGTCTAACCCCCTCCTAACTTGAGGGTATATAATGGGCCTCTCCTCATGACCCCGGTGCAGCTCTTTCTGCCCACAGGTCCTGTCCCTGTGCTTTAATAAACCACCATTTTGTACCAAAGGCGTCTCAAGAATTCTTTCTTGGTCATCGGCTCTGGACTCCACCCCACCTCACCTCACTGATGTCCCACAGCCTTATAGAGATGATTGTATGACTTTTATCCTTCATTTTATTAATGTAGGGCATGATTTTGACTGATGTGAATACTGAAGCATCCTTTCATCCCTGCAATAAACCACTTGATCATGGTGAATGATCCTTTTTAATGTATTGTTGAATGAATTTTACTAATATTTTGTTGAGGATTTTTGCACCTATGTTCATCAGGGATGTTGGCCAACAGTTTTCTTTGTGTGGTGTTTGGCTTTGTTTGGTATCAGCGTAATGCTGACCTCATAGAATGTATTTGGAAGCTATCTTTCTTCTATTTTTTTTTGGTATAGCTTGAGAAGAATAGGTTTTCTTTAAATGTTGGGTTAGAATTCACTTGCGAATGCATCTGGTCATGGTCTCTCTCTCTCTCTCTCTCTCTCGGTAGTTTTTTGATTACCAACTTCACTTTCTTTTCTAGCAATTAGTCTGTTCAGATTTTCTATTTCTTCCTGATTTAGTTTTGGAAGATTATATGTTTCTAGGAATTTATCCAATTTTTCTAGGTTGTCCAGTTTTTGGTAGTATTCTCTTATAATCCTTTGAATTTCTGTGATGTCAGCTACAGCTCCTCTTTTTTTTTCTGATTTTACCTGTTTGGGTCCTTTCTCTTTTTTTCTTGATGAGTCCAGCTAAGGGTTCATTAATTTTGTTTATCTTTTCAAAGAACAAGCTCTTGGTTTCATTAATATTCTCTATTGTTTTTTAGTCTCTATATCATTTGTTTCTGCTTTGATCTTTATTATTTTCTTCTACTCACACCCAGCTTTGCTTGCTCTTTTTCTAGTTCCTTTAGGTGTAAGGTTAGATTGTTTATTGATCTTTTTCTTATTTCTTTAGATAGATAGATAGATAGATAGATAGATAGATAGATAGATAGATAGATGGATATCTGCCTTAGAACTGCTTTTGCTATGTCCTAAAGATTTGGGGCCACTGTGTTTTTATTTTTGTTGTCCCCAAATATTTTTTTTTATTTTTTTCTTTGATTTCTTCATTGACTCATTGGTTGTTCAGTATCATGTTGTTTAGCCTCTGGGTGTTTGTGGTTTTTTTCAGTTTTTGTTTTTGTTTTGTTTTGTTTTTGTAATTTATTTCTACTTCCATACCATTGTGGTCACAAAATATGCATGGCATGATTTCAATCTTAAATTTATTGAGACTTGTTTTGTGACATATCATGTGATCTATTCTGGAGAATATTTCATATACACATGAAAAAGAATGTGTGTTCTGGCTTTTTTGGATAGAATGTTCTGTATATAACATTGATTACACCTTCAAATGCCAAACAGTAAAAATTCATACACAGATATAGTTACTGAATAAAATCTTTCTGAAATATAGTCTATATTTCTCTGCTTTTTAAAATAATACATACTAAATGGTATGACAGTGTCTCTTAATTATTCAGGATAATCAAATAATACTTAATCAGTATGCTAGACAATGCCAATATTTTAAAATTGTCTTTCTTCCTTTTTTTCCCTCAGGTTTGAATCCCATGTCATCAGTCTACAACTTACTCTGCCTCCTAAAGTCCACTACCAACCCCCAAGTCACTCTTTCTCAGTCCTGGAAGATTTTAGTCCCTGGCTTACTATCAATCTTTGCAATACAATTGTTGTCATAATTCTTTTTCTAAAAGAATTTTTATGTGTTTATTTTTTGGGGGGGAGGGGCAGACAGAGGGAGAAGCAGGCTCCCCACTATGCAAGGAGCCCAAAGCTGGACTCAATCCCAGGACCCTGGGATCATGACCTGAGCCAAAGGCAGACCTCAATGGCTGAGTCACCATGCATCCCTGCTGTCATAATTCTCGAAGATACCAGCAATCACATATGTGGTGCTCTTCATACCTAGCACTCTTAGTTCCTTGAGGTCCTTCTTCATACATAATAAAAATCTCATTACCTCATCTTAGTAAAGTCCTTGATCTTGTCATCACCAAAATCTAGAGCATCATGTTCTCTCAATTTTAAGCACTGCACTCTCCAATAATAATCTACTATTATTCCAACTCTCTCCTTCTTGTACTCTAACTCCCATGGTTTTTTTGACCTCAAAATAATATACCATAGGAAAGTGATGTGATTGATAGAAAGACACCAACAGGCACAATGTTTTGATATACAGTTTCATTAATGACAAGGAACAAAGGAGATCTACCAAGAAGCTAATGAAGCTTCATCTTTGAGACACTGTGCTTGCACAGGGTCCCTCCATGACCCTAGGAGGTATTGACAGTGCATTCACATGGTCATGTTTTTATATAAAATACAAAAGCAAGCTTTTTTTAAATACAAGTGGTTCAGATCACTGTTACTTTCCTTTCCAACAAGACTCACCCCCAAAATTTTGGGGGCCTGGGCAAGAATACAAATGGAGGTCCCAACCTGCAGCCCAACCCTATCTTTCTACTCTAGGTTTGTTCCCACAAGGTAAGGGTCTTCAGCACATATGTCACCCCAACCCACACATTTGAGCTTTATCTATTCTATCCCCATCTCCACTCCTGCAAACATTGCTCCATCCCAAAGCCTAGATCTTTGTACAGCTGGAATGCAGAAAAAGAGGATGCACCTGGGAAAGGTTTCCAGTCATGTCTTTAGAAGTAGGCTTGAAGCTATGCAGGTAAGGAATTCCAGAGTTCTAGGTATCTGGATCATGCCGATGGAAATGCAGGAGATAAAAGTCAAGCACAGTTTGCAGGATGACACATTCATGGCCTACCAGACTCTTTGTCCTGGGGGGAGGGGTGTGTATTGGGAAGGGCCAAAGAGATACCTTCTAACATACAGGTTCAGAGCAGAGGCCACAGTTGCTCAGGTCTAAGAACAGCATAGTGTACGATGTATACGTGAAAGAATCATGATAGCAGTTTTCCCAAATTTTGACAAAATACTAAAAAATGTTATGACATCACCAATAACAAGTCATAAATCCAAAATAAACTTTTTAAAACTATCAATAATAAAAAAAGTCAATCAACCATGTTACAGGAAAGATTAAGTTAACTTTCTCTTCTCTCTAGAAAAACTACTATAAAAATCATTGCTACATAAAGAGAGGATCAGAGACCAAAGATGCAGGGGGAAAGTAGTATAAAGATATTATTTTTCTGATATTTGTGATGTTTGTAGTATTTATCAGCTTTTAAAATTTGTAACTTATTATAACACCTCCATCTAATTAGATATGTTTATATCCACAAGTTTGCATTCTTTGTGTTAAAAAGAGTTCCAATATTATGTAATCTTCTGCCCCCATAAAACCTGAATCCACATTGGCAAAGAATAAGGAAATATATCAGTTTGAAGGTCAATATTCAAAGCAGGAGATAGTACAACATGTTCTCAGAGTAGTAGGACATGCTTCCTAAGACGTCTAAGTTCCTCTGGAGGAAGCGTTGCTATTTCAGATACCACCTGCCCAGAGACAGGATTCCACCAGACACGAAAAGCTCATCTTGACTGCCTTCATGGGGACAAGACTACGTGTCCTGTCCTTCCCACAGACTTCACCTAACTGTTCTGGAGACATTGGCAATGGGCCTGTCTGCCCACCAGATCTTAATAGCTGATGCAAATCAACATACACAAACACACATGCCTTTATTTTTAGTGCAAAACTTGGTAAATCAGAGCTTAGTTTTTAGGAGTAACTCTCAGCAGGCCCAAGCTTTAGATCAGTCTGAGAACCAACCTGTGTTCTCCCTCTAAATACTCCATAAATATTTTCATGATACCCTTCACAAAACAAAACTTATAAAAACATCAAATATCTTTAAGATGCTTCACATATTTTCTGATCCTATTTTTTTTTTATTTCACTTTCAACACAGAAATATAATGAACAAGAATGAGATTTGGCCTGGGTCTAGTAATTAGGTTAAATCAGAAAGCAGATATTTTCTTAAAGTCAACTGCTACCTACAAACCATATAGGCGATTACAGTGCTGTGGCAACGCCCACCTTTATTGTATGTTATTGTGGCCAGGTTTTTAGAATTAGTGTCTAACAAACACTGATGCATCTTACTTGTCTATTTCACAGGCAAGGGTGAGTTCCTGTGTCACATATTTGGACCATGAGAAGAGGTAAACAGAGAGAGATAAGGAGAATGGGAGCTTTTTTCTTTTTTTACTGTTTACATACTCACTGCACCTTAAGTAGTAAGCAGCACTCAAATAGATAGGTCAAAATAGATCGGAAATCTTCACCACCCTCTCAAGCTTTTTTTCATACCAAATCAGACAAAGCTTGTGGCCATTATTAAATGTGTGTGGGGCTGCCAGCTAGAAGCCAGAGAGGTATTCCGCCCTACTTTTCTCAGTGTCTGCTACTGGAGCTATCACTGTAACTGACAAGAGCCCTGTACTCTCTTGCCAGGAGGCAAAACTAGTCCGGGGAGCAGCACTCAGAGTGATTGCACATTCTTTCCTTGGAGCTATGACAAGAGCTGATCTGTGCTGCCAAGTCCACTTATGCAGACCATCACTGCCCCCTCGTTTCTCAGAGTATGCTAGAATCCCTGACTTCTTAAGAGAGTGCCGAAATAAATCTGCTGTATTAAATAAGGATGAGCATGGATTTAAACATTTTATTCTAAGAGCTTAGTCAAGTCAGATCTTAGATTGTGTCTAGTAAATAATTATTTATAAAGTGAATAAACTCTTCCCCTGGAAAAAATACAGGGCAGTGCTGCCAAGCTAATCAACTTAAAATGATTATGTAAATTGAATAACTTTCATTTTTCTTTTAGGCTAGCCTTTCAAGTCACTATAAAAAGACATCAGCCTACTTTCTTGCCTCCTTTCCCCCCTTTTTACAGAGCTTATACCCTTGCAGTTAAATTAGCATATTTTCTTACTTAGCTTATTAATCTAAGGCATTCAAAAGATTCAAGTGAGGAAAAATGGCTGTGCATTGGAGGCTACCTTGCCTTTAATGTTCAATTATCACCTGCTAATAATGGCACACACAAAAGCTGCAGAATAAGGCATTAATGATTTTATGGGCTTCTCACGTAACAAAAAAGAAATACTATATAAACTTGGAGTGTTGCTTAGAAACTTATTTTAAAACATTCCTAATATAAATGAATAAATAAGAAATCCAATGGAAATTACCATAGATATCTTTTTCTTTAATGTTATAAATATTTTTCCAGTTTTTTGTGTTATTATATTGCATAATCAGCCATTATTCTTCAATATTAAACAGTAAAAATCACTTCACCCAATATATCTTTTCACATAGTGATTCACTGTTCAGTCATTAAAAGATTCTCCTGCATGTGTGTAAAGACGTCTAGTCTTTAATTAATTTGATATGTTTGGCCCAATGTAACAAGGCACAGCATATAATAACACAATTCTGTATAATTTTGGAGCTTAATACATCCTCAGACATCATTCCTTTTTTTGCAAATGAGTTAAGTGAGGCTGAAAGAAGTCCCAGTGACTTACCCAAGGTCAAACGTTCCATTACCACAGGTCAGCGCTAGAACAGAGTCCCTCAACTTTCACTCCAGTGTTGCTCTGTTACAATGTAGCACGCACAGTACAATAGGGACCTTGGAAAAGAAAGATTGATTTCAAAATATAAAAATGTCTAGGCTCTAAAAATTGCTAAAGTTGTGCTGTTTAGCTAGTTAGCATTAGATTAAAATGCAATCCAAATAACCAAACAAAATTATATTAGTAATTCTGATGACTTCTTAGCATTTGCATTGTTTATTACAAGATAACATTAAAAGAAACTAATTATATTTTAAAAATTGGCAGAACATAAATGATTCATTTATTCATGGAAGGTTTAATGCAAAGTGTTTAGTTTGTCTTTTACCTTAAAAAAAAATGCTGACCAGTAAAGTGTTTACAGCTTCTTATCTAGATTAAAGTGTTTAAGTTTGGATAGACTTGAGGGACCTATGTGTTGATATGAGAAATTAAAGCAATAATAAAAGAAAGGTTCTTAAAAGTGTTGTTAAATTGTTGTTTAAAAAAATGTAGAGAAAACCTATTACAAATGGCTTTAATAAAAATGAAATAAATAGACCATGTTTGACTCATCATCAATTAAAATGATTACAAATTTAGTTATTGAATTTTACTATTGATTTTTCTCTCATAATGGAGCTAAGTGGGACAAATACAGCATAATATGTAAAAAAATTGTTAATATAATATGGTGTGTGAGAATATTGAACTTCTCTTTTAAAACTGCAATCTGCAATAAATTCTAAGTTAAAATACTCTGTGCATGAAGGTGATGCTGATTTCTTAATTTGCTTATATGAAATTTAGCCCAGGAGGATAATGGAAGAAATTCAAGTACTCAATAAAGTTTGTGATCTCATTTGAATAATTCATCCTTACATCTAGCTGCAGTGTCTGGCAACTTTCCACACTCACGTCCCCATGTTACTCATTATGAAAAATTATTTACCTCAAAAATGCATACCGTTAGTCTGCAGAAAAAGTTTACATTTATAAAAGAAATTTTTACTACCATAGAGTTGGTGCTTTTTTTAAAGAAAAAGCAAGAGTTCTCAATATAAAACAATTTAAGGTTACTCAAAGTCATTTTATTTTTTTCAAAGTCATTTTAAAGTCAATAAAAACATTAAAACATTACCACATCTATTAAGCAATCCTAAAAATACCAATCTTTTTCAATAACCAATAACTTTGGTACATCAAAAAATGCTCAACTTTCATAAGGAATAAAGATTTCAATTTGAAAAACACTGACTCAAAACTGAACTCCTGCTTTTCTACACTGTTCCTTCCGATCTTCCCTGTCTCCAGTATCCTCTAATTCCCTAAATGTAACCACAGTATGTCCAGGTTTTCACAACTAGGAATCATCTGAACTCCCTCTACCTTCCCACAATCCACCAGCACATGTTATCAGTTATCCAAAATAGACGTTAAACCTTAATCTGTGTCCCCATAATTTTAAAAATGGCTTCAAAATACTGTTCCTGCTTTTGTTCTTGAGCCTCTGAAGTCTGCAGTCGCAAGAGTGAATCTTTGAAATGTTCTTTGAATCCTGCATGCATATAACTAAAACCCCTCGAAGGTTTTCTACTACATTTGGAGGAAAAAATTACAAAAAAATTGCATGGCCCTGCCTTATCTGTAACTATAGAACCCTGCAATCTTATTGATGCCTTCGTTACTCTTGTGAAGCCCATTATGCCATTTCTTCTACCAAGAGTGCTCTTCCTTCTTTTCTCTGCAATGCAAATTCCTTTACTGGTCGTATCTCAGTTGCAATTTCTCCTCCTCAGAACGACCTTCCCTCTCACCTCTATCTAAAGTAGGTTCACTGAATCCAACCCATTTGATGCATGCTGCCCTCATATGCTCCACCTCAGTATCAGTTGTTTAGCTAGTTAGCATTAGAGCACCCTGTCACAGTCTATAATTCTTTGATTTGAGTGTTCACTGCTTATGGATCAGCCTCTCTCCCACCTTGACTGTAACCTCCTTGAATGAAAGGGACCATTCCTTCATAAGTTTGCCAAAGTATTTCCAATGTTTAGCAAAGGTACTCAGTAAATATTAATTAATGACTAATTGGTAAAGATGTGGGTAGAATGTCAAAACTCTCACATATTTAAAACTTTTAATGCTTATAAAAATAAAAACAAAGAGATCTTAAGCTTCCAACTTAAAGAAAGATAGAATTTCTATGGGTTAAATAATCTTAAGACTGAGCAGAACACAGCCTAAGTACTTCTCTTCCCATGTACTGTTGACTGACTATTCAGGCTATTTTCATTGGAATCTTCCACAGGCATTGGAAGTTAACAAGGAATTCAAGTGAAGTCTTTTTTGAGGTACTACGTATCTTTGTCATTTACCTACAGAAAAAAATTTCTTTATGGAGGTGTGTCTTCCGGAGAATAGCAATTTCAAGATCAAATGCTATCCAGTCACAATTGGCAGGTTATTCATAAATTGTGATAGATTTTTGCTGATAATGATGAGCCCCCTGTAACTTGCAACATTGGTGATACAGCTGGTAAGACTCAACTATCTCAGGCTCTGGACTGGAGGCTTTCCTCACTATGGAGCTAATTAAGCCACACAGGGGCTCTAACCCCTGAACTTGCCCTCATTAGCACCATGCTGTAACCAACAAAGCCAACTAGCCAGACAGACTGAAGGCCAAAACACTCCTATTGACATGCCACCTCTCATTTTCAATCAGAGAGGAATCAGCTTTTGATATTTACCTAAAAGCCTGGTGATAAATTCCACAACTTAATCAAACAGATACTTCAAATGGGATGCCAAAGTACCAGTTCAAACACCTTTAGGCTTTGCAGATAAGGTCTGTTTCACTGTTCTCTGGATTATACCATTTTCCCAAATAAACTGTGCTTCAGTTGGAAAACTCATGATTAAAGCACAGAGGGCTTCATTCAGCATGTAAAGAATATAAGATAAGAGTAAAGACAGAAAAACGCCCCCCCCCAATCTATTAGACCTATAAAAATTAAATAAATGCTATGGTTAATGTCACCGATTCCTTACAGTGCTATTTTTCTCTGAAATATGTTCCTAAAAATTGAACAATCACACGTGTATGTATATATGTATGTATGTTGTGTGTATACATATAAAACAGCAATTATAGAATATTATTAATATATATTTTCCCCATACTCTGAATGAAACAAGTGAAAGAGTATCATATTGATCACTTTCAATAAAAGGGGATTCTACTCTGAGTTTTGGACGCTCTGAAACCTGTGTTGTTGACTTCACTTGCAGCCTTTCTGTTACTTATTTTGTGCTCAAGTGCACATTTTTACCCTTGATGATTGGCAAAAAGAGTATAACTGATAGTGCTGAACCTTTCACAAAGAAAATAGTAGAAGAATTATTACACTAATGTTAAGTTTTGTAGCAGATTAAGGAAATAGTACAAGTAAAAGGTAGATCACAGAGAAATTAGGAAATGGTTGAGGTGCTTTGACATTTTGAAGGGCATAATGAAAAGAATTGCAGTCTGGGGTGGAATAATGACCTGACCAAGAGTCATTTAAATGATATCTGGATGAAATTTCAGGCAAAATCATATTATGACTTTAGAGGATTTGAAGTGAACCACAGAGCCACCAACATATATACTAGAAACTACCTCTTCTTAGGGACTATGCTGTATTATTCATGTATAGCCCTCCTATTTCTTAAAATGCATTTGTTATGCTAAGTAAGATATGTCTACACAGTTAGTGTTAGAGCAACAGAAAAGCCTTGAACTATGCTGGTATGAATTGAGATCGTCTGAAAAGCTTCATCAAAGAATCAAGAGAATAACTAGGTGTTGCCTTAGAAGAAAGACTTTGTGGTCTCAAAAGCTGATTTTTTTTTTTTTAAGATTTTGGCTTGACTTTCAACATTAGACATGACAGAGTAACTGATATCATGGCCCTTCCATCATAAATGAATATAAAATTGGACAAAATACATGAAGCAACTCTTTGTAGTCTTTGTACAACAGATAATACAGGACGATGATCTCTAATTACATAATGTTTACAAGAAATATACTTAAATATGAAAACACAGATAGGTAAAAATAAAAGAATGAACATAGATATGCAAATACTTGCGGCTGGAGGGGCTATGTTACTATCAGAAAGGTAGACTTCAAGATAAAGAATAAGGAATATCATCAGAGATAAAGAGAGACATTTCATAGCAATAAAAGGTCATTTCATTATGAAAACATAAATATGTATGCAACAAATAACAGAGTTTCAAAATACATAAAACAGAAACCATTCCATCTTAAGGGAGTAAAAATTCACAAATATTTTAGAAAATTTTAACACTTTGCTTTCCATAATTGTCTCAATAATAATTGATTAAAAGGTGGAAAGAAAATCAGTAAGAATATATAAAATTTGAACACTATCAGCCAATATAAACAAATCGATAGGTATAGAGCATTATCCTCAAGAACTGCAATGCATATGGAATTATTTTTAAATGCATAGGGAATTTTGCCAAGACAAACATTTTTTCAAATGTACAGGAAATGTTTGTCAAAACAAACTATATGTCAAACCATAAAAAAAGTCTCAATAAAATTCAAGGAATTGAAATCATAAAAAATATATTCTCTAGTAAAGAGTAAATTATAAATAATTAACAAAGTGGTATTTGGGAAATCTCTAAATGTTTTTAAATTTAACAATAGACTTTTAAGTTATCCATGAGTCAAAGAAGTGCTCACAAGCAGAATTAGAAAGTAGTTTAAACTAAATAATTATAATAATACCACAACATACCCAAATTTGTGGTACTTGCAAAGTAAAGTAATGCTTACATGGAAATGTATAGTTTCCAATATTTATTATTAGCAAAGAAGAAAGGCTTAAAATCAGTGGTCATTAAAAACATCCATCTTAACAAGTATAAAAATAGAACAAATTAAACCAAAAGTTAGTACAATGAAAGAAACAATAAAGATATGATTGGAGATCAATAAAATAAAAAACATAGAATCAGTACAGAAAATCAATGAAATCTAAAGTTGGTTTCTTGATAGCATCAATAATTGATAAACACTTAAATAGACTGGTCAGAAAAAAATTTAATAGAGAACACATAGACTACTCATGTCAGGAATAGAAGAAGGAACCCAACTGCAGATCCCATGGTCATTAAAGGAATAATAAGATAATATTATAAACAACCTTATGGCAATAAATTTGTTGATTTAAATGAAATGCACAAATTCTTGAAAGACACAACTTACCCAAACCTATGCAAAACAAACAGAAAATTGCATAGCCCTATGTAAGCCATATGATTTAAAATAAAACAAAAAACTTCCCACAAAGAAAATCCAGGTCCAGATGTGAGTTCTAGCAAAAATTTAAAGTAAATATACTACCAATATTACACAAAGTGTTTCACAAAATAAAGGAGGACACTTCCAAAATAATTTTATGAGACAAACTAACCCTCATATCTAAATTGGGAAAAGTTATAAGAAAATAAATATCCCTCATAAACATATCCAAAACTCCTTAGCAAATTATTAGCAAACTGAATCCAGCAATATATCAAAAAAATCACGAGGGAATGGGTTGTATCCCAAAATGCAAGACTAGTAACATTTGAAAATTAATCTAATCTAATGCTCCACATCAATGAAAGAGAAAAATTGTATGGTCATCCCAATAGATGAACAAAAGGATTTTAACATAACCTCTCCCATTTATCACAGTTTCAACAAATAATTAATAGAAGAACACTTCCTTAAACTGATCAAGTGTATCTATATTAAAAAAAAAAACAAACAACTACAAACGGCATTGTATTTATTGATGAGAAACTGAACATCCCCCACCTAAAATTGCAAACAAATCAAGAATATTCACTCTAACCATTTCTATTCAACATTATATTGGAAGCAAAGCCAGTGTAATAAGTCAAGAAATCAAATAAAATTATCCAGAGTCAAAAGGAAAAATGTAAAACTGTCTTTATTCAGAGATGATATGATCATGTACATAGAATTCTAAGAAACTTTAAAAATAAAAAACCTGCTAGAACTAATAAGTAAATTTAACAAAGTTATATAATAAAAGGTCAATAAACAATAAATTGTGTTTCTATATATTATTATAAAAATATAAAATGAAGCTTAAAAGCCAATAGAATCAGAAACATAAAATAGGGATAAAAATAATAAAAATGTATAAAACTACTATCCTGGCAATAATATAAAACATCACTGAGAGAAATTAAAAAAGACCTTAATTAAATGAAGAGATATACCATATTAATGAAACAAAAGACTCAATATTATCAATAATTTTTAATATTATTATTAATTATCCCCAAACTGATGTGTAGACTTGATGCTGTCCAAAGTCCCAGAAGACTTGTTCATAAATATTGACAAGTTGAATTTAAATTTTATATGGCAATAAATAAGATGCACAATAGCAAGAATACTCTTGATAAAAAAACAAAGTTAGAAGATGCACAATACCTGACTTAAAGGCTTACAATAAGCTACAGAAATCAAGACAGTATAATATTGACATAAGGATCGATGAAGAGCTCAGTAGAACAGAAATAAGCACATGCTTATATGGTCTTTTCAATAAATACACCAAAAGTAACTTAATGGGAAAAGGAAAATCTTTTCAACAAATAGGACTACATTCACTGGAGAAAAAAATAAACATAGGCTTTTATCTTACACTCTACACAAAAATTAGTTCAATATGAACTATAGACCTACATATAAAATCGAGAACAATAAAGCTCCTAAAAAAATCACTTAGATGAATATCTTCCTGACATACAGATATGAAAGAATTTTTTTTTAGATAGAACCAACAAAGTGATAGTAATAAAGGAAAACACTGATGCACTAGACATCACAAAATTTAAGAGCTCCTCTTCAAAAGATACCTGAATTGGTAAGCCACAGGCTGGGAGGAAACTTTTGTGATCTATACATCCGACAAAGGATTTGTATCTAAAATATATCTTTTTAAATTGTACCTCAATAATAAAAAAAAGAATTTAAAATGATAAAAGACATGAGCAGATACTTCACAAAAGAATACGTACAAATAACCAATGAACATTAAAATCTGTTCAACATCATCAGATATCAAGGAATATAAACTAAAACTCTAATAAGGTACCCCTACACACCACCAGAATGGGTAAAATTGGAGAACTACACCAATATCATACTTAAGCAAAAATGTGGAACTTCTATGCATTGTTGATAGAGGGGTAAAATGATACAACCACTTTGGAAAATGATTTGGAAATTTCCTATAAAGTTAAATGCATTCCTACCTTATGATCCAGGAAATCATTTATGGGTATTTCCTAAGATAAATGAAAATATATGCCCACAAAACCACTTGTACGAGGGTGTTCAGAGTAGGGTTATTTGTAATAGGAAAAAGATGGAAGCAATCAATATCCATCAACAAAGAGTGATATATTCATGTAATGGAACACTACTTGGCAATAAAAAGAAATAAACTACTGATACAAAAAACAATATGAATACATCCCAAAAACATTATGCTTTTAACTTAAAATCCATTGGAAGCTTGCAGCCACCTATGAGATAAAGTAAAAACTGCTTTGTATTAAAGGCCAGTGCCTCCATAATCAAGTTCCAGCTTTATCCATCTCCACTACTCTAAGCACTCTTGTGGTTTCAGCAACAGCAGACATATTGCAGGAGTCTGCAAATTCTTCTGTAAATTTTAGACATTACAGGCCATGTGATCTCTGTTACAAACATTCAACTCTCCTGCTGAAGCGCACAAGCTTCTCTAAGCAACAGATAAACAAATGAGTGTGTCTGTGTTTTCAATAAAACTTTATTTACAAAAACATGTGACTGGCTGGATTTGGCCTGCAACCTATAGCTTACGACTCCTGCTATAGTATTTACTGTTCCCTTCATATAACACCAAGTTGCTTCATACCCAAAATAGTACCTACTAAGTGATTCCATGTTAGAACAGACAAAACTAATCCATAGTTAATTGATACTGGATCAGGTTGCTTCTGGGGGTTGCCTGAGAAAGAGCACAAAGGAACCTTCTTGGATGATAGAAACTTTACGTTTGATAGGCATATGGTACATGGGTGTTTACATTTTTCAAAACTCAGATTATGCCTCCATAAAAAAAAATCAACAGCAAAACTAAAACTCGACCATAAATAAAATCAATGCTAATACTAATGTCTACAGTTTACCATTAGTGTTTTAAGTATTATGTAATTACAATCTGTTATAAGGATTTTACTTAAATGCCCTTAAAAAGAACTCAAAACTTTTCTTCAGGTTTATATAATAATGAAAATATTGTACAGTAATAAAACCTTATTTTCATCAGATTTCAATATTAAAAATATTAGATCAGGAAATACAATTTTATTTCTATTATGTAAGCCAAGCAGATTTTCATGACACTAAATCAATATACAGAATTTCCAGGGAGCTGCAACTTTTCACTACTAGACATAGAGGAAAGAAGTGGAAAAGCTGAATGAAACTAAAGAGAGTAAGACTGCTATCAGATTTAAATATGTACTTTAAATGTGTTACTGTTTCATATATATATATATATATATCACATATATTTCCAAATACACATATGTGTATACATGGAAATATAACATGCTCCTTAATGGCATGGGTTTTGAAGCCTGAGTTTAATTGTGGCTCTACGATGGACAAGCTGTGAGACTGTGGATAAGTCACAATGTTTCAATTTCTGAGTTCCTCTTATACAAAATGTAGGTAATAATAATATATAACAAATAGAGTTTTGTGAAGAATGTATGCGACAATACAAAGAAAGATTTTTAGAGCAATACTTTAGACATACTGTGGGCTCAAAAAAAAAACTAGCTATTATTGGTCTTATTTTATTAGATATGACCATATATGAAGATAAGGATATTGGTATGGAAGTAAGTATGAATATGGATAGAAAAAAATACTAAACATTTTAATAGTGGCTTTCCCTCAGTGGTCGGATTATGTGTAATTTTTAAATACTCTTATGCTTTCTACATTTCCTCAAGAAAGATTTTTATAATCAAAAAAATTAAATCTTGAAAAAAATGGTTGTCCCCCAAAATCCCAGGCAAACATTCCAATGCCCTCCAAGGTAGTCCAGCTGTCCTTGAGATAGCAGACATCATCCTAAGTCAATTCTGTGCTATAACTGTGAAAATATCTCCTCAATAATTAAAGCATTAGCCAGTTGGCCTTTTCCATAAAATCATAACAGAAATGGCTGATCACCACATTATGTAGGAAATTCTGTATCCCATGGCTGGAGATTAATAGAATGGCATATTCCATTGACATTGTCATACTAAAGCAACAGTGTTCTCTCCATGCAGCCACAGAAGTGGGTACGCTGTTCTGAGCCAATCTAAGGTGATTACCAGGGAAACAGCACTCATTTTACTAACAGCAAGGCATATTATCCTTCACGCATGGTGTAGCATCCAAGTTTAATAAGATTCTGAAAGTGAAACTGAGGACATTTGGGAAAAGGACCCTAAATTCTGTGAAAGTATTTTGTCACCTCTTATTTGTTTATCACTTGTACATCAAATAGCCATCTCAATTATGCTAATGAATCAATTTAATAGAAGGGCAAGTAGATACACCATAACAGAAAGAAGGCAACGTTGATAGTACAGACTTGAAAGTTTGATTAAAGTAGTAAAAAAATCATCTCTCTTATACTATAGTCATTCCATGGAGGATTGTTTGGGGGGCGTTAAAAACAGAGGAAAATTTTATATTAGGATGACAAAGATAAATCAGAAAGCAGCTTTTTAAATTATAATTTTTGGTGAGGCTAAGTGAGTATCAAAGTTCAGGATTGTCTTTGGTGTTAAGGACTTTTCCAGGGCCTGGGATAGCCACGCCACTCTCTAACCCAGCCCACCCTGCTGCCAGAGTGCTCTTTCAAAAAAACTAATCCTTAAAGCATAAAACCCATCAGAAATTCCACCATCATCCACAGGATAAAGGGAAAACTGTTTTTACTTATTAGCAGGCAAGAACCTCCATCATCAGGCTCTAGCTCTATTTATTTCCATTCCAATCAGCCCTCCTAGGGCTTCAGCAATACGGTGGTACTTGGTGATCCCTTACATAACACCCTGATTTTCCATACAGCAATGCCTCAGCACAGGTTGCTTTGCCTGCATAAAATGTCCCTTTCTCCTTTGTTCACCTGAGTTATTCCTACTCATCCTTTACAACTAAGTTTTTAAACTTTCCAAATTCCAGAGGTATTGTCTCATCCTGTGTGCCACCAGACATTGCACATGGGTAACACATTAACACAGGGATTATTGACATAAGTGTTTGTCTCCTAGAAAACTATGTGTTTCAGGAAAACAGAGCAGAAATTGTGTCTTAATTACATTTGTATCTCTCTGCAAGGTAAATAGTACGTGCTTTATAAAAAATTTATTAAATATTGACTTGAATAAGTAAACTAGAAAAAATAATCAATACTATTTTTTAAATCATCACAAGATTAAGTTCAGAGGAAAACTCTGGATTTATAAAGGGAGGCACAAAGCCAAATTACTTAGTGGCCATGAGCCCTATTTTTCTAATGTTTCATCAAATTTATCTCTGTACACTAAAAATTTCTTGTCTATAATCCTTCAAATTATTTAGGTATGACTTTGAGCAGAATTGGTTCTTTGACCTAATTGATAACCAATAGCTTACGAGAATCATAGTAACAACCAAAGTGGAAGCCTGAGGTCAAACAGGAGTGTTTCTCACTTGAATGAACTGAGGCTATTGACTGCTAGGAGCACTCTACTTACAAACAGGCAGGTTTCATGCCCATCTCACAACTACTCAAGGACAGACACACTATACCAAGATTTTCTGGAAGTAATTTAAACTCCAGGAAACATTAGTTTTCCAGTTATTATTCTGTTTGACTGAAATGGAATAGTCTTTCCAAATTTTTTAAATTATAATGGGAAGTTTCAAATCTGACATATTTTCTTCTGCGAATAGTTTAACTGATGTATCTCAATTAGTTCCCCCCAATCCTTCTCCCTACTCTTGTCTCAGTCAGAAGAGCCCCGAGCCTCGTTAAGTTTTCCAGCTCTCTCCAATGAATATCAAGTCCTTAGAATAGCATTTACTAACGTATGCTACATGCAACCCCAATTCCATAGTAAGTTAGTATTTATTAATTAATGATCAAATAAGCATAGCATACAGTAAAGTGTTCACGATCTTTCACCAGGACTCCTCAGGGACTTCAATACATTAAAGTGCATCAAAAATCTCATACCTTACTATATGTTTATATATTATACAGGAATTACTGCATATATGACCATGACACATTTTTCCCAGGCATCTCTCAAAGTACTAGTGGTCTATGAAATACACTTTGAGAAACTCTACTCTCTCCCCCAAAAGAAGGATGCAAGGACTGTGAAATATTTCAAGAGTATCATAGCAGTCTGCTCTCAGTATGACAAGACAGACAAAGGAATGACCACAGTAGGCACTGGACCATCTCACCAAAGTAATATGTGTCTATGCATAAATGTGAATAGTTGGAAATTCAGTCATTTTTCTTAATCACATTTAAATTGTTTTTCCAAACGAAAAAAGAATAGACACAATTACAGATAAAGAATATATCTACAAGGGGGCACCTGGGTGACTCAGTTGGTTAAGCGACTGCCTTCGGCTCAGTTCATGATCCTGGAGTCCCAGGATCGAGTCCCTCATCGGGTTCCCTGCTAAGAGGGAAGTCTGCTTCTCCCTCTGACCCTCTTCCCTCTCCTGCTCTCTCTCACTCTCTCTCTCTCAAATAAATAAATAAAATCTTTTTAAAAAAAGAATATATCTGTAAGAGTTAAAACAGTAATAGAATATTAAGATGAACACTTTTGGAGTCAGAGTTAGGGAGGTGAAACATGCACTGTGTCATCTAAAATTCTGTCTTAGAATTTCTTCTTCAAGTCTGTAATTTACATACAAAAATATTATGGTAGGTTTTTTTTTTGAATTAGAATATCACAGGTGCATCCATGAGTTTTTCCTTTGGAATGCTAAACAAATCATATCATACAAATGATGTATGTGCAGGCTCTCACCTGTGTATGAGCACAGATATGGAAATGAGATTTGCAAGGGAAGCAAACAATGGGGACCAACAATGAAGATTAAGGAAGGCAAAGCATAGAGTGGCACAGACTAAGACAGACTTGAGATCTAAAATGAGGTGCTGAGAGCTCAAAACATGGGCAGGCAATAGTTAATACTCAAAATTCAAGGGAAATAGTTGGCCCAAGTCTGCTGATGGATAGAAAATATTCATCCAGTCAATAGAGGCTCACGGCAAGACCTCACTCTGACATAAGAGAAACCGGTTAAAATAAAAGTCTTCACATCCTAGGAATGCTGGAGATTATTGTGATCTAAATTTAAAAAAAAATTCATAGAAATAGTCCTGAATTTAATTATATGTTCTGCTACTTCCTGGAGACCTTCGGATAAGTTCTTTGTGGGAAACTCACAAGACAATTAAATGAAATAATGCATATAAATTAACTAAAGCCATCCCTGTCACTCAAAAAATGTTTAGTAAATATCAGCTATTACTATTATTGACAAGTTTCCAGAGTAGTAATTTGAGATTGGGATGAAGCAGAGAGCTACTTACATTAAATACCAAAGAGGATACGAACGAGAAACTTGCATTGTTAAGAATCTCTTTATCAGAATGGGGACCAAGAGAAAAAACTATAACTTTAAGTTTTAGAGGATAGAAAAGATCTGGATATCTGATATGCAATTATCTCCATCAATATGCACTATATAAAGGGAAGCAAAATGTCTGCCCCTCTCGTACTTTTCAAATTAGAGCCATTGAGTCACCTATGAAGCATATACTAACCCTAAAAATCAGTCTTTGAATTGTTCATTCTTTGGTTAAAGTTATCTTTTTGACTGGCATGCCCCATAAAATCTTTGTAAGAAATGCAAAGAGGTTGCTAAGTGAAAAATATTTCAAGAGCTCTGAAAATATAAGCTTGACAGAGCCCCAGCCTTGAAGCCCTCAGTTTACAAGAAAATTTATTGTACACACATGTTGTAGCATTATAATGCAGTATGTGGCATTAAATCAAAAAAGAGACAAACACCTACAGTTCTATACCAGAGTGGAAAAAAAAAAAAAAAAGAAAAAAAAAAACCAACTAACAAAACCTGTCACTCAGAGAAGGAAAAAAAAATTAAGTACCATGAAAAGAAATGAATATAAAAAGCACCATGGGAATGTTATAAACTATTATTTTCTGGGTTCTGACTTTGAGCTAGTAAGAGACCATCAGCTTCTTCAAATGGCTTCAACAGATGGAAAATAAAAATTACCAATGAATACACTGGAACCTTGTTTTACAGCTCTATACATTTGAGACACATTACAAAGCAAAGAGTAAAACTGAATATCTTAGATAAATACAGATTGTAACAGTTATAGGGTGACAAGTATATAGTTGGCCAGAGGGGGAAGACATTATAATTTTTGTGTTTTGCACTACGGCAGTTTGTGTAACCAGGAAGTCATCATTTCCAGAAGAAATCACTACAGGTGTGGTAGTCAGCCATACAACACACTCTGCTTTGCACACAGTGACTCACCTGGCTTTCCCCAGCAATGAGTATAAGGTTCTTTCTAAGTCTTAGAAAAATGTTAAAGGATCATTATCAGGAAAGCAGTTGAAAATTCATAGAATATATTTAGGTAAAATTTAATAATTTTTCAAGAAGGGATATCTTCATTATTACTGATTCTTTGTGGTCCAGAAATTTAACAGCACTCAAGCCTTTGTCTTGGCCCTGAAACTCTAATTCTCACAGTGACACCATTATAACCTCAAACTACTCATTACAGCCTCAGGTATGAAAGACATTATAAGAACAAATAAAGACTGTTCTCAGTAACATGGACTCAGTCAGAATCCCAATTTAGTGCCCAGAAACACTGAGAAAAACAAGAACAGCAGAAAATGCTCAACATTCAAAACACCAAATCCCCATAACGTGGTTTGGTGCACAATCTCTTAAATTAGAAATATATACGGTAGCTAAACCATATATTTCATTGTTATATAATCAATAGCAACAGCACAAGAATGGTATTGGTGAGACTAATCAAGGGTACACAAGATGCTTTTAAGGCGCTGAGTCAGAATACATTGTTTCAAGTGTTCTTCAAAGAATTTTTCCAAGATGCAAATTTTTTTTTAAAAATCTAAATGATAAATAACAAGTAAAGTTGCATCATCATCATCATCATAAGTTTGGGGCTTTTTCCGAGTTCCAAGTGAAGTGACTACCTTTCTTCTCATGTTTCCTTAATAATGCAGCTGCTATATTATTTTGCTGCACACATCCTTGCATGAGCTATTTTGTTGGTGTATGCATAGGCTTTGAAGAAAAGACTCAGCTACTGGTGTTAATCCAACAATAGCACAGCCCTATTCACAACCCCAGCAAACACATAATGAACACAACTAAGTCCAAATTGTGCCAACTGCATTGTTTGTTACACTGACCCTGCAGGACAATGTATTGTATTTCAAAGCAACTATTAGTAACATATGCAAACAAAACGTGTGATGGCTTAAATTTTTTTTAGACTGTACAGCTGGTTCTGTTGTTTGCTTACCATTTATTAACCCTTCCTCTTTCTTACCAAAATCTGGAATTTTTTTTTTTTTTTTTTTTTTTTAGGTACTCACATCTCCCACAAACACCCCAAATGACTTATGGCACAGCATTTCTAACTGCCAGTATTGGTTTCTGAAATGTTCGCCCAGACCTTATGACATCCAGTAGGACATATTGCAAAAATCGAGAAATAAATATTTGTCCACATCTTCTATTCATCTGGATAATGTCCAAACTTAAGCAGCAAATGAGTTTTTTTTTTTTTTAAGATTTTATTTATTTATGTGACAGAGAGACAGCCAGCCAGAGAGGGAACACAGCAGGGGGAGTGGGAGAGGAAGAAGCAGGCTCCCAGCGGAGGAGCCAGATGTGGGACTCGATCCCGGAACACCAGGATCACGCCCTGGGCCGAAGGCAGACGCTTAACGACTGCGCTACCCAGGCGCCGCCAGCTTTTTTTTTTTTAATCAAATCCTTAGAGCAATTTGTTCTGATGTCCATCCAGACACTCGAGGAGTCAAGGCAAGTTTCTGTTATGGACCTTGTCATAAAACAATGTATTTTCATGGCTCAGCTTACACTTTCTTAGCCTCACCTAAAACTAATCTTCCCAAGCTCTTGGAATATTGATGATGTTTATATTGCTGACTATGAGCCCAGACACAACACTCCCCCAGGATTACCACCTACTGGATTGGGCTGCTGTTGTGACATTGTTGTTTGATGAAGTTCATTCAGTGATAATAAAGTCATAAGATGATTTTGTTAATTTTATTGTCTTAAACATCCAAGTACAAATTATCCTGAAAAGTAGTCAGCTTTTAAGATTATATCACATGACACTAATGAGGTGTCCAGTGTTCAAATATTTTTGGAAGAACTATAGAGAAATTCAGGGTCAATTAGAAGTTACAGAAAAAGAAACTCTTTTATTATATACCATATACAAAGCGATAGCAACAAAAAACAACATTATCCACACAAATACTCAAGATACCACATTTAGTGAATAACCAGAAACCATGCCATTTGGGTACTAACTAGGAGAGAAACATGTTTCAACATGTTGACAATAGTAGAATTTTGACATGAAAATATTTGTTTTACTTGGGTATTTAAAATTATATTGCCATCAATTAAACAATTTTTTTGAGTCAAGTTTCATTATGTGGCCATATTTCCATGGTTGACAATACCAACTTGGACACCTTTCCTAACATGATGGTTATTTTGTTTTCTGTCACATTCACTGGAATATAAGCTTGCATAAAACTATGAGTTGTTGTTTTTTATGGACCCCAGTGCAGACAACTATGCCTAGTGGATGGTAGGTACCCAAGGGGTATCTACTGAATGAATGAGTGAGTGAATGAACCTAGAACACAGGACATCTCTTCTGCAAAGGAACACCGAAATTACATGCTTCCAAGCATCCACCAGACATTGTGTTCCGAGCAAAGATAAATAAGCAAATGACCATAGCACACCACTGGCTCCGTAACTTGGCAAAGATTTTTACATTTTCACACCTTAAACCACAAGAAGCATCTTGATGCATTGTGACATTAGCATTAATATTAAAAGTTAATCCAACCCAAGAAATTGGTAATCATTAGTCCTCTTCAATTTTTGGTTAAGAATTTCTAGATGTTCCAAGGGACGAATTCATGGATTGCTGAACATGACATCATAGTCACCAAGTCACTTCATTCATGACACAGGGCAGGGATGTGGGGAGGGGAATAAAACTAAATTATGTCAAGTGCATCACTTAACAATACAAGGCAGAGTACCTGGGACCTAGTAATATCACTAATAGGATAAAAGTACAGAGCCGGTGAAACGGTGACTGAATTAGTGAAGAATTTTAAAAAGTAAAACTGAGGTCTTCATGTTTGGGCACCAGAACTTACATCCAACTGATGGTGAGGGAAAAAAAAAATCAGAGAATAAAAATCATATCTTGTTATAAACATAATACTAAAAATAAGTCCATTTTTAAACAGGTCAATACAAAGTATGCCAAGAGAAAAGCAAGATGGAAATGCATAATAAAAGCAATCCGGGTTTTACTCGACTTCAAGTATGCAGTTCACATAGCACATTGTGTTATTTGCACTAACAAGATAAACCTATTCTCATCAGTAAAATTAACAATCAGGTCATTTTTGTTCTCTGACAGTAGTAGCTGTGATTAAGGTATAAAAAATGGAATGAGGGTTGCCTGGGTGGCTCAGTCGTTAAGTGTCTGCCTTTGGCTCAGGGCGTGATCCCGGAGTTCTGGGATCGAGCCCCACGTCAGGCTCTTCTGCTGGGAACCTGCTTCTTCCTCTCCCACTCCCCCTGCTTGTGTTCCCTCTCTCGCTGGCTGTCTCTCTCTCTCTCTCAAGTAACTAAATAAAATCTTTAAAAAAAAATGGAATGAGATGGACATGTCCACAGCTTCTACACTATAGACTTGAGGGAGCTTACTGCTTACCCTTTGCATTAAGATCGGCTATGAGACCTAGACAGCTGCTGTTAGCAGTCATGTTTACAGCATTTTTCATGTGGCTCCCTCACACCCTTCTCAGTGGCCGGTTCATAAGGACATATGGCATGGCACCACTCACACTGCCTTCCTGAAGTCACCTTTTCTCTCAGCAAGGTGCTTCACAGGGGTCTCTTAAATTATCCAGCCAGTGCTATCCCAGAAAACCATTGTTATAGCACTGCATTGAAACAAAACAAAACTGCATTCAGCAACTCTATCCCTTACAACAGAGCTCAACTCTTTGATGTGTGTCATTTCATTTTCATCTCTGTGACTCTGCGAGATAGAGATTACTAGCCCTATTTTATGAATCAGGAAGCGGAGGTGTCCTGACTTGCTGAAGGTTAGAGAGCTGGTCCACCAGCTTGGCTGTATTGATCCCATATTTTTAAGGCCAGAGCTCTTTACGTGTTCTACAGCTGCCCTCCTAATGAACTTCTCAGAGGTGTTCGGTTCTCACAATACACTTTCACACTCTGTATCCCTGGAGTGATTGTTCAGTGAAGATTCTGAAATAAGTTT
The DNA here is from genome assembly GCF_017311325.1 of Ursus maritimus. Lineage (NCBI taxonomy): Eukaryota > Metazoa > Chordata > Mammalia > Carnivora > Ursidae > Ursus > Ursus maritimus. Next base: position 62,324,035 of record NW_024425563.1, on the reverse strand, counting down.
TCCCAAGAGTCAAAAACAAATTAAAGGCCTAATTCACAAATGACAACATGCACTGCATGAAAAATAAAATAGCCAGGCCACAAATGTGAAAGACCATTTCTTTCGAAAGACTGCAGTCTGCACGTACAGATAAATGATTAGTCTTCCCTGATTTGTATGCAGCTGGTAGCTTGTCAGAACCCTTCAGGTTATGACCATGACACTGGGATACTTTTGATTTTCTTCTTAATTGAAAATCACATGGTAACGATGGCCAAGTTCTGTGCAGCGCAATCTCATCATCTCGCAGGGGCAATCAATGACTTCAAAGCTGTCTAGCACTAATAGAAGTGCACTCAAATAGCTTTCAGGAGAACACAATCACTGTCTTCTCTTTTCTAATTTTTCAGCACAAAAGTTTGGAGCAATGGGGGGAAAATGTGTTATTAGAAGAAAAGATGTGAGTCTTTACCTTGGTTTTATTACTTTCTAACTGGGTTACCTTGGGCAAGTCGCTTAACCTCTCTGGGCCTCAATTATCTCCTACGTAAGACCTAAAGATAATAATACTTGCCCTGCCGACCTCACAGGGCAGTTCAGAGAACCGACTGACATGAGGGGAAATTCAACATGTTATGTAAATGTAAAGGGCAGGCAAGGAAACTTAGAGACTTTCAATCAGGAACCTGACTTTTATTTTCCTATCTTTTTTTTTATAGTCTACTTAACATTCTACAATGTAGGAGAATGAGAATTTTTACAACTATCTTAAAAATCCATGAAATATTCCAGCAAGATTTTTATTTTTCTCAAAAAAAGTGTGGTGAGTTTTATTTTGGATTCTTTTGTTTTTGATTTCAGAAGTTATGCACATCCCTGAAGAAAATTTTGTAATAACTGATATATAAAACACTGGAGAAAATTATCAATGGCAAATTTCACAGAGAACATTTTAATTTATTCATTTCCACTCTAATTCCCTGCACATATATTTATATGTAAATGTACTGTTAATATAAAATTGGACTCATTGTTTAAAATTTTGTTTTTGCACTTATTAAGAGCTTTACATAGGTTATTAGTCTGGAAACATGAGATTTTTTTAAATGAAAACCCAATATTCCATTGAATTAAAATATTTAATTTTTGAACACTGAGGTTTTTTTCAAGCTTATGGCATTAACAATAATTATGTGATAATTATCTTTGTATGTAAATTGTTACCTTTTTTGAGTATTGTTTTATGATTGGTGCTTAAAAATGGGATTTCCAGGTTAAAATTTTTGAATATTTTTTAGGCTTTTGTTACAGATTGAAAAACTCCTGTCATTAAAACTGTGTTAATTTATACTACCATAAGCTGTGCAGGAAGCTCCCTATCTTATGTCATCCCCACCAAAAGTGAACATCCTATCACATACTCACAGAGACATACACACACATACATATCACAACACAAAACAATACATGGCATCTGTAGAGATGATAAATACATATCAATTTGTAGTCAAATCTCAGATTGGTAATAAACACTTTTATGTGGCTAGCAGACCTATTCCAGCAATCTGTATGATAATACTTAAGGGACTGAACATATACATCTCTTTGTTAGTGATTATTTACTTAGGATAGATTCTTTAAAAGTGAATTTATTGGGGCAAAACTTTATGAGCAAGTTAAAAAAAAAACTTTATATACATTGTCAAATTGCTTTCCACTATTATGCTAGTTTAGTTTCCCACAAATGATATTTTTCATTTATTCATTCAATAAACACATACCAATTACTTACTCTGTGTTGGACATCACTCTAGGCCCTAGGGATACAACAACAAACAATCAGAAATTGTAGCTGTCATGGAGCTCATGCTCTGGTTGACAGGAGAGAGAGAATAAACATGATCAATAAGTAAAATCTATAGATGGACATACAGCTATGAAGAAGAAGCAAAGAAGTGGGGAGAAGAATAATGAGAATGGGACTTACAATTCTAGATCAAGTGGTCAGTGAAAGCCTCAAAGATAAAGTGGCAAAGAGAAAATATCACTGTGCTACTGGTAGGTTAAGTCAGATGAGAGTCGAGAATGGGTTATAGACTTAGCAAAGCAAAATTAAGCAAATTGATGTTGTTAAGATTAATTTCAATGGGCTGATAGCAGTCAGATCATGGACTTAAGGAATAAGGGTCAGGGAGGTAACTAAACCTGCAATTACTGAAGTACTTAAGCTAATGGGGGAAAAGAAATCCAGATCAGGAGATGAAAAAGTGGTCTAAGACAAAAGCCCTACCTCAAAATAAACTTTATTTATTTGGGGAAATGTCCTCTGTACATCAGATACCCAATGTAATATTGTCAGCATGGTACTTTATTTAAAATACTTAAATATGGTATATAAATTACACTGAGGAGGGAGAGAAGGGTAAATATGATATATAAATTACATTGGGGAGGGAGAAGAGGGTTACTTATCTTTAGAAGAATCCTTACTCAGAATAGCACTCAAAGGTCACTATATAAGTGTTTCAAATTCACCAAAATCTACCCTCAGAATATCCATTACTTAACATAAGCTAAACGAGTAATAATTTTCATTGATAAAATGAATGTGTCGAAGATATATAATTAGCCAGAAAGATTTTGCAACACCCCCTTGCATCAATAAATACATACAAAACCCAGTTATCCCACCAGCCTATTTGAAACAGCACCTTAGATTAGGAGCTCCATTAGGCCTGTGCATCCTTGCTTTATGGAATACTCTAAATCCAGACCAGAAATCTGACTGAGCTTGCCTTTAGAGTACTGTTAAGAGTCACCTAAGACTGAAACTCTCATGAAATGTGCTTGGCTTTCAGGTAAGCAGACGAGGGCCTCCCATGTCTTCTCCCTAAAGCTTCTACTTCAACCCCATGCCTGAATAGCTGAGGACACTCGTGAGCAGGCAAAAGTGAAGTCAGAGTATTTCCTGAATCTTCCTGAACTAACTTCTTTTAAAATGTACAGCAGTTGCACTATCTTCCAAGAGGTTCACATGTGACCTTATGGTGAGTAGGATAAGCTGGTGCCACAGAAGCCTCCATGGTCTTTCAGAAGAATCTGAACCAAGCCTTACCGTGCCTGTATAAGCTCTTCTGTGCAAATTCCTCAGGAGTCACTTCCTGGATGTCTGAGGTTGTGAAATCTTCAAGAAGATAGTGACCACCTGACCAGCTTCCACAGCTTCCTCAGGTGATGAGCCTGTGAGAGGCTCATTGTCAAGGACGGCAAGGGGCCCCCAATTTGGGTTTTAGTGGGATTGCTTTAGCCCTCTGACCTAGAGGCTTCTCCTTGAGGTTCTGCCAGCCATGGGGAAGCTTCTTGGCCATACTCCAAGCTTCTTCCACCCATGAACCAAGTGGAAAGTAAAACTTCTCTATTTCTCCAAGCAGCTTAAGCTCAATGTTTTCCTTTAATTTATTTTACTTTATCTTCTATTTACTTATTTCTGAAAGAACAGCGGTATATTCAGATGTTGACTTTTTTCCCATAAACATTTTCCTAGTGTCCTTAACTACAAACCTGATTGCTATTAGAATATTCTAGGATAGTTCATCTGCAGAATCCCTGGACAAATTTCCAGTATCTTTAATAGTGGTTTACCTCCTGCTCCTAGTACATGATTATCTGACTCTACAGAGATGAATTTATTCCTTAAATATTTGAACTATTCTGAAAGTAATTAGGAATAGAGACATTGGAATCAGGCAGCAGTGGGTTCTACCAATTCTGCCATTTTCAGGCTGTGTAATCATGAGCATATGATTTAATCATTGAAGCTCATTCCCAGCATTTGTAAGATAGATATAATAATGCCTTTCTGGCATTCTTATGAGAATTAAATAGAACAGTATATGTGAATTGTTTAGCAGAGTGCCTGGCACCTAATAAGTCCTGAATAAATGGTACCTAGTATTGCTACTAAAGTAGCAATATTTTCTTGCCAACATTAGTATATAAAAACTACAATTCACAAAATGCATCCTTGAATCTTCCAGTTTCCACTCCTTCTTACAATTGATTTTTCATACATGGTTGGACTATGTCATCTCTTACCGATGGTAAGCTCTATGTGAGTTTTGTTAATAAAAATTCCTTCTAGCATATGGTAATTTTTTTTACATTTAATCCCAATAACCTATATTATTTTCATTTTGTATATCTTTCTATATTCTGGTTGGTTCTGTTTTGTCATTATTGTTTGTTTTTGTCTTTTTTCTTTGTTTTGCATTGTTTTTTCTTTTCTACTCACTCTCGAATAAGTGCCTGACAACTTTGTTGTTGACTCAGAAGTCCACTGAGAGTACTTTAATGTCTTTTTATAAGAAAAGTGATCAAAAATGATACCAAATATATTAGAAAGCTGATGTACAAGTGCTTTATCAAAATATGCTCTCCAAATATCAAGCTTTTAAAAAAAGAATTAACAAGCAATTCATACAGACTCAATTTACTATGAAATATCTTAATTAATTCCCCTTTTACAAGAATCTGAAACAACACTTAAAGGTCAATTTGATAACATGCTTCAAGCATCACTTCTGCCCCACTGGATTGCACCATTTTCACTCATACATCTTAGACTGTTCATTCACACAGTATCTCAAGAGAAAGCATTGACACAATTAGAATGAGACACAAAAATAAGTACCTGAAAAGTACGGAAGGAAGACGAAGCCTAAAAATGTTTCAATCATATGTTGCTCCTGAAAGCCTGTGAGACTTCTCAGGAAAAAGCTCTTCAAATAAATAGCTAACAACTACCACATCCTCCCTAAGAAACTGAACAGAGCCCATACAAAACAGTTCAATACACATCACTAAGCAAGCTACCCATGAACACACTCAGCAGTGGAATAAAACTCAGTCAATAAATCTCAAAGCTCTGCAAATCACTTTATTTCATGATTCCTTCAACATGCATATACTAAAAATCAATTACTTGCAAGGTCTTTCAGAAACACAAAAAGTAAGAGACATGGGCCAGGCTGCCAATGAGCTTACCTGCTACCAGAGAAGATATCAAAATACTCCTAGAAAAAGGACACAGACTTAAAATATTGAATATGCTGCCAAATAAACATCTGACGGAGACAAGGAGTTCAATGAAAGACTATAGAAGAGATATTCCCATTGGTTGAGAGACGAGGAAAATTTTCATAGAAAATTTAAGGACTATAGTAAAGGTAAGCAAACTCCAAAACTGTAATGCAAAAGGTGATGGGTATTTGACAAACAAGGTCTGTTCAAAGAGACAGAAGCAAATATACAGTGAGTTCATGCATCCAGTTACAGTGAAAATTTCACGTAAAAGAATTACTCAGAGGAAAGGTTTAACTACTTTGTGGGGGGCTTAAGTAAAAAAAAACAAAAACAAAAAAAAACAAAAAAAAAAACAAAACAAAAAGAACTAGACTGTCTTAGATATCTATACTTGCTACTTTCAATTAAAATAACTAGCGTTCAAATCTTAGGAAAAATCCTTCTACACACACACACACACACACATTCCAGAATGCAATAACAGAATATGAAGTGGAAGAGACAGTCTCTTTTTCTATATTCTTCAGATTTCTGAATCTTACTTACTTACAATGAAACTTTCCCTTGACAGTCCAACTCATAGTCATGTCCTCCTTCCTCCCGAATCTTACCATTTGCTATCTCTATCCCCCATTTGGCAATTCTGTTTGACCTTATTTTGCCCTTTATCTTTTTATGAATATTATCTTCTTAGCCAAAATTTAATATAGCTTGAGAGCAGAGCAGGTACCATGTCTCATATTTTTTATGCCTTATACTTATTTTCATTTATTAATCTAATATTTCTGGTATTAGTGCCTCTGGGTCATGAGAAAGGTCATTTTATATACTCTGTAAAAAAAGGGGGGGGGGGAATTAAAAAAAAAACAAAAACAAAAAAAACCACATCCTCACTATCTACTAAATAATGTGAATAGAAGAATCAAAATATATGGGTCTGCTTCCATCCCAACCATATAAAGGCTTTTAAAATAAGCATTCTTTAAATGTTATCTCCCACCTTCTTTAGACTAAAAGATACAGACACATTTTAGTGCTAGTATTTAAATTTAATAGACCAGAGCTTTATAATTACTTTGGAGTGGGCCTGGGGAATAATTATACCACCATTTGGTGAATTTTCTTCTCAGATGACATCACCCTGAGTATTCAACCTCAGGGGGCTTTTAATATAGGGTAGTCATCTCAAGTTGCTATGACAGTTAGCTGTAGAAATTTTATTAAAACAGCTTAGACTCCAATATAAATTGTTCAGAATATCAGAAAATTCTGGACTTGGCACTGACTAAAGAACTATAAAACAATTTCATGTGAATATCAGTTATAAAAACATGACATATTTATTTTATTACTATTGGAGGTTAGGGTACACATTAAATAAATTTATTTTCCCTTGATCCAGGTAAGACCTATTGCACCAAAACACAGGAATCAGGTAGAGACAAAACTATCTTAATTAAAAAAAAATTCTTAAGCACACAATTGAAAGGAATAATACAATGAACCTCCATACCCCATTATCCAGCTTCAATATTCATCAATTCTTGGCCCTTATGCTTGATCTATATAGTTGCATCCATTTTCCCAACTCCTCATTGGATTATTTTGAAGCAAATCTCATACTGAGGATCTATTCATCCATAAATAGTGAAGTATATATCAATACAATATAAGGAATATTTTTAACATAACCATAATATCATTACCATACCTAAAGAAAAAAATAATAATTTCTTAATATCTGATGTCCCACATGTATGGTTAAATACATTCCATTTGGTCTTTATCCTTCCAATTGACCTTGATGGCTTTGGGAATAAATGCTATGGTTCTTCATGCTTTCAGTACATTTTTAAGTGGATTTTTAAGCACTTTGTATCACACAAGAAATTTACATAGGAATATTGAGGGACAATTAATCAGAAGAGAGGGCCACCTATCACGCATCAGGAATTAAAGATGACTTAGATATGCAAAAGCAACCAGGGGGCATTGTTTATAATCAAAGCAGCACCAGAATTTAAAGTGACAAATACCATTGGCAGCCGTAAAGCACTTACAACACTGATTCAATCTACAAATATTTTATTCAACAAAATGATTGCAAAATCAATGATTGCAAAATGATTGCAGTTTTCTTTACATATAAATATTATGGTCTCTTAAATTAAGGCTTTATCCAATGAGTACATAGAAATATTTTCCCACAGAAACGTGACTAGCTCTCTCACTCACTTCCTTGGGATATTATCTTTTCTTTTTTTTTAAGATTTTATTTATTTATTTGACAGAGAGAGAGAGACGGGCAGCGAGAGAGGGAACACAAGCAGGGGGAGTGGGAGAGGAACATTGTAGGCAGAGGAGGAGCCTGATGTGGGGCTGGATCCCAGAATGCCGGGATCGTGCCCTGAACCGAAGGTAGACGCTTAACGACTGAGCCACCCAGGCACCTCCCTTGGGATATTATCTTAAGTCACCTCTCAGCTGAGCTTTCTCTGACAACTCCGTAAAAAACTGCAATCCCACTATCATTTTTTTCACTATTTTTCAACAATTATTTATTTACTTATTTACTGTCTTTGCTCCCTACCCCACCCCAACTAGAGTATCCCATCGTTGAAAGCAGAAACTTTATTTTGTTTTGTCGTGGATATACTCCCAATACCTGGTGTATAGTACAGAATTAAGGAATATTATTTGTTTGTGTGAATGAATGAAATATATTTATTTGAATGAGATGCTATGGACAAATTAATTTCATACTGCTCTTTACAACTACTTGAGATTTATATCTGTTCCAGAGAAATAATATAATACAGAGAAAGATACTGAAGAAAGTTTGCAAATAAAGATTCCAGAAGCTTGGCTATTCACCCTGGCTTAGCCATATGCTACCTATGCAACTTGGGTAAATTTTTAATCTTTTAGGTATTGAGTTTTTCATTTTTAAGTGTAACCGCTCATTCCTCCAGAAGACCAGCAGTAAAACTTACTGATAAACCAAAGCTAACTTTATTATATTTAGTTGCAGTAAGAGATACCATGATGAAATCTTGGTAGTGTCCCAGATGCGAGAAGTCAGAGAAAAGAGAACATTTATGGGGTTTTAAGACGTGGGCTGTGTGGTTTCAGAGCAAGTCTTTCAAGGATTGAGATGGGGCAAATTTTATGATATACTACTTTTGGATTGCTTGGCCCATTTACATGAAGATCTTGAAAGAATTCTTGAGCACACTGATAGCCTTAATAAAAAAAAAATGTGTCAGTGGTTCAGTTTTACATCCTTAAACTAAGTATATTCTGGAATAAGCAACTACGTTATGTTTCACTTGTTGTCAATACTGGGAAAATAAAGTATGCTTGTATCCAGTATTTTTTGACACAAGGGTAAGAGTTTGTATTGGTTTCAATCCTCAAATATGAGAGCAATACTCCCTGCCCAGCTTACAGAGTGATAAGAATCAAATCAGATAATGTGTTCCAAAGGTTACAGAAAGGCATACTGCTATTATTATAAAGCTCAATACAGTAAGTATTTATTGAATTCTTATCATGCACAAGAAATAGTATTAGTCCCTGAAAATGATATTGAGACAAATAAGACTTTATCTTTAGAGAGTCCACAGTTTGGTCAGATGGTAAAAACCAATAATACAAATAACTGAACAAAAGTGAGAATAAGGTATGTGTTATAAGAAAATACAAAAAATGTGCTACAGGAGTTTAAACAGGAGATGTGTGTTGATAGGATTCAAGAACAGATTTGTGGGAGAGGGAACATTTGAGATGAGCTTTGAAGAAAAGACAGGATTTTGCCAGTTGCATATGGAAGCAGTTGAGACAAGTTCATGCTAGACAGGACATCTTGCACATGACACACTAAGGAACTGTTTGCACTAAAAAGCATTCTTTTTAGTCCAATACGTTTGGGAAAACTAGTCAAACTAAACAAGTTTCTCTCTTGCAGGCCATTGCAGGCTTTCATTTGTGAATATGTGTTGTCTTCCAAGGAGCGCACAGTATATGACCTCCCAGAACTTATGTAAAAGAACAACCCCCTCCTCCTATTTTAGAATATTTCATTGGGTTTGTTGCTACCAAACACGTTGTAGTTAACAGGGGAATGGAGAGAGGTAGTAAAGTCGGGGTATAGCATCTGGAGAGGAAAGGTCAGGGAACAACAAATAATTCTGCTCTCCTAGAGCTAAAAAAAATTCTTGAGTTCCAAAGTTTAAAAAGTCTTGAGGATCACAGAAGAGAATATATACTTAATATAGTAGCAAAGGGGAAACTATCAACAGAGTAGGCAGATATTATGAGTGAACAATGTGTGCATGGATCAGTTCATCAGCATTATGTCAGATATACTAGGATAGGAAGAAAATGGGAATTGGGAGGGCAGACTTCATTGTTCCACAGTACCGTAAATAAAAACTACGGACAGACATATCTTGTGGAGTGGCAATAAAAACAGAAATGAGAGTCAAGAAACAATAAGGTAAAATCTACAGAATATGGCATATGATAGGCTAGAAGAGGTGGAATAGAAGTCAAAGTTGATACTCACCTTGGTTCCTCGTAGAATTCTGGTACCAGTAGTGGGAAATCAGGAATATATTTGGAAGTGAATGGTTAGATAAGTGGATTAAAACAGTTTTCTGAATTGGTGAATTTCTTATTCTCCTTCTTTTAAAAAGAATGCTTTTTGTTAATATTTCAATATGTATCTCTATAAGGACAATACTCCCAAGAAATTGTATTTTTCCAGATTATAAAAGTTTCATGAATTCTTTCTATGAGAAATCTAATGCTATTAAAACATATTTTATGGGGCGCCTGGGTGGCACAGCGGTTAAGCGTCTGCCTTCGGCTCAGGGCGTGATCCTGGCGTTCTGGGATCGAGCCCCACATCAGGCTCCTCCGCTATGAGCCTGCTTCTTTGTCTCTATCTCTGTCAAATAAATAAATAAAATCTTTAAAAAAAAAAAAAACATATTTTATAAGTTAATAAAATATTCATTATATTTTCCATTATGCAGAACATATATTATGGTTATACCTTCTATACCTTATATGTATTAGAAAGTACTTTCAAATGCATCAAAGGAAATAGTTGTCATAATTTATCCAAACAAATTATCTTTGAAAGGAAAGTTTCAAATTAACAGAAACATACCTACTCAGATAATTAGTACTGTATAAATAAGTAAGCATTACACTGATTATGAAAGAGAACAAGACGGTAAGTTGAGAAAAAAGTAGCTTCTCAAGGGGGTGCTAAAGTCAGTACTGTAAAGGAAGTTTTAAACTCTGCCCAAATTGCTTAGACATTCTCCCCCAAATTGTCTTGCCTTAAAAATCATATGTTAATTCAGCCTAAAATGTCTCCATTTCATTTACATAACACAAGCCTTGTCACAGTGTGAAGTTACCTAAAATAGTTATTATGTCTTTGGGCGAAAATAGGCAGACAGCATTGGTGAGAAAAGTGTGTGAGTGCTTAGATCCCCTACCGAGACAGAGATTATATGTCTGGCTTCCTAAGTACCAGAAGCAAGATTGGATTAAAACCATGCCAGTGAAAACTCCCAGATGCATCTGGGTGGTATCCAAGATTCTTGCTCCCCAAATGTACCTGATTCCCAGGAGAAAGGAAGGAAGGAGATGGGGAAGTATGATTGTATTTTTCTTTATTCATTATTGAAAAGGCAAGCTTATCTGAGAAGATGGCACGAGGAAATGAAATACTCTTTCCATAGTTATGATTTGGACAGTTTTCTGTGACCTTGGGAAAGGTTTTCTGTCTCAAAATAACAATCTATATCTATAAAAATCTCATTCACTCAGCTTTGGAGATTTGTTTAATTAGTAAAGTGCTTTGAGACACTAAATAAAAGGTCCTAGACAAGTATGATGTGTTTTCCTTTTTAAGTCCATTTTGAAACCTCAGTGAAACTGTGTTAGAAGATTCTCTACATCCTGCAACCACAACAAAGATGAGCTACCTATACATCAAGGGAAAAGGGGAATATCCAGAAAGGATTTAAACGTACATGCCTTTAGGGATGCCTGGGTGGCTCGGTCAGTTAACTGTCTGACTCTTGATTTAGGCTCAGTCATGATCTCAGGGTCATCAGATCAAGCCCCACATCAGGCTCTTGCTAGCGTGGAGCCTTGCTTGAGATTCTCTCTGTTCCTCTCCCTCTGCCCCTCTCCCCCACTCACAAACTTTCTCTCTTACACGCACTCTCTCTCAAAAAACAAACAAACAAACAAACAAACAAACAAATGCCTTTAAAAAGTACATGGGGGAAAAAAGTACTTGGGAATACAGAATTAAAAGGTGGGGGCAAGAAGGGGATAAAGATAAAGTGGCTATGCTCATAATGACCTGTTCCTGAAAGGAATAGGTAAAACACAGAGAGTTTGTAGGGCAGTAAAATTATTCTCTATGATACTGTAATGACTGATGAAAGACATTATGCATTTGTCCAAACCCATAGAACTTCATAGCATCTTGATGTATGCAAATATTTTTAAAACAATCGTTTAGGAGATCAGAATATCTCAGGAAGGAATTCAGACTGTAAAAAGAAAACCTAACTGTATTAAAACTGTATTAAACAACCTCATTGAAGAGGATGGGGGGAAAGGTGCTGATCTAAGTAACTTGGGAAAGGAGTGGAATCTGTAAGACTAAAGGCAAAAGTAACTACACAAGCACTGTAGTCAGTTGATAATGTTCTTTCCACTGGGATTATGGGTTAACAATTCTGATATTAGTATACATGTGCACTGGAATAGAACAATTAAGTAAGGTTTCTCACTGTTGGAATGTGGTTTACAGTTAAGTATAAGAGGCTAGAATGGCCATGGGTTATAGATTAGAGTTGAAGACATCAGTATGAACTCAGATTTGGCTTACTATAGATACACATTGTTACATACAGAAATATTTATAGAAATATATATATATGTATGTATATATATGGATTAATATAAACATATATTTTTTACTTGGTCATTTGAGAGGGACTGAAAGAAACAACACCCCAATAGCAAAGAGCACACCTAAAATCCAGACCTTGGTCTCTAATACTGTTCTCCAATAAAGGAACCAGGATTCTTGGAGAAATGGTTGATTCTATAATTGAAGCAGGAGACATACAAGATGAGCCTTGTGCATCTTATAGTGCCAGGCTCAAACACACATACACACACACATACTCTCTCACGCACACACATGATACAGAATGGCAAAGGAGTATAACGGCCAACTGAAAAAGTTCCAAATGGCCAAATCTGGAACAATTTGATCAACCAAAGAAATTAGTTACTATTATGTTATAATTCAAAGTAAAAAATAAGTATCTATGAGTCAATACTGACATATACAAATACACACATACATATACACATACATATAAGATAAATACTATTACAGAATTCAAAATAATCAAGCAGCTCTTCATAGTCATCTTTATTTTTTTTTTCTTGTAACACAGAGAAGAATTTAAATAAACATTTGTTAAACTTTAGATCCAGAAGTGCCAGAGATAGAGGCCTGAATATCACATATGAAAACAGTCCTCTTTAATCATATTGCATATGTAACTCAATTATTCACTTACTTTATCATATCCTGGGATAAAATTTAAATATACTAACAGGTAATTTTTTTATTCCCGAATAAAACTTGCCTTTGAAGCCAAGGCATTTCAAGCTTATTGTCTCAGAAAAGGACCCACATAGCCAAAACCAGAAAGCAAGGTGCCAATTTGTTGGCTTTTGAGTTTCTAAGTAGACTTCTGAAATTCATGAAAGAAACAATAATGTAGAAAGGCAAATATTTTTAATCTTAAAAGCTATACTTTTGGAGAAAGAGTAAGGATTGCATTCTAAAACTTACTTGAGATGTCAAATGCAAATTTCCAAAGAAAAATAAAGGTATAAATTCAGTACATACGTAGAAGATTGGAAAAGGACAATTGCGTTAATGTAGTTTCATCACTTGTAGTAAATACATGACTCTGGCAGGGGATATTAATAATAGGGGAGGTTATGCATGTGTGAGGACACATGAGAAATCTCTGTACATTCCCCTCAATTTTGCTATGAAACTTAAACTGCTCTAAAAAAAAAAGATTCTAAATTTAAAAAAAAAAGAAAAAGAAAGAAAGAAAGAAAGAAAGAAAGAAAGAAAGAAAGAAAGAAGAGAAAGAAAGAAAAGAAAAAGACTGGATGAAAATTCATGTTTAGCCCACTTCCAGAATTTGATCAGTGGAGGAAGATCTGAAAGAAGAGAAATGAACTGCTGGAAAGATGGCCCTGTCCACTAGGCACTAATATCAATTGTTGGGGGGAAGGAGTCATGGGAACAAATGGTGGTTGAACACAACAGAACCCACAGGGGACTTTTCTATCCAGATCCCTGGGTGATAAAAGGGTATTTTAGACAAAAAAAAAAAAAAATTGAAGTAGATCCTTAAGTCTTCTGCAACTCACGGACAATTGGAGGCGCATTCAGAAGTTTCCCCTAATATCAAGAGATGTTATAAGAGAGAAGGAACTTCTCCAGGTATAAATGTACTCATCTGTCAATACTGACAACTGGGAAGGTGGTGATATTGGTCAGCCTGAGAAAAGTCACATAGTCCAAATGGAATCTTTTTTGATAATAAAAGCGATATGGTTCACAGGGATAATAAGCAGACCAAAAATGTTTTCCAGAATTATATTGTGAATTTTATGAACAGGACCTAAGTCTTAAAATTCTTAGTATAATGTTATACACTAGACAGACAGTGATCAATCAATACTCAGGGAATAGGAGTGCTGGGGTGGGTCAATCAGTGAAGAGTCCGACTCTTGATATCAGCTTATGTCATGATCTCAGGGTTTGGTACTGAGCCCCGCATAGGACTCTGTCCTCAGTTCAGAGTCTGCTTGTCCCTCTCCCTCTGCCCCTCCCTGCTCAAATAAATAAATAAATAAAATCTTTTAAAAAAATAATCAGGAAATGATCACAACCTACATAATATATGTTTTTAATCAATAAAGAGTGTAATTTCTGTTATTGCTTAGAATTTATATAAAAGTACATTTGTGGGACACCTGGATGGCTCAATCGATTAAGCATCAGACTTTTGATTTTGGCTCAGGTCAGGATCTCAAGTTTGTGAGATTGAGCCCCATATCAGGCTCCCATGCTGGATGTGGAGCCTGCTTAATATTCTCTCTCTTTCTCTCCCTCTGCCCCCCTCCCTCTTTGTCGCCCTCTCTAAAAACAAAACAGAAACAAAAACAAAATTAGTATCATGGAAAAAGTGGTCCCCTCTTACCTCTCTGACAGAAAATACAACTCGCACCTTTACTCTGTACCCCAGCTATTTCTTGAATGCATCCAGCATGGTCTTATTTTAGGGAATACGTTCTTGCTAATTCCCCAACCTGGAATACTCTTACTCCATATCGGCAATACTCTTTTCCTTGAATGAAATCTCTGATCCAATGTCACTTTATCAGAAAGGCTTTACCAAGTTTATCTAAAAAGTAAACACACACACACACACACACACACACACACACACACACACACACTTCCAGTCTCATTCTCATTATTCTGCTTTATCTTCACCTATAGCTCTAATTACTACTTTATAAAATATATACTTATTCATTCATTATTTGTCTCCTGCCATCACAATGTAAGCTCTAAAAGAGGAAATTTTGTCCGAAAAGCTCACACCTATATTTCTAATTCTTATAACAGTGCCTGGCATATAAGCATTCAATAACTATTTGGCAAATGAAGGAATACAATTTTCAAGGGACAGCCAAGACTTTTCTATATTAGAACTTAATTGTATAAATCATTTCTTGAAATAAGTCTCATACCAGCTGGAGCTTCCTAATATTTTTCACTATACAGTTTCTTATTGTTAATGCTTTTATTTTAATAGAATGTGACTTGCTGTAGAACAATCTTTTATATTAATTTTTCAACACACCTGAAAATGACCATTTGCTTGTATCTGGGCTAATTTCATTATTTTTTGCACATAGCTTTCTCATCAAATCCAGGTTGTGTGATAATCATTGCATTAAAGAAAAAATGTATCTTTCAAATTCAGGCTGCAAATAAAATAGGTACAAAACTAACTTTGTTAGAACTAAAAGGGGGAAAGTTAACAATTATAAGCCCCATTGGTTCTTAACCAATTGGTATCTTTATCTGGAAATCTTAGCCTCCATCTTCAGAATCCCTTACCTTAGGCTATCAAGGAAGCCTATTTCTCGTGCATTTGTTTTTAATAGCTATGTGTCCATCAGAGCACACAATCTCAGGTCCTGTCTAGGCTACACATTCTTGTAATTAATTCTCTTGATTATCTTTGGTGGCATACCATCTGCACACCTGGAAACAGTCTCTTCTCAGGCTCTGCTGTCCTTCATTAAACTCCATTTAAATGGGAGACTTACAGGCAGGGGAATTGCCCAACTCATTTAGCATGCCTCTGATTGACTTTTTTCAGATCTTCTCTGAAAGACTGGCCAATATATTACTCTTGAGAAGCCAAAGTCTCTCAAACAAATGGTCTCAAGCAACGTGCTATCAGTTTTCAAGCCCTGTCATATAAGTAACAGAGGGTAGTACACATAGCTTCCTTCACACAAGTGGATATAAAGAGATGAAGCTGTTCTATGTGAGGGAAAGTTTAATAATGCTGCACCATAAAATTATCATTTCTGGAAAAAAAATGGGAGATACTTTTTAATTTGTGCCAGATACATCAAGGCCCTCCCCTAAATACCAGCTAGATGCTGTGGTGGGGTAGAGAGGAAATATTTTTTTAATACAATACTGGGCATGTAGAAGATAATGGAAACCTTCACTTCTTTCCTACAGCTACTTTCAGCAGTAAGAATGAGCAAACAAACAAACAAAATAAATTGAGCTGTAAATTCTGATCTGGAGTGATGAATAGTAAGCAAAAGAGGATTCTCTGAAGCAATACCCATGCCACACCTGTTATTTGGAGACTGACTATGACTCAGGAGCCAGAGTGGTTGTAAACCAAAGACTTCTGTTTTAAATTCTGAACTCTTAAAGGAAGCTAAAGTATTCAAACTTTAGTAGTACCTTTAGATTCTGAAAGAGAAGTAAATGCAAATTCTTGAGACGAAATTCCGTATTTAGATCTTCAAGACTTTTGCAGAATAAGATCAAACACAAATGAGATCATAATCAAATGATTTATCAAATATTCAAGTTAACAAACCAGAATGAGAGGCAATTTGTAGAAATAACAAGCTTTAAATTTAGAAAACCCAAGGTTCTCAAATATTGCACTTATCTGGATGACTATGATATAGGAAAGGTTTAAAGAAATAAAAGGTTGAATCATGAAAATGAGCAAGCAATGGGGAATTTTAAAATGCCCAGGTTAGAAAGGGCAAAATAAAACGTTTAGAAGAAAAAAATCTAATTTTTGAATTAAAAAAATGTAATGAAGAGTAAAATACAAAATAGGCATAGGCATAGCTGATAAGAGAATTAATAAACTTGCATTGTTTAGGAAATGTGATTGAGATACTGATTAACTTCAGACTTTCTTTACTATCTTATGCATGGTAAAATTTCAAAATGTCAATCATTAAAACAGTGGACATAGAAAGTATAATTTTTAAACACATAAGATCAATATTTTATGATTCACTTTTAAAAAATATATCTAGCTTATAAGATATTCACTGCTTATAAGAAGCAATTACATCATAAGGAAATAAAATGGTTGAAAGTAAAATAAAACGGGAAAAATTTATATATAAAGCCATAGAAAATTTAAACAAGATTCTTAATTTGCATGAATGTACTAAAATGGTCTCAAAACATTTAAGCAAAAATTAATAAAACTCAGCTGTCAAATGTGTCCTTTTCTCAATCATTGGTAGGTTAAACAGATCAAAAAATAGCATACCTATAGACTATTTGAAAGATTAATTAAGTATGATTTAATGAACATTTTTTTCCTCTTTTCACCCAGCAATTTTAGGATGTACATAACCTGTCAGGCACAAACACATTTACAAAAACTGACCATGTAATTCACCAAAAGAAATGAATAGTGGTTTCAAAACCTGCCTACAGATGTTTCAACACACCTGCCATTGAAATGTGAGTTCTATGTCACGTGTCCTAGATCTGGGAGTGGTTTTAACTGCTTGGGCCAATGGAGTACAACAGAAATGACACTATGTGACTTTGAAGGCTAAATTATAAAATGACGTGCCAATTCTTCCTTATTTGCTCTTGGAGCCCTGAGCATGAAGATAAGAAGTCCAATTACTCTCAGGACACCAATCTGGGAAAGTCAGAGTTAGTCCTCTTGTCAACCATCCCAGCTAAGCATCATCCTTCAGTCATACTTGCCAAAGCACCAGATATGTAAATAAAGCCATCTTTGACCCTCCAGACCAGCCCATTCAGTGATGTCACATGGAGCAAAAGAATCACTCAGATAAGCTCTACCTAAAATTCTGAACTACTGAATTCAATAGGTAAGTGAAACAGTAAGTCCTAGCAAATTTTGAAGAATATGAATTATATAAACCACATTTTCTGATCTCAGTGGAATAGAGTTTAAAGTCAGTAACAGAAAGATAAATTGAACAATTCTCTTATGTTTAGGACATTAAAACTAAATAACATATAGAGAAAAGAAAAAAATTAAGATAAAAAATTTAACAATGCTTACTATTGTTCATTGATTACAATTCTACATATGAAATATGTGGTATAAACCAAAAGTAATAATTTAAGTAAAATGTATAGTCTTGAGTATTTATATTAGAAAAGAAGAACATATGAAAACATTGAAAAAATTAGCTAAACATGCAATTTAAGAATTAACAAAGAAACCTAAGAATAAAACCAAAGGCATCTATACTTGGCTGAAAACAAATATTTAGTTACTCAGACTTAATCACATTACCTATATAAGTCTCCTTCCACAATTCAGGGTTATCATCTTCAACTAATCTTTTTATTATCTTCATAAAGTCCTGAATGAAATATTTGTTTTTGGCCCGGTTTCACCAAATTAACCATCAAGTCAAGGTTCAGTACAGGTTAGGAGTTCCCTTGTAGAATTACTATAAATGTACAGCATACTGTTGTCTGCATAATGTTTACTTAAGTGACATTATTCTTTTATGTTTTATCACTTCCTTATCATTTTTCTTCTCATTGCAGTTATCTTTTGATGCTTGAGGTCTTTCCAAGAATCTGTAAGGTTTTTTTTTAAGCTACAATGGTATTCTACATGATACCAAAACTTACTTCGTAAATTCTTACTGATTCATACATAAAGTAAAAATTTAAAGGATAATATTATTCTCTTAATATTTTTACACATTATCTTTAAGAAATATGAGTAAAATCAATAAATACAATTTACTCTTGAACAACACAAGGGTTAGAGTGCTGACCCCACACAGTCAAAAATCTAAGTAGAACTTTTGACTCCCCCAAAACTTAACTACTAATAGCTTACTGTTGACCACAAGCCATACTGATAACATAAACAGTCAATTAATACATATTTTGTATGTTATATGTATTATATACTGTATTCTTACAATAAAGTAAGCTAGAGAAAAGAAAATGTTACTACGAAAATCATAAGGAAGAGAAAACACATTTACATGGCTGTGCCATATTTATCGAAAAAAATTTGTAAGTAGACCTATGCAGTTCAAACGCATGTTGTTCAAGGGCCACATATACTACAATCCAATATGCTTTGCCATATGCTGCATTAATCCACAGTATTTTCTGAAGTAAAGATTCATTTTTAGCACACAAATATACCTTCTGTCTGTGCTGAAGTGTTTTAGCTCAAGCAAACAACTCAGTACATCTCGTCCCTTTGGCATTGTCTATAAACAATACTGCACCATCTTAAGTTCTTTGTTCTTCCCAGGTCCAAACTTTATTTCCTTTGATTACATAATAAACTAGAGATAAGATCTCCATCTGATAGCAATCCTGCTTTAATAAACACTAATTGATGATGAGAAAATGAATCAGTAATACAGCACAATAATTGTCAAGAACTTCCTTTGGTTGATTTTATATTGGGAAATAATTTTCATTATCATCTTTATTTATATCTTAAAAGATGAACACATACTGATAATTTTAAGACTAAACTTCTCATCTCATTGACAAGTCAGGAATGAAAATCAGAAATATGTTCAGCGATTAGTTCCCTCTTGTCCCACAAGATTCCTATTTTCCCCATCAGTTGGGATAATCTCTGATTGCCCCCTGGGTCAACACTCATTTCCTGCTCCTTAACCAATTCATAATAATAATATTGAAGACTATTAACCACTTACTACATGACAGGTATTGGTCTAAGAGTTTTACATATATTTGCTCTTTTACTCCTCACGATGTCACGAAGAAGTAGGTGCTATTCTCATTTCTAATTTTGAAATGGAGAAACTAAGACACTGAAAGATTAAGTGACTTGTACAATGCTACAGTTAATAAGCGAGGGAGCCTGGATTAACATGAAAAGGCCAATCCTTTATGTACCTATTATATCAGGATAAAAAGAGAAAGAATAAAGTTCCAGAGTTGTGTGACAACGGCATTATAAGCGGTGGTGCAAACCTGGAAAGAGACTGGTTAGGAACGCTTACATTCTTTTCCTCCCTCTCTCTTCTCGTGATTTTATCCCCACTCTTTTGCTCCCTTATTTGGTTCTAATGCTGATAGAGCAACCAATGCCTCCTCCTGAAATGGACTCTGTAACATTCCGACAATCTGGACAACAAATACATTCATGATCAGATCATACAACCAAAGGGCCCCTTGTCATTTTTCATAAGAATGAGTGTTTCTGCTTATCATTCAGTCATCAGACTTGCCATGCTGAGCTAGGACCAAGGAGAAAGAGAAAAAACAAAACAAAACAATAAAAGGCATGGTTCTTACCAGCAAAAGGCACAAAACAATTGGTTACCCAAAGCATTTTGGCAGTGAGAGGATGACTAGAAATGTTTCAAAGTAATGCATAAATGGGTATAAGTGAGCACATTGTTAAAAGAGCAAAACCACACAAAAGAAATATAAGATTAATTTCTTATAATGAAATGGCATCAAAAAAGGAAGGTTTCCTGGAAAATGGAGTTCAGAAGCAGGTTTTAAAGATATGGCAGGGGAGGCGGAGGGATGGTTACTAGTAACAGGCTGCTCCTCTCCTGACGATTGTCATGGCTGGATTATCTCAAATGTGTGATGCACAATGGGCTCGCTGAAAAGTGTAATGCTTCAGAATCCTGTCATTAGATACCCTTTCCCTTATGCCCTGTTGCCTGAGCACTTCATCCATTACACATGTTCCATGGGATTGAAAACAGAGCTCTGCTTTCTGGAATGACAATTGTTATAAACCTGCACCATCCTCAAAACATTTAAAATCTGGAGGATTCCTTCAGAGCAGAGCAGAGAAATACAAGTGCCATTTATCTTCTGCCCTTGCTCTCCAAACTCTCTTGAAGAAAATTATTTCATTGTGTACTTTCTCAGGGAGAAACTAAAATTCTAAGATGTAAGGGCCTTAAGGGTTAGTAGCGGGAACCTAGAGCCGGCAAGAAGAAAATTAAAGTACGAGAAAGGGGGAAGAATTTATAATGAAAAGAGTCAGAAAAGAGGGCTTACATAAAAAGTTCAAGGCAGAATCCTACATGCCAAACATTCTAAACTTTAAGAATTTTAGAAACTTTATTTCCTTCAGAGATTCTTTATATTTAAAGGTGTCATAGAAAGCACAGATCCTTTTCAGCCTCCCCACTTCCGCTCGTCTTTCCGCCGGACCTTTTGCAAAGTGAAAAGCTGACGGTCAGAATAAGTGGATTCAGCAGCTGCCGCACTATGCTTTGATTTGGGGGAAAGGGAGGGCTTGATACCTGGCCTTTGGCCTTGCAGATTGGGTTATATGCAGCAGCTCTGACCTTCCACTTTGCAGCGGTGGGAAGCCATGTGTTGTGTTGTTCCTTTTCTTGGTTGATTTTTGTCTAGTTGCTCTGACATCTCAAGAGGTGGCTCCTGGGAAGATCAGTAACTAACTAGTAGATAAATCTCTACTAAAATATGAACAAATAAATGGTCCCGACTTTTCAAAAATATAGAATACAGATCCATTCTTTCTCTCTTTCTCCACTGTCCTCTCTCTCCCATTCTCTCTCCTCTTCTAAATAACCTGTGGTATTCCAAGAAATCCTTGTTACACCAAAAGATTCACCCAGTCAAAAATTGTCGATGGAATTAAGTCACCATTCTTATATCCCTCACACACTCCTGCCACATCTGCTCTCTCTCTCTCTTTTTTTTTAAAGATTTTATTTATTTATTTGACAGAGAGAGAGAGACAGCCAGCGAGAGAGGGAACACAAGCAGGGGGAGTGGGAGAGAAAGAAGCAGGCTCATAGCGGAGGAGCCTGATGTGGGGCTCGATCCCATAATGCTGGGATCACGCCCTGAGCCGAAGGTAGACACCTAACCGCTGTGCCACCCAGGTGCCCCAACACATCTGCTCTCTTGATCACTAAGCTAAGAGGACATAGGCAGTTATGCAGAGAAAACACTTTAGCATATTCCCACAAACACCAATTGCTATCACATATATTATATTTAATTCTGTAGGACACACAAAGACATCATTACTCATTTAGGAAATGTTGTTTCATGTTTCTTGCCTAAGAGTAGATGTGCTATATTTCTATAATTTAGCAGAGAAACATATATGAGGGTTCCTTTAAGGTTCTGTAGGACCTGACATTTTGAAATAGAGGGATATGACTCAGAGTAGTGTCTATCTCTTCCTCAAGGATATACCTCAGATCCCAAATAGTTTGAATATCACTAAATCATCATTCGATGAGGGAATAAATGATAGCATTAGAAGACAAAGTGACAATTCTGGATAATGAGTACTATTTAAGTTGACAGTCAAAGAATTAATTGAAATAGCCATCATCACATCAAAGGAATCAGTGACAATGGCTTTTGCTTGGCATGATCTGACATTATATTCATTGCAAAATTATGAGGACTTCGTGATATATATATATATATTCATAGTCCATGGTGGCATCAGAAGTTACCTTAGAGTTTATCTACTGCCATCTTTGTTATAGATTTACAATGCAAAAGACTACCCATGCATTTGTCTCTCCCATTTTACCTCAGTTATAGAAATACTCAGTTTTTTACTGAATTATTTTCTCCTCCAAGATATTATAAAGAGAATTTTAAATGAAGTTTAAATTTTCTAGAAATTAATTTTGCAGAGAGGGGAAGAAAATCTAACACTTCCAAAATTTTGCAATGCTTTTTTTTTTTTAATCAAAGGTGGTGATATTGGCACCATTTGTTGTCCCAACATGTTCCTCACAAAGATAGCCAATTCTGTTTACTCTTTCAGTTGTCCAACTTTTAAGTGGAAGAGAAACTAGCATTTATTAAGTAGCTTACTACAACATATACTAGGTATCCTACCAACATTCTCATTTTATCTTTCCAGTAATTCAATGATGTAGGTAGCTCATCCAATTCCCAGATGATAAAACTGTAGCACAAAGAGGCCAGAGTCATAAATTAAGAAGTAGTAGTGCTAGAATTTAGTATCAGGTGTGCCTAACTTCAAAATCCATACTTTTCTTCTCTTTGTGTATAAAAAATTCTGGAAGAAAATATTTACCCCAACAAAGACTATAAATCATTCTAATCAAATATAAGTTGGAAATGGTAAAAGAACTCCTTCTCAAACAAAAGAAACTATCTATAAAGAGATAATGGAAATTGATGATTATGAAGTGAACTTCTGATTGAGAGAATTATGCAAATTGCATATTTGCATTAAGCCTTCTAGAAAACATTCAGCAAATATTTATTGAATGATTATTTGGAGGAACTAGAAATAGTATGCTTAGTCTTTCTTTGGTAAGTGATCACGATTTAACAAGAAAAATACTGGCTAAAGATAATATGGTAAATTATATTATTGTAAGTTATTCACTTTCTCTCTCACTGTAAAGGGATTATACACCTCTGCTTCATTGAATTGCGATTGGTTATATGACATGCTTTGGCCATTGGGACGTGAGTATATATGACATATACCATATTCAAACAAAACATTTAAATGTAAATTCATGGTTTGACATGGTCTGATTAATGAAGTGATTGAAAATAATATATCTATAATAGCAGTACTCATTATTTTTCCTGCTCATGATCAACGAATGTAAAAAACATACCCACCAAGAATAGTAGCTCAGGAATACCAAAGTTCACATGTTGATAAGGAGGCATACTCCTCTTGTGAGGTATACCAGATTCCAATGAATAATTTGCATATTGTAAAAAGCATCTTCTTATTCTCAAGAGATATACGCCCAAAGGAGAATATGGGGAATTATATTTCTCTCTGCCAAATATTCAGATTGTTATTCCTGTAGTAACCCTCTCTGGGAAACGGGTACACATCCTCATAGTGTAGAATTCAGAAATCCCCAGGTGACTTGTTTGAGCCCATGAAATGTGAACAAAGTTACATGTGACATTTGCACACATGAACTTTAACAGCCAGTTTGTGGTTTCCCTGTCTGTTTTACCTATACCACGAAACTTGAAATTCTCAGAATAGACACTGCTTTGTAATCTCAGGTTCTAGAGCAAAGAAAATGTGGAGCAAAGGCACAGATGACTCATGATAGACATGTATTTCTTGCATGAGTAAGAAATTTGTGACTTTAAGCCCTGAGAATTGGGGTCATTTGTCATTGTGGCATAGCCAAGTTTATTCTAACATAAGGAACATTTCATTCTTTCTTAATAATCACTAATTTAGTGGGACTTCATAGCATCCAAGCACTGTTCTCTCTATATTGTTTCTCTTAATTGACTTTTTGAAAGGTACTAAGCAAAAAATAATTCAAGATTGGGGCATTGGGGCACCAGGGTGGCTCAGTCAGTTAAGCAACCAACTCCTGGCTTTAGCTTAAGTCATGATCTCAGGATCCTGAGATCAAGCCCCATGTTGGTCTCTGAGCTCAGTAGGAAGTCTGTTTGAGATTCTCTCCCTCTTCCTCTGCCTTTCTGTCTCTCTCTCTCAAAAAAAAAAAAAAATCTTAAAAAAGGGTATTTCAAGATTATATCCTGAAAAGTACCTCTGGTGCATATACATCAAATAATTATTTTATTGTTGATTTTAATTTTAACAATTAGTTAATGTGGCGTTAGAATTTATATCCTCTAAGGACAATTAAGGAGACTAACAAAAATGCCTAAAAAGAAGAGATAACCCAAGGAAATGCCCATATCTATCATTTTCTTAAAAAGTAATTATAGGCAGTCCCTGATCAAAGCAGTGGGTGATAGAAAATAGATAGATAGATAGATAGATAGATAGATAGATAGATAGATAATAGATAGATATGGATATCCAGAATTCTGTTCCTAAATCAAGACCTGTCTAATTTTAACTTGGAGAGAGATTTCAGTAGCTATAGCTGAATGTAATTTACAATGAACAATTTTTTTTGTTTTGTTTTGTTTTCAATAAAACACCAATAGCTTCAAGTAAAAAAAAAGCTTCCCATTAAAAATCCAATATAAAATTATTCCAAAACATACCTCTAGACTGCTATATGTGAGAGTATTATTTATAGACCAGTTAAAATAAAACACCTACCACTGATGATGACTTTGGTTATAAAGTAATTTATCTAGAAGCCTTCTCTCTTCCAAGATGAGATAGCAGAGTCACTTCTTTATTAAGGCTACTCCTAAAATATAATGCTAAAATCATGCCATCTTTATTATGAGAGAGTATCTGGCTAACTCTTCAACCCTGAAGATGGAAATGCTTCCAGATCATCTGAACATGAAATCAAATTATTGAGGAAATGTTAAAGAGGCAGGAAGGGGAACTAAAATGCACTTCTTTTCAATCACTTTGGAAATTATTTTCTGAAGCACAGAGACCATTCTTACAAACATTCTCTTGGCTTAGATGCAAGGTCTATATTAATAGTTAAATATAACAAATTTCTAACCACGGAGTCAGAAGCCAAAGAAAGGCCATTAAACTGCAATATCATATTATTATCATATTATTCCTGTATTACTCTCAGCATTTCATACAAAAGAGTACAGGTTTTATTAGGCATCTCTAGTGGAAGTGATAGGCCTCCCTGAATTCAATAGCTCCCCACACTGAATACTGAGCTAAATATAAGCTTAAAATTTGTTAAGAATATCAGTAGCCCATGTTTTAGGTTGAATAACCTTTGTATCAATGTATTTATAATTTAGAAAATAATGGGTTGTTCCAGGCCCAGTGAGGCAGTATCATACCCATAGAACTAGTAAAGGTAAACAAGTTAACAAAATTGGAACTCAGCATTTCATAGTCACCTTTAAATACTCATGGTGCAAGAAGTCTTTCCCGGGTGGCATTTAGCTATTGATGACTGCACTTCACCATCATGCTGCTTATTTCTAAATATATTAATTTCAGCTTGACATTTGCTTTATGAACATTTGATTCTCAGAGTTAAGAAAACAGCTTAACTAGGAGAATAGATATGCAAAATTAAAGGTTATTTATATAATCACTAACACAGTGATGTTTAAGACTCTTGGAACTGCTGTGAAATTTTAGGGTTATGATATCATGCCATACACTTTGAAAAATTAATTCAAATTAATTTGGAAATGAGCACTTTCATATCCACTGAAAATTTCATTAACAATAGAAATATGGCATTATAATCAAAGAAATGGTAAAACACTAGAAAGATATCTACAGAGGTTAAAATTGGGTCCTTTTTTAAAATATCTTCATTAAAGTTCTAAAAGTAATAATGAACAGATTATTCAAATGTACAAATATTAAGAAAGAATAATAATAGTCATTAGAAAATAATTGTAGTTACTTAAAAATTAAATATAAAAAGTAGATTAATTTTAAATGACAAAGACCCTGGAAATAGATATAGATATTAGAAAAAGAGAGAAGATAACGGATCTGGAAAGCAAGAATGTAAATAAATAAATCTATACTATTATGTAAAAATCTCAATATTATCTGGAAAGACGCTCTGTTACAACAGGAAAGTTAAGACTTTCTACACCGAACAAGATCTCAGCTATCTGCCCCATTGGACATTGCCCTGCATTAGGCAATGAAGATTATTCAACAATTTTTACATAAATGGAGGATAACAAAAGGCAGCTATAAGCCACGCTTTAATGCCAAGGTATCAAAACTAGTACACATAATTTTTGAAGTCTGGTGGAAAGAGAACCAATCGTTCAATACTCTAGGGCAGACAAATTATCCATGAGTCTCCTACTCCATATATTACAATCAATCAGTAATTAATCCCCTCCAATTCAAATCATACACTTTGTGCTGATTCTCAGGGCTTCTAATGCAAGCAGGACTGTAAACTATCTCTT
The DNA here is from genome assembly GCF_017311325.1 of Ursus maritimus. Classification (NCBI taxonomy): domain Eukaryota; kingdom Metazoa; phylum Chordata; class Mammalia; order Carnivora; family Ursidae; genus Ursus; species Ursus maritimus. The sequence goes on along the minus strand of NW_024425563.1, from coordinate 62,297,433 downwards.
CCTCATCTCTCAGCTGCCATATGTAGCTACACCAGAACTGAAGCCACTATAATCTAACATATTCCCTCAAAATGGTACATAGTCTATCAGCTTTCCTTATTATCCAGAGTCACTGTGTGCCAGGGCAGAGATGGAAGGAATTGTTGGAGAAGCTGCTCTGAATACACCGACTGAGAAGCACTAGGGCCTTGACTACCAGAGTTCTAAAACTTTCTTGGCAGAATATTCTAATGTGTTAACCAGTAGTTAATCACAGTGTTCAATTTACCAAGACTCTATCATGGAGTAAAAATCCACATACCCAATGTGGCCATAAAGTGTTTCTTGGAGGGCCCAGAAGAAATGTCATTAGAGGAGCATTTTTTATTTTAATTACGGAATGAAGGTAAGTTTCAATGTGTATAAATGAATGATCTTTTCTCTGAGGCTAAACGAAGCAATTAAGAAATGACAATCCCATCAAATGGACCAATGGCTTTCTGATCTTTAAATTCAGGACACAGAGAAGGAAGAGTAACTAATTTCAACTGAAAAGACACCATCCGAAAGATGATCAGATTATGTTCCAACTATTAATAGGCAAGAGTCAAAGGTGATAAGGCAAAAAAACACAACTGCAGTTCTGCCTGCATAAACTCTTTTCCAGCTTTTCCAGATAACAGAGAGAGTGTAAAAAGGTTAATGCTAATGACATTCACCATTGAAAAATGAGCTTAGATGCTTCCTCTGCTACAAACTCTTCCCTTTGGGATAATCGTAATAGATAGTTGTTCCCTGTGGTTAAACAATTGGGGAATTACTAAAACAATTTGCAGTAAACAGACATTTATAATGTAGAAACACATGAAAGGAAATAAGCTGACATTTCAAAGGCATTCTACAGGAGGAATCTTGCAGATATCACAATGAAAGTATTGTTTTGGCACAACAAACTAGAACTGCAAAAATGATCCAATCTAAGATACATGTTTTCCTTCTTTAAAAATCTTCCATGGGGGCACCTGGGTGACTCAGTAGGTTAAGTGGCCAACTCATGATTTCTGCTCAGATCATGAGCTCAGGGTCCTGGGGTCAAGTCCCAAGATGGGAGTGGAGAATCTGCTTGAGAATTCTCTCTCTCCCTCTGCCCTTCCCACCGATTCATGCACATGTGTGGGCTTTCTTTCTTTCAAAATAGATAAATAAATCTTTAAAAAATAAATAAATATTTATTTTAAAAATCCTCTATGGATAATGTTTGTTTCATGGGTTTTATCAGTATATTTTGAAATTAATATTTTAATATCTAGTATTCCCAATGTGCTAAGGCCAAATCAGTTATCAATTAGTTATGCTTCAGTAAATACCAGGAAAAGTAAGGTTGTAAAAAGTAGCCATATTTCAAAGATTTACAAGAAAGTCAAGATGGTTCTACTATTAGTCAGAATTTTATAACGACTTTTCTTTCTAGGGCTCCATATAACTTCTATAATTTGTTTCTGCATACATATTTTCGTTAATTGTATGTCTCTTCTACCAGATTACAATCATTTCTGAGTAACAGATTTGTCTTTGTATCTTCACTATCTATCCCAGTACTTGACATATTGTAGATGTTAAAAACATGTTTTCTGAATAAACAAACTGGAGGAATCCTGTTCTCTGGAACATGTCCCATCTTCTCAAGGACTTCCACTTCTACATTAACCCTCTTCTCTTTACTTTTTCAATTTCTTCCTCCCTATTGTGTCTCTAACTTTTCTGAATCCTTCCTTGACCCTACATACCACTCCAACTATTACCCCATGCTTCTCCTCTTTGTTACATCAAGACATCTCCAAAAGAACTTATTTCTATTTCCTGTTATCACTTTGCCCCCTCCCATTTATTCTTCCATTCACTCCAAACTGACTTCCTGCCATTGCAAAGACAGTCTTGATGAGGTCTCTAATGGCTTCTATGTTGCAAATCCAAGGGATGCTTCCCTCTCTGTTTCTACTCAAAACTCTCAAATGAATTTTATATAGCTAATCATTCACTCCTTGATTCATATTTATTTTTCACTATTCATCCTCGGCCCTCTTTTCTTCTCTACTTTCTCTCAATCATCTCATTTATTTCCAACTCTTAAAATATTACCCACATTATTCACTTTCAAATATGTATCATCACATACTGATGACCCTGAGCTCTTTCTGAGCTCCTTACTCATATAGCCAATGGCCTCCACGACATCTCTACTCAGATAATTTAACATATTCAAAGGGATCTCATGACTCCCTCAACTGGGTTCCCCAACTAGTCCTTTACATCTTAATAATTAATACCACTATCAACCCAATTGCTCAAACCAAAAACTACAGGACTAAACTCCGTTCCTCCTTTTCCCTAATATACCCCCAAAAAATCCATAAACAAATTGTCAGTTGTACCTCCAAATAAGCCAAAATCTAGACACTTCACCTTATTTTTGTTGCCATCACCCTATTCCAAATCATCACCATTATGGAATTATTTTTCTATAATGGCCTCCTTAGTGCAGTAGTAGCCCTACTTTTACTGTTGTTTCCTCCACACTCAATTTAGTCTCCATCCAGCAGCTAGTATGATCTTTTTAAAAGGATATCAGATCACATTTTTTCCCTGCTTAAAACTGCCAAAGCTGGGGCGCCTGGGTAGCGCAGTCGTTAGGCGTCTGCCTTCGGCTCAGGGTGTGATCCTGGCGTTCCCGGCTCGAGTCCCACATCGGGCTCCTCCGCTGGGAGCCTGCTTCTTCCTCTCCCACTCCCCCTGCTTGTGTTCCCTCTCTCGTTGGCTATCTCTGTCAAATAAATAAATAAATAATCTTAAAAAAAAAAAAAAAAAAACCTGCCAAAGCTTCCCCAAAGCAGTTTGAAAAAAATTCAAACTCTTTACCAAGATTTATAAGGTTCAATCATAATCTGGCCCTTGCCTCCTCTCCAATTTCATCTTCTACTCTTCAACCATTCATGCTTCCTTTCTTTATATGAAAACACTGAGCTCTTTCCAAGCAAAGAGCTTACATACTTGTTCCTCTTGCATGAAATTGTTTTTCCCTTAGCTCATTGCATGGCTAACTCCATATCACCCTTCAAAATTCATTTCAAAGCGTACCTCCTCAGAGAGGCTTTCCATGAGTACCCTACTTAAAGTGGTCCTCCCCAATTCCTAAGCCCAGTTATTTACTTTCATACCATTCTGTTTATTCCCTTCAAGACATTTATCACAATCTGAAATCATTTTATTTGTTTACTGCCTATTTGCTCTAAGATATAAACTGAAAGGGTTTTATTCAATTGCTGTATTTCCGAAGCCCAGAATAGTGACTGGCATATAAGTATCTGCACAATGAGTTAAAGAATAAATGAATGGACATATGAGAAGTGCAGTAATTTAAGAGGCATGTACTCTTTAAAAAATCTCATTACTACCTAAAATCCTATTATATTATAGATTCTTTTCATTGGTATAAATCAGCCATAAAATCATAAAGCATATGAATTAGTTCATCCAAATCCTTTTAATGGGAGTTTTCTAGACTGCAGAGGAGTAGGCTATATATAATTCTAGGTCCCCTGCCCTATCTCTGTACCTTTAAGCCAGATCCAATTTTTCCAATAGACAAAGCATGTTAAGCTGCAGAAGCACAAAGACTTCACTCCATAGCTAACTCAACTCTTTCTCACGGTAGTTAGCTCTGACCCTCTTTCCATCCACCCAAACCCCAAAACGCCTCTCTCTTTTCAGAATAAATAATCTGTGGGTTTACATTTAGACTATCCCAAGATATGCTTGAATTACTCTTATTCCATTAGCTCTTTTCCTTCCATACTAACTTGGGTAGGATGTGTCAAGTTATGATGATTTATAACTCCAACTTGAGTAGAATGCACCATGATAAGGATAACCCAATTTTTTTTTCTCTCTTTCCCAAGGGGGATGGTTGACAGATTTAGCAAGTAACAATACAAGATTCTTAGTTAAATTTGAATTTCAGATAAACAATTTTTTAATAAATAGATCCCAAATTTGCATGGAATATATTTGCAATATCTGGAAAATATTTATGAAAAAAATGTTCATTGCTTATTTGATATTCAAATTTAAGTAAGTGTTCTGTATTTTATCTGGCAGCCCTACCTAGGGAGAAGAGGCATTTTCTCAGTCTTGGGTCCAAATGAGGAAAGAGGCTCGCCTGGTTCTGAGTTTTTAGTAGTGAAAGATGAACAATGAAGTGAGATCATTCTAAAATTGAGCAAGTATTAACTGAGTGTATATTTTGCACTCAGCATTCTTGGAGTTACCATATATTCACTGGTAAACAAAATAGACACAGGCCAATCCAAGCTTATCAACAACCACAGGAAAAAGACAAAAAAATTTATTTTTTAATTGTTGTGAGGTAACCTCTAGGCCTAATGTGGGGTTGAACTCACAACCCTGAGATCAAGAAGAGTACGCACTACTGACTGAGACAGCCAGGTGCTCCAAAAGACAAAAAAAAATTTAAATAAACAAGTAAGGTCAGCTACTAGCCTGCTTTCTAAAATTTTTCTTCCAGTTTTCTCTCTCTCTTTCTTTCTCTGTCACACACACACCATATTCTAAAAACAAATAGTTTGGTTATTTATAAATTTGACACAGTTTTCTTTACTCTGCTTATAACCAAGGAATAATCTCCTTTAGGAACACAAACCAATCTTATTACTATCTTACCAGAAATAGTACAGAAAAAATAAATGGTACTGATGGTATCATATGCTATGCAGAACTTTTTTTTTTTTTTTTTTTTGCAATTTTGATTTGAGTTTCGGATTTTAATTCAGAGTAAAAACCCACCACTTTCAACTAAATAGGAATGAATTTATTATGAATGAACTGTCTTAAGATAAAATGATCCTTTGTGATTCTTATTATCTAGATTTACCTTGTTATTTGTGCTATTAATATCCTCTGCAGTTATCTTTCTATTACTTTGAATCAAAAAGTCTTGACTCTAAGTACGAATTGGTTGGTGGAAGTATAAAGTTAACTACTTATACATGCCATGGCTTGGAAAAGTCAAGAAAATATGTTCTAAGGCCCTTTTTTGACCTGATATGCTGAAAGTTAAAGAAGTTTGTCTTGGAGAAACGTTTAAGGGTTTTTTGTTTTCTTTTGTTTTTTGTTTTTGAAGATATTATTGAAGCAGAGCAAAAATATTCCAAAGGTAAAATGTTGAGGAATTCTTTCTGGGATTGTTCTCTCTGATGCATAAGACCTGAATGAGAAATAATCGATTTGTCTAAAACTGTTCCTTACCTCTGATTTACAGAAGCAAACACCAGAGTATGAAAATCCTTCTTATAGGAGCAAGGGCTGACATAATGAAGACCAGTGTGGTTGGCTGGGCTCCCACTGAAGCCTGTACCTACTCTTCAGTGTACTCAATAAACTTTCTCTCAACCCCTCCTTCCCGTTTCCCCATTCTCACAGACTCATAGGCTCTTAAAGGTCAGGCCTTGATGGTCAAGCTCAGTAGAACTCCTTTTAACCTCATTGACTCTTTCTGCATCAGGATTCTAAAGCTTATAGTATCCTGTCCCCTAGTACTGAGCAGAGAGAAAGAAATGGCAACACTGTTTCCTATTCCAATCACTGAGTCCATATTTATGCACTTCAGTTTCAAAAGTCTGGATATCACAGAGTCTTAATCCAATCAACCCCATGTAGGCTACGTTAAAAATCCCACTGCAAACTGCAAATTTTAATCAGTGCTCAGACTAAGCCTGGGGCCATTCCAAGATACTGGTGTAAAGTTTAAATTATAAATTGTTATTAAAATGGAGTTTCACTACTTTTCTGCATGTTCAATATTTGAAATTAGGCCAACTCAGTCCTACCTTACAGACAACTTACTACCAAAAAATGTAAATAGCATTAATTGTATTCATTTGCTCAACAAATAAGTTCAGTGGTTTAAAAAAATTCCCTATTTTTATTAATCTGCAATAAACAAGACTGTTATGCATTAAAAGATGTGTTCAGAGGCTACTATATTTCGGGCACTCAGAGGCACGAGGCACTTAAGGGCACAACTACCAAAAAAAGGTGCAACTGTTAACTATCTAATGTTAACCTATCAGTTATATGTATATGATGTTTTCAAAGTATTTGATATCCCTGGAAAATATTATAAATTATTTAAAGCACTAGAAGATTTTCAAACACTAACATCTAGGGAAATATTTATTCTTTTATCTCTAGATGAGTAGGTGAGATATGTGGAGTATTCAAGTTGTTTATAATCTGATGAGAGACAAAAACATTAAAAATTACAAATACAGTAAACCCAGGCAGGAGTGTGAAGCACCATGAATTATTGAGTATAGAACTAGTCAAGTTTCTATTAGGCATAGCTGTGATATGAATGATTATTCCCTCCAAATATTCATACGTTAAATCCTAATGCCCAGTGTAATACTATTTAGAGGTGGGGTCTTTGGGGTGTGATTAGATCTTGAACGATGAAGCCCTCAAAAATGGGATTAGTGCTCTTATAAAGGGGGCTTCAGAGAAATCTCTAGGCCCCTTTGCTGTAGGAGAATAAAACAAGTCTGAGACCCCAAAGAGGGCCCTCACCCAAACATGCTGACTCTCTGATTTCAGACTTCCAGTCTTTAGATCTGTGAGAAATAAATTCCTGTTGCTTGTAAGCCATCCAGTTTATAAGATTTTTGTTACAGCAGCCTGAATGGACTAAGGCATCTAGTCAAAATTTCACATAGACGATAATTATATCCTCCACTATGTTGCACTGCTATCCATTGCACTACACAGAATTTTGCACAAAAATTTAAATAAAGAGATGATTATCTATAGTTTACTCTTAATAATTCACAAGTAAACTAGATGATAAAGTTTCTGTCCTCTATAGCTTCCATTCTAGTGCATCCATATATTGTCCTTATTAGCATCCATCGGAGGCTATATATTTATTTTAATAAATATTGGAATATAATCCACCCAAACAGTGCAATATCTTCTTTTCAGGCAGTGGCTCACACATCATCAGAGCTTAGTACACATTTCTTGAATAAATAATCTCATTTAAGTATCAAACAGCCTTGCTAGATAATTGTATTATCAAATACATCAAGAGGAGAAAACCTAGTTCTAAAATGAAGCCTTAAAGAGGTTAGAAGACTTGCCCAAGGTTACACACCTACTATAGAAGCTAGCTTGCAGTTTTGTGCAAAGGATAAAAGAAAATAATGAGAGTGAAGGTGCTTTGTAAACTCAACAGCTAACGTGTTGATCTAAAAAGCACTCACAGGAAATGACAGCAGCAGATCTCAGTGTTCATAGCTACCATTCATTTTTCAAACAAACCCTGAAGGATATTACCTTGAATTTCTACCATGCTGAATTATTCTGCTACGTTTAGCATTAGATATTGTTTAAATGAATTATCTTTCAAATAATAACGAATATTTAAGTGTTCACAAATCTTAAGTTTTGACATATATATATATATATATATATATATAAAACTTCCTAAACTCATATGGAAACTTGAAGGTTCATTGTACATTTAATTAATAATGCCGCTGACCAAAACCAAGAGGCATTAACATTCCCATCAGCTTCACTAAACTTTAGACACGCTTCCTCCTGACTCTAGACCCCTGATCTCCCCTTTTCTTACACCATTTCCCGTAGAAAACTTGTCATTGTAAATTATTCTCTACCTCCTTGAGAGTAAATCTTTTTAAAAGCCTCCTGACAGCTTTACAATCCAGTAATGTCTTTCTCAAGGACCTGGGAACCATCTCTTTGAAATGTAATCATCAAAGGAGATACCACCCCTATTTGCCAGTTTCTGCGAATGGGTAGAAATCTAACTTTAGAGGGCACCTTACTCCATGTTACAAAACTACCTCTTGTCATAAAGATGGGAGAAGTTAATTTTTCCTTTGGATAAAACTAATTAGAGAACACAGCCTATTACTTACCCCGAATGTCCTCCAATATTTTTCCACTAGCTCATCCCAGCCCTTAAAACACTACCGCTGTGTGTCAGCAAAATTCAACTCAAACTTAGTCGTGGCATCTCTCCCCACTACTACAATAGCTTTGAATAAAGTCTTTCTTGCCCTTTAATTTTGTTTGGTGTAATTTTGCTTTGATACTATATTTTTAGAAAAGATTTTCATAGGGTAGAGGGATGTCACATGTGTAAACAAAACACAAAACTGAGAGCACCTCACTTACCATAAAAATATCAGCTCTGGGCAAAATATAAATTTGTGAAGTCAAGTTTATAAACTATTATTTGAGATAAATGTTTCTGAATAAAATTTTCCCCCATGCAAAGGGGTCATTTTCACAGAGAAGAAATAGACCTTGAAGCTACCTATATAAAAGACATTAATCTCCTGTTATTTGTAGAAATTCAAGTAACTTAAAATTTTTTTAAAACCAGCGTTTGAGGGGCACCTGGGTGGTTCAGCAGTTAAGTATCCAACTCTTGATTTCGGCTCAGGTCCCGATCCCAGGGTCATGAGATCAAACTCTGCTTTGGGCTCTGCACTCAGTGTGGAGTCGGCTTGAGAATCCCTCTTCCTCTCCCTCTGCCCCCCCCCGCCCCCCACACGTGCGCATCCCTCTAAAATAAATAAATAAATCTTTAAAAAATAGCATTTTGAAGGGCGCCTGGGTGGCTCAGTTTTTAAGGGTCTGCCTTTGGCTCAGGTCAAGATCCCAGGGTCTGGATCGAGTCCCATGTGGGGCTCCTTGTTTGGGGGAAGACTGCTTTGCCCTCTGCTTCTGCTCCTCCTTCCCCCTCATGCTCTCTCACTCGCTCATTTTCTCTCTCAAATAAGTAAATAAATATTTAAAAAATAAAAGGTAAAAATAGCATTTGAGTGGCACCTGGGTGACTCGGTCAGTTAAGCATCCGACTTGATTTCAGCTCAGGTCATGATCTCAGGGTCATGAGAGTAAGTAAGCATCAGCCTCCATGCTGGGCCTGAAGCCTGCTTCAGATTCTCTCTCTACTTCTGCCCCACCATCCCTTTCTCTCTCTCTTCCAAAAAAATAAAATAAATAAAATAAAGTTTGGAAGCATAACCAAATATTTATAATTAACCAATTTTAGAAAAGCAACCTATACCAGGAAGTTCAGCAGCCAAGTGTGATCAATGGCAGGCCTTCATTGTACAACCAATACAATGCCACATCCTTTCCATTTTCCACTCCAGCAATTAAAAGAACAATACAAAGAAATCAAGTTACTCATTACAGGAAAATGTACATGAGAAAAAAAAATCAAGAAGATTGAATACAATAGGCAACAGAGCATTCAGAAGATAAAGTAAGAAGGAGGAAAATCAATCTGAATGTCTAAAACCTAGATTCAAATTAATATCACCAAGCTTGAAAAATATTTCTTTAAATTCATACAATTTGAATTTAAAGGTGAACTCAAACATAAGTTAAAGGTATTCATAGCAAATTTGCCCTGTTCACATTGCTCAGAATAGCAAGAACCAAATTTAAATGATAGCTCATCAATATGAGGCTTCTAAAGAAGACAGACCAGCAAATTAAAATAGGATCTGATTTCTCATAAACTGGGAAGATAGCACAAGATTAAGTGAGATATCCACGTCCTTGGGAAAAAAATGATGAACTGGGAGTGTGGGTATGGAGACATAGGAAATATAAAACATTTTTAAAGCTCTTCCATACTGAATTAAGAGAAATAATCTTTCCTAAGAAATATAATGTTAAAATTTGCCCCAAACTGACCAATAGTTTTAAATGATGAAAGAGCTGAGGTTCACTAAGGATTTGAAAACTCAGATATACCAGGAAATAACTTGACAAAGAAAATAATTGTCACAGGAATCAATTTCATGGAAACATAATTTGGCCTTAAAAAATTCGCAAGGAAGAGTTAATAAATCAAAATTATATCTATTTAAATGGTACTATTATTTCAATTACTTTTACAATAGAAGTTTTGCCTATCAAGAAATAGAAATAAGAACCATGAAATAAGAAACATATTCAATCTATTAACTTTTTATATGATTTATACAGCACAGAACAGCTCAGATAAATGTAAATGAAATTCAGTTATACAGTTAATTCAGTTTAATGTTTATTCATCAAATTAATTACATGAAACCAAAAGTAGCAATATTATAAAATAATTTTTAAATCACAGAACTACTCAACAGGTGTTAGATGGAATCTTGAATCTCTCAATATAAATCCCATTTACCATGTCAAATTATTATAAAGAATTTACAACCCAGAAAGTGCAAAATGTATTTCTAATGAATTCTAGATATCAAGAGAGTGCTCTCAAAGACTTACTAATTCAACAAATAAACACAAACAAAATAACATTACAAGCATTGTCATTAAGGTATTCATCATATATTCTCCACCACAACATGATTTATTTATTTATTTATTTTTTTGCTTGATAAATTTATTTATTTTTTTTATAATGATTTTTTATTATATTATGTTGACCATGTTCTGGGACACAAAACAGGTCTCAACCGATACCAAAAGATTGAAATTATCCCCTGCATATTCTCAGACCACAACGCTCTGAAATTGGAACTCAACCACAAGGAAAAATTTGGAAGAAACTCAAACACTTGGAGACTAAGAACCATCCTGCTCAGGAATGACTCGATAAACCAGGAAATCAAAAATCAAATTAAACAATTTATGGAGACCAATGAGAATGAAAATACAACAGTCCAAAACCTATGGGATACTGCAAAGGCAGTCCTAAGGGGGAAATACATAGCCATCCAAGCCTCACTCAAAAGAATAGAAAAATCTAAAATGCAGTTTTTATATTCTCACCTCAAGAAGCTGGAACAGCAACAGAGGGACAGGCCTAATCCACGCACGAGGAAGCAGTTGACCAAAATTAGAGCTGAAATCAATCAAGCAGAAACCAGAAGTACAGTAGAGCAGATCAACAGGACTAGAAGCTGGTTCTTTGAGAGAATCAATAAAATTGACAGACCACTGGCAAGACTTATCCAAAAGAAAAGAGAAAGGACCCAGATTATTAAAATTATGAATGAAAAAGGAGAGGTCACGACGAACACCATTGAAATTGGAAGGATTATTAGAAATTTTTATCAACAGCTATATGCCAATAAACTAAGCAATCTGGAAGAGATGGAATCCTTCCTGGAAACCTATAAACTACCAAGATTGAAACAGGAAGAAATTGATTTCTTAAACAGGCCAATTAATTATGAAGAAATTGAGTCAGTGATAAACAACCTTCCAAATAACAAAACTCCAGGCCCGGACGGTTTTCCTGGGGAATTCTACCAAACATTCAAAGAAGAAATAATACCTATTCTCCTAAAGCTATTTCAAAAAATAGAAACAGAAGGAAAGCTACCAAACTCATTCTATGAGGCCAATATTACCTTGATCCCCAAACCAGGCAAAGACCCCCTCAAAAAGGAGAATTACAGACCGATTTCCCTAATGAATATGGACGCCAAAATCCTCAACAAGATACTTGCTAATAGAATCCAACAGTACATTAAAAGGATTATCCATCACGATCAAGTGGGATTCATACCTGGGATGCAAGCGTGGTTCAATATTCGCAAATCAATCAGCGTGATACATCATATCAACAAGAAAAGACTCAGGAACCATATGATCCTCTCAATCGATGCCGAAAAAGCATTTGACAAAATACAGCATCCTTTCCTGATTAAAACCCTTCAGAGTGTAGGAATAGAAGGTACATTTCTCAATCTCATAAAAGCCATCTATGAAAAGCCTACTGCAAATATTATTCTCAATGGGGAAAAGCTGGAAGCCTTTCCCTTAAGATCAGGAACTCGACAAGGATGCCCACTCTCGCCACTATTATTCAACATAGTACTAGAAGTCCTTGCAACAGCAATCAGACGACAAAAAGGGATCAAAGGTATTCAAATCGGCAAAGAAGAAGTCAAAATGTCTCTCTTCGCAGATGACATGATACTCTATATGGAAAACCCAAAAGAAGCCACTCCCAAACTATTAGAAGTTATAGAGCAATTCAGTAACGTGGCAGGATACAAAATAAATGCTCAGAAATCAGTTGCATTTCTATACACGAATAACGAGACCGAAGAAAGAGAAATTAGGGAATCCATCCCATTTACAATAGCACCAAAAACCATACGTTACCTTGGAATTAACTTAACCAGAGACGTAAAGGACCTATATTCTAGAAACTATAAATCACTCTTGAAAGACATTGAGGAAGACATAAAAAAAAGGAAAAATATTCCATGCTCATGGATCGGAAGAATTAACATAGTTAAAATGTCCATGCTACCCAGAGCAATCTACACTTTCAATGCTATCCCGATCAAAATACCAAGGACATTTTTCAAAGAACTGGAACAAACAGTCCTTAAATTTGTATGGAAACAGAAAAGGCCCCGAATCTCCAAGGAACTGTTGAAAAGGAAAAACAAAGCTGGGGGCATCACAATGCCGGATTTCGAGCTGTACTACAAAGCTGTGATCACAAAGACAGCATGGTACTGGCACAAAAACAGACACATAGACCAATGGAATAGAATAGAGAGCCCAGAAATGGACCCTCGGCTCTTTGGGCAACTAATATTTGATAAAGCAGGAAAAAACATCCGGTGGGAAAAAGACAGTCTCTTCAATAAATGGTGCTGGGAAAATTGGACAGCTACATGCAAAAGAATGAAACTTGACCACTATCTCACACCATACACAAAAATAAACTCCAAATGGATGAAAGACCTCGATGTGAAACAGGAATCCATCAAAATTCTAGAGGAGAACATAGGCAGCAATCTCTACGACATCGGCCAAAGCAACCTTTTTCATGATACATCCCCAAAGGCAAGAGAAACAAAAGATAAAATGAATTTATGGGACTTCATCAAGATTAAAAGTTTCTGCGCAGCCAAGGAAACAGTCACAACATGATTTAAATTCAATGTGAGCTCTGTACCAAAAATAAAAAGCAAATTCTTCATTTGCTTTTTTCTTGCCTAGAGTAATATATATCATTAGTCTCAATATTTAGTATCTTATCATGTTTTCTCTTTTCCTATCAGAATTTAGTGCACCATCAGAAATTGCCACACTGATATTTATAGCTCTACACGCTGGACAGGTATCTTTTCTACTAAAGAGTCATTTAAAAACTCACAATGAAACATGAAGACTCTATAATACAGATTATAATTCCTGACCATAGAAAACCAAAGGAAATTACACATTTTTTTTCCCAGAATAAAGTCCATTCCTTGAGGAAGCAGAAAACAGATTCCATGATTTTTAAGTTGTGTTTACATTGTCATCTAGCTCTGGGTAAAATCAAACACTGTGAATCAGTTGAAGTCCACAAGTCATACGAAATTATCAGTACTTTTATTCCTTTGCTTAAAATTTCAGACTATTTGTGACTTTTATGAAGTGCTGACCTACACAATACCACACTTCATTCTTATCAATTTATAATTTTCTTTTATGTTTATGTGCATTTGTTGATTGTGAGATGGGGGAAAAACTGCATTTTGCTGTCTTAAAGTTTAAATTTCTCCAACTTAGAACCTATGTGTTTATTCAGAACATAAATATATATGAATAATATTTGAGTGCAAGAAAGTATAGGTATATACTATATATTTACATTTTATTTTATTTAAAATATATACATTATTTCCGAACTTCGTATTGAGAATAACACTGCTTTAGATGAGAGCCCAGAGGTTATTTTGCCTAACGTATACCATGCTTTCAGAAAATCTTGAAATGTCCTCTGTATTCTTTCTTAAAACCTCCCATAGAAAGAAATTTCACTCCACTGAAATAAATTCCAGTTTCTTACTGAACAATTCTAATTATTAGAAAGCTCTTCTTTATATTCAACCACCAAAATATATGCCTCTATCCAACATTCACCGCTCTTTTTCATGAGGCAATTCTTTAACTATTTGAAGACATTTATGATGTTCCCTTCTTCATTCTATCTTCCTCTTCCCATAACTGGGCAAATTTGGTTTTTAAAAACTAATGTATAATTTCATACTTATCTTTAAAGAAGTGTATTTCAAACTATAAACTTAGTGGCCACCCTAACTAGCTTTTTAATGGAGGCAGACCTAAGTGAGAGAGGTCACTTGAGGGCACACTACAGGGAGGAAGACAGAGGCATCAAATTAGTCTAAAAGAGAAATTTATACACTTGGTCAACTTGCCTTAAATAAATGTTGAGTGTTTTTTGTTTTGTTTTTTTCTTATATCAGTTCCCAAAGCCACTCCCCTAATACTGGTGAGTGTAAAGAAAGACACCATTACAGAAAACTTGTCAATATCATTATCAATTTGAGCATCCCCAGGTTACAGATATCAAAAATTCACTCTCAAATATTTCTAATAATGGCCAGTTTTTGAAAATCAAGCACCAATCCCCATTCTCTAATTACAGTATTCTTATTTTCCTTGGGGAAGTGACTATTTTTTTTTTCCCCTATGTGCTTTGAAAGGAGCTGACTCTCAGGGAGGGCATTTGCGTCAGAAAAGGACAATCAGAGCATTTCATTTTTCCTGGGCACAGTGATAGGTTTAGCATTGGACATATGAATCAAGTAGAGACAGAATCCAGAGATATTTACTGAGATTGTAGATAAAGCTGTATACTTTTCTTCCCTTGACTTTAAACAGTCAAGATATAAAACTAGGGCTAGCTGTCAAGTCATCCTGCCAATCATGAAGTCTACAAGAGAAGCCAGGAAGAAAGGAGAGCCAAGAGGTGGTGTGGTAGGCTGAGTAATGTCCCTCCCCCAAAGATGTACCTCTCCCAGTCCCTGGAAACTGTGAATACATTACCTTACATATAGGAAGGGAATGTGAATAAGTTAAGGATCTTTCTTATCAAGGAAGACCTAAATGTGCTCATAAGGATCCTTATAAAAGAGAGGCAGGAGATCACTGGGGACAAGGTGGTAATGTGATGATGAAAGCAGAGATCGGAGTGATGCAGCCAAGAACCAAGCAATGCTGACAGCTTCTTCGAAGCTGTAAGAGGCAAAAAACAGATTCTTTTTTTTTTCCTGGAGCTTCTGGAAAGCTCTGTCAATACGTTTATTTTAGCGCATTAAGACTCATTTTGGACTCCTGACCTCCTTCTGTAAGAGAATAAGTTTGTGTTGCTTTAAGCCACTAAATTTGTGGTAATTTGTTATAGTAGCAATGGGAAACTAGTGCAGGTAGAATGCTGGTGATTTCCTTAATCCAAAGTGGGTAAAACAAATGCTACCCTTAGAAATTTTTAGTTAAAGCAATTTGGGTTGGATTTTTCTTTCACTTTTAACCAAAATTATTCTCATATAGGAACCAAATCAGGTTTCAGCTGACATTAGTTAAAATTATCTATTTTTGCCTATCAGATTTCCACATGATCTTCACATTCAATAATGTCTTCCCTTTATTCCCTTCCTTAAAGTGCTTTTGACTAATTTTACCATCTGAATATGATGCTTTTAAACAGATTAAGATATTTTGAATGCCTAATTTTTTCCAATCTATTAGCTAACTTTATTAGTATAGTGCCATTGCTTTCTTTTTTAAAATACAGCAGATATCTCCTCCAATAATTAATTTAACCTATATATTAATTGGCATAGTTTGCATATAGTTATATTATACTTGTAAATGAACTTGAATTTGCAATTTATTTAAATCACATTCTTTACCTTTCTCTAAGTCTAACAGAAGCGAAACAGTAAATTTTTAAAATTGACTGTATTTTTTATCTACTTCTATAGAAGTGTCAATTAAAAAAAAAGAAACAAGATTAGTTTGTCTTAAATTCTTCTTCCTATGTCCATATCAATTTCATTCACCACTACCTTTTATTCTGTTTTGTTTTGTTTTGCTTTTATTATATGACTTACATTTCACTTTTTTTTTTTAAGATTTATTTATTTATTTGACAGAGATAGAGACAGCCAGTGAGAGAGGGAACATAAGCGGGGGAGTGGGAGAGGAAAAAGCAGGCTCATAGCGGAGGAGCCTGATGTGGGGCTCGATCCCATAACGCCGGGATCACATCCTGGCCGAAGGCAGACGCTTAACCGCTGTGCCACCCAGGCACCCCAACATTTCACTCTTAACACATCTCAGAGCACCTTACATACAAGTTCTCACAAGCCTACAGCCTTCTCTTTCCTTTTAATTTTATTGAGATATAATTCACATTTCATAAAATTCAGCCCCTTAAAATGTATAATTTAAAGGTTTTTAGTACATTCATAGAGTTGGGTAACCATTATACCACAACCTATTTTTGGAGCATTTTCATTACCCCCAAAAGAAATTCTGTACCTACCAGTCACTCCCCAGTCAACACCCATAGCAATTATTAATCTACTTTTTCTATGAATTTGCCTATCCTGGACTTTTCATATTATGGAATCATACAATATACATTTTTGTGACTGCCTTCTTTCACTTAACATAATATTTTTAAGATTTATCCATTTTACTGCATGTATCAGTATTTCCCTTCTTTTTACAGTGAGATAACATTCCATAGTACAGATATAGATCAGCCACATTTTTAAACTGTCTACAGAACCAAATAAAATAAACATTAACCCAAACATGTAAATTTTCCAAAATCAATGTCTTTATTCTTGTGGAAAATCTGAAAAATATGCACCAAATTCAATATTCTCTTTCCCNNCTTTATCGTTTTTAACAATAGTAATTAATTCTGCAAGTGTTTCCAAGTTCCTTGAGATGGAATTCACCTAGATCTAGTTTTTCAAATTCTTTTAATCCATATAGATGTTCTCTCATGAACTGGGCTCACCCTACTCTTTTGCAATCTCTGTATTATCTTGAAGAGTTTGAGGATTATTCTCAATAAAAAAAATGGGAAGTGGGGGGGAGAAACCAGACAGAAGCCGCGTATTTCTACTTACTCTGGTGTCATTAGGATGACATTCACTAGAAATGGCTGTATGCCTTCCTTATCTATCTTCTTCCTTCAAGGAAGGGAAACTGCCTTTGCTGGGAAAGACCTTTTTGGGTAGGTGAGTCTCTGCAGGGAAGAAATGACTGTGTGCTGATTCTAAACATTCCACAGTGGGGTCCAAACCAATTTGCTAGAGTTCTGGAGAGAGTTTGCTCCACAGAAAGAAAGGGAGAGAAATGAGAAGGTAAGACAAGGAGAAGAAAGCCAGAAGGATAATGGGAAATTATGTGGGCCTAATAAAGATTCTCCTCTGATCTCACAAATATTTAGTAAGTTTTATAAATTCAAGAAGTGTTCAATATGCATGATTTTTCTGGAAAATGGTGAAGCATCAGATTTTCACATGCACATTAACATGCGGCGACATAGTGATAGAAAGTAAAGATCTAAGAACAAAGGGCTGTTAAAAAAACAAGACCCTTGGAAGTTCAGAAAAATCTCCAAGACGTTTAAAGTTGTGCATTGGCCTTCAAAATAATTCTCCCTAGATGTCAAGAATCAAAGAAGCCCAAGCTGATGTGGAGGACAATGGTTTAGATGGAGGCAGCTTCTCAAAAGGGTGTCAGTTTACTGCTTGATTGATTTTTGCAAGTTGTAGTTCATTCTTAGATTCTAGCACAATTTTTTACTAATTTTTTAATTGTATTCTTTTTTCTATCTTTTAGTGAGGCTTAGAGTTTTCTTTCCTTCTGAGATGGATGACAAATGTACTTGTTAAAGTCCCTATTCTTTTTGAGCTTAATATCTTATAAAAATTCTCATGTCAGTAACTGTATGTTTGCTAGGGCTTCCAGAACAAAATACCACAGACTAGTAACTTAAACAATAGAAATTTATGTTCTCACTGTTTCAGGGGCTAAAAACCTAAGATGAAGGTGTCAGCAGGGTTGGTCTCTTCTGTGGCCTCTTTCCTTGGCTTACAGATGACTACCCTCTTACTATGTCCCCACAAGGTCATCCCTGTGTCTGTGTCATGATTTCTTCTTATAAAGACATCAGTCATATTGGTCAGAGCCCAAACTAATGACCCCATTGTAAACTAATTACCTCTTTAAAGGCTGCATCTCCAAATACAGTCACATTCTGAGGTACTACAAATTAAAGCTTCAAGATATGAATTTGGGGGGATACAATTCAGCCCATAACAGTAACATAATCATATTTTCTCTGTATTATGTAATCTAATTTGTCAAAATTTTCTGTATCCTATATCTACATGTCTATGTCCTATATAATGTTTTGTATTCCTTTATCATCACACATGGAAATGATTATTTTCCATCAAATTACATATATCTATAAATATACACACCTACCACACAGGTCAGGAATACCAACACAGGCAGGTCTGTGTCCTGATCACTCTAGGGTAGAATCTTTATCCTCCATGTACTGGATTGTATCTGTGTGTGTGTGTGTGTGTGTGTGTGTGTGTGTCTTCACATGTGTATAAATCTTGTCTACTCACAGTATCTTAATTAGGGTTAGGAAAGATTGATTCTTACTATCACCACAGAAGTTACATATTTTCATGAAATGAATCACACATGGAATTATCTATTGGATAGTTGTCTATTGACCAATGTAAACATCTATTTTATTTTGGTTATATGAGTCAGAAATCTCAGACTGCTAAGTGATAGATAAAGATGAAGAAGGAGGAGGCAGAAAACAGTGTACAAACTTTAGCCAAGAGAACACAAGGAACCCAGTGACAGACATAAAAATACAATGTAAGCCTTTCAACACGCTATGACATGTTTTTCTATGAGATTGTGATACTTTAGATATGGGTTATAGAAATGCCACTATTTCTTTAACTGCTATTGCTCCCTCCCCTACAGGATTTCCACCACATTACTGAGATTTTATAAAAATTATCAGAAAAGGCCCAAAGTACTTTGAGCTCTTCAGAAGAAAGGCATAAAATAAAACAAAGTAATTGTCAGTACTATAATTATTATGCATTAAACATGTCAGATTGCTTCAGAAAGGTTACTCATGGGACCAAAAAACTAGTATTGTAGTAAACAATATATTAAATCAATTAATATTTAAAAGGGTATATAAGAATCATTGCCCCTCAGGAATTTACCTTTCATTAATCAAATTACTAAATGTAAGTACTGAAGCAGTACTCTATGCATATCAACAAACTCAGAGTTCCCAGATAACAAAGAAAGACTAAATTTGCCTTCAGGCTCATGTAGATTTGTCTTCACATACAATACTTCACAACCAGAATATAAAGTATTTACAGCTCTAGGTTTCCCACCTGACTTTTTTTTTTTTTTAAAGATTTTATTTATTTATTTGACAGAGAGAGAAAGCCAGTGAGAGAGGGAACACAAGCAGGGGGAGTGGGAGAGGAAGAGGCAGGCTCCCAGCGGAGGAACCTGATGTGGGGCTTGATCCCAGAACGCCGGGATCACGCCCTGAGCTGAAGGCAGACACGCTTAACGCTTAACGACTGAGCCACCCAGGCTCCCCTCCCACCTGACTTCTTAAGTAATCTTTTAAGGCATCATCTGAATAATTGTTAGGAATGATGTGATACTGCATGAAATCAAAGCTGTGGCTTTGGTAAGTATAAAACTTTTTATTAAGTGTCTTTATGGTCTCAGAAGTCTTAAATTAAGGTCCAAGCCAGGAATCTAATCTTTAGCAAACCAAAAATGAGAATTTCAAATGTTTTTGGATATACTGTCAGTGCTGCCCATACTCATCAGAGACAAATTCTGTAAAAGGATTTATATATTAATTTCAATGAGGCATTTTGATGCCTTAAAGAACTGGGATGAATCAGGATTTAAAAATGTTTGCCTGCCCAATGCATCCAAAAGGCCAGCCAATTCAAAAGTAGCTGTAAATTCAAATATCTGAATTATTGTGCATCTGTACATAGCTAGACTATTGTGTGCCAATAAAAATGTCAATTTGTTATAGAGACTTCTGAATTATTACTCATTTCTTATGAAATGTGTGTATTTCTGTTTACTTTCATGTGCATGTATATCTCACTTTTAACACACTAGAAATAAACAAAAACAGAGAATTCATTGCCAGTGGTTGTGCCTTACAAGAAATATTAAAGGAAGTTCTTCAGAGACACCTGGTTGGCTTAGTTGGTAGAGTATGTGACTCTTGATCTCAGGGTTGTGAGTTTGAACCCTATGTTGGATGTTGAGATTAGATTAAATAAATAAATAAATAAATAAATAAATAAATAAATAAATAAAATAATTGGGGAAAAAACAGAAATAAAGGAAGTTTTTCAGGATTAAAGCAAGTGAAGTCTGATGGAATTTGAATCCATAAGAACAAAAAGCACCAGTAAATGTAACTATGTGATTATTAAAAAATATATATTTTTCCTTCCTTTCCATAACTTATTTAAGAAGCTATTGAATAAAATAATATCTGTAGGACATAATATCAGGCTTATAACATATTAATATATGTATAATATATCTGCCACTAACAGTTCAAAGGGTATGTTTTTGTAACATTAATCAGTATAATATGTACAGAAATAATACCACAAAAAGGGGGAAATGGAATAGAGTTATATAGGATTATGTTTCTCTAGATTACTGGAATTAAGCTCATATATGCCTGAAAATGATTCTGATAAGTTTAGATGTATATGGTAAGCCCTAGAACAATAATTTAAAAATGAACAAACAAAAACAGTGAAAAACTCAAAGAAATCAAAATGCTGTATTAGAGAGTATTTACTTAATGCAAAAGAAAACGGTAAAGGAAAAAGAGTGGCAAAAAACATAAGACATATAAAAAAATAAAAAGTGATCTGGTGGATCTAAACACAACTATTATAATAATAACATTAAATGTAAACGGATTAAACAACCCAATCAAAAGTCAATGATTATCAGACTGCACTGAAAAAAAAAATCCATATGTTGAAATTCTAATACCCAATGCGATGGTATTAGAAGGTGGGTCTTTGAGAGGTGCCTAAAGTCATGAAGATGGTATCTTTAGGAACAGTGGAAGTGTTCTTATAAAAGACACCTTACAGGGATCCCTAGCCCCTTCTATCATGTGAGGACAAAACAAGAAGTCTCTGGCTATGGAACAGGAAGAGGGCCATCACCCAGCCTTGCTGGCACTGTGATCTCAGACTTCTAGCCTTCAGGATTGTAAGAAATACATTTCTGTTGTTTGTCGGCTACCCAGTCTGTGGTATACTGTTATAGCAGCCTAAGTGGACTATGACAGTATCACACCTGCAGAAAACAACATATGTATAGCTATATCACTCTGATGTAAGAATATATCAAGCTAATGATGCTTTTGAGAAATCAACATAATGGATGACATCTGAAATTTTGGTCTTACCTGAGGAAATAGCTAATAAGTAAATTGGAAGATTTTATTTATTTGGATAAATGGTCTTACCACAGATACTGTTTTAAATAACCTTTTTGGCTTTTATTCTGCCACAGGTGGTATACAAATGTCACAAGACACAAAAGCAGAGAAGTAAGATTATTATACAGTAGAGTTGCTTTGTAATGTTCATATTAAGACCAAGATTACCATCTGTCCTTTAGGAAAACTGTGTACCTACAAGAAGATGTTTGCTTTGCCCAAGACATGTCTTACCCATAATATTAAATAATAGTGGCCACTGCCATGATATTACAGGGCTTTTGTATTATAGAATAAAATATGAAATCAAGTGCTAATGAACAGGCATAGGTGATATGTAACAGACATAGCTAATAGGCAAGATTTTCACTTGTCAGGAAAGACACCATTTTTTAAAATTATTGGATTTCTATATTCATTTTAGAGGTTCAAAGTGTTTTTGTATGTGGCTTTTCTTTTGATCCTCACAATAGTCTAAAATCCAGGATAAAGCAAGGGAAAATATTCCTTTACCAATAATATTTTCATTTTTATGGTAAAACATGGCTTAAAGTCATTCTGTGTCATGCATTTTATGAAGAAAAATAATGGTTTTTTTTTCCGATATTCAAGAGGGTCATCAGATCATATGCTTAACATTTAGCTAGTATAGATTTATGCCTGACCTAGGCTATTATAAATGTATGAACTTTTTTTAAAAAAAGCAATTTCTATTTGCAGTTAATCAAATGAGTTATTTCTTTAAGATAGTATCCTAGCAACTTCAGACAGAAGCGGAAGTCCCTGCTGATGTTAGAAAGAGATTTGTTTATCACATACCCAGATCTAACTTCTGAATGTGCTTCAAAGTGTTGCTTTGATCAAACAACTATCAAAACTTTTCTATTATAGAACTAACAAGGTTGTAAGAATCTTCATTCCACAATTTCTCAAATTGAGATGCCCATAGAGAGGGAACAGTGTTTCTCTCATTTATAATAAACACCGTTATTAAAATAAAGAATATTTTAATGAGGCTGCATCTCTAACATAAACCCAATAAGTTATCAATAATGAAATATTTAACTAAATCTTTTCAAATATTATTAGGATGACAACTAAGTAATTAGGAGTTTTCAACCAATTTTAAAATAAACCTCACCTGGCACATTTGTCAACTAAATTTCTCAATGACAAATGAAAAGGGTTTGAGTTCCTAATGACACCTTCTATTCCATGTTCTTTGCTTCTAATCTCTACTCTGATTTAAATCCAGAACTTACAAATACATATATATATAATCCCAGCTAAGAAGCATTGAGTTCAGTCACTCAGGATATTCCATGACTTCACATCTCTGTTAAACTTCTCTCAGGTAATATGGTATAATAAGAGAAACTATAAGTTGAAGATGGGCCTTGGCTCTACAACTTTTAATGCAGAAATGCAACAGCCCTAACCATTGGTCAGATTAGGCTAGAGGGAGGGACAGGGGATCCAATAATCAAACCCAAATTTGAGGATATTGATACCTGAGGAAATATCTAACTTAGATCATAAACTAAATAAATGAATGGAGACTACCCCATGCAGGACTTCAAATCTGGCCCAAATGAAAATATATTAACAAGATGTACAAAGAAAAATCTCAGTTTCTTCAAGTCTTATCATTTCCAATGCTGTAGTATTTTATATCATAAAATAAAGATATGTATTTCACATTTTGAATCTTGTAATTCATAATTAATTCCTAACAGCCAAGGAAAATACAAGTCTATAATGTTTAAAGTTTCACTCCCATAAATTCCAATCTCTAAATTTGGTAGATAGAAGGACAATTCTTAAAACTATTAAATATTGCTTCTTGGTTATCTTCCCCTATTACTCCCTATGAATCAATCACTATTAAAGAAAGTAGGTTAGAACAGGAGCAATGCTGGACATCATGGATGCTGGGAATAATAATGTTAAGAAGCAAGATGTGGCCCGTTCAATTAAATCAGAAAGGAAAAGGAATCATCTACCTTTAACTGATAACAAAAACAATGGCAATAGTAACATCTAACCTCTAATAAGTGCTAGACATTGTGCTAAATTATTTATATACAGTAGCTCATCTAATTTTTACAACAAAACTACGAGGTAAAAATTATTATCTCCAGTTGGTAGATTAAGACAATAATGCTTAAAGAGGTTATGCAACTTTCTCAGAGTTACCCAAAAAGTGGCAAAATGGAATTCAATTAAGGTCTCTATCCTCTCAAGTCTGTGGGTTTATGCATGATGCTATAAGGTTTTCTATCAACCATCAATCCAACATCTGTCAAATATCTCTAAATAATGTAGGATGCACGGTTCTAGGAGCCAGAAAATCCTATAAGATTATATTAGAAACAGAGGCAATAACTTACTTCCCATGAGCCATTTCTTTATATCAGTAATTCCAGTTTGGGCATTTATCAGGTAGGATTAGCTTGATCTGCATAAAACAAAATACCTTGCCCCAAAATAACAATGGTTTAAGCAAAACAGATGTTTATTTCTCCTGAAAGTAGAAAAAGTTCAAATGTACAGAGTCCAGAGCTGATGTAATTTTACAAGCATTTGGGATCCAAGCTTAGTCTGTCTTTATACACCTTGATCTTTAGAACTGGTTTCCATTGACAGTATTGCCTCATGGTACAAGATGGTTGCTTAAGTGTTAGCCATCTAATTTTAGGCAGGAAGAATGAAGAGGATGGAAGGGGAAAGAGGCACTCCTCCAAAATGAGTCCACATGCTTTATACAAAACAAAACAGCTCTTCTAGAAAGACCAATACCATATTTTGCACTCACATCACCTTGGCCACCCATAACTCACTTCAAGAAAGATTGAAAATGTCTTTCAACTGGGAAGGCTTCTATTGGTAAAGTACAAAGGGGTAATAAGTATTATATCAGTAACTAGCAATTTCTATCAAGTGTGAGACACTGTCACTGGTAAGGCTGTGTAATACCTTCTTTTAAAAACTGTCTCAAAGACAAAACCATTAAATAAAACATGGCATCTTGTAGAAGCAACACTTTTTGACTCCTTCAGAAACATGTAAAGAGACAAATCTCATAATCAGAATTCTATTGCTGCTTTAATAAACATTCTTCTAATTACTTGTAATTCTAAGTTTATTAATTCAATATGAAATACAAATGTAATACAAGGACAAATAAGAAAAATCCTAAGCTACCAGATAACACATTTGTCTAATTTATTCTACTTCATTTGGCTCTGTTCCCTGGAAAGATTTCATGTATTTATGACAAAATCTGGTCTGATGACTATGCCCATAATAACATTACCAATCTCCTGCTCTGTGTTTTCTTTGTTTTTCTTCATTAATGTATGATACCTCAGATATAATATCCTCTCCTCCATATCCATTAGTCTAAATAGATCAGAATATATCCTCTGGAAGTATACTTAATATAGCTCATAATCAAATCTTCTTATTTCTCCGCCATTTCATTGAAAAGAAATCACACAGTCCTTACCTTTGCTTCCTCCTCCAAAACCTTACCATGTTCTCTTCATTTCTTTCACGTAACCACCCATGTATTTGTCTCCCCTCATTTAGACTATTATGATTAATTGTCATGTATAAAAACATGTTAAAATGAACATTCAATGTGGCTTCATGGTATAGAATGAAAGCTTACAGGTAGAAATGACAGAGAGGCAGATGTAGTTAATGTCTTTACTAACCTTAAGAGTAACCTCATAGTACAGGGTGCGTGGGTGGCTCAGTCAGTTAAGCGGCTGCTTTCGGCTCAGTTCATGATCCCAGAGTACTGGGATCAAGCCCCACGTTGGGCTCCCTGATCAGTGGGGAGCCTGCTTCTCCCTCTTCCCCTCTCCCTGCTTGTTCTCTCTCTCTCTCTGTCAAATAAATAAATAAAATCTAAAAACAAAAAACAAAAAAAGTATCCTCATAGTGAATAAGATCATCTCTAGGTGAAGACAATAAACCCCATACACAGTTAAGCAAAGGCTAGATGCTAACCAGTAGGGATAGTAAAAAGTGAACTGTTTTGTTTAGTGGAAGGTCAGCTGATTCCCTAACATTCTCTCCCACTAAAATATTTTGTCTAAATTTAAAATAAACTGAGTTGCACCACAACCCTCTAAATGATAGCTAATGAAACCTCATATTTTATTGGATATTAGCCTAGCTGATGAAATTACACTTGGTCCTCTGTAGGAGTGCCTGTGTCAAATATTTAATACTAATTAGACAGTAAATTTCAGATCTAGCATTGACATAGGGAGGAAAAGCAAAGGATTATTAAATAGAGGTGATGATTGCACTGATTTTTATTGCTTTTAGGAGAACTTAAAACTTAATCAGCTATTTAAGTGACTCATTATTTACATTGATGACAAAGGATTAAATATTGAGAGAAAATGCCAAGCATTCTAAAGGAAGCTAAGTAAAAATCTACCTATCCATTATCAGCATTAACTATGTTAAATCTAGTTAAGTAATACTAGAAAACAAGACAAAGGTCTATGAAAATATATTAAATGACTTCATTGCTCAAAACTATTGAGCAAATTAATACAATACAATTTTAAATTGTTCCAAGATAAAACATTTCTATTTTTACATAAAAATAACTTCTCTTTCTAATATACCTAGTGATTTTATCTTTTTTAAAGATTTTATTTATTTATTTGTCAGAGAGAGAGAGCACAAGCAAGGGGAGTGGCAGGCAGAGGCAGAGGGACAAGCAGGTTCCCTAATGAGCAAGAAGCCCCATGTGGGGCTCCATCCCAGGACCCTGGGATCATGATCTAAGCTGAAGGCAGACGCTTAACCAACTGAGCCACCCAGGCATCCAATCTAGTGAATTTAAAACAAAAAAAAAAAGAATAACAATATCATCAAGTAGATTTTGGTCATCCTGAGACTGGGCTCTCAAATTTCAGTAATTTTACTTCTATAGAACCATGCATATAAAGAAAGAATGTTAAAAACCCATTTCAAGTTAATACTCCACAAAACAAAGGAGAATTTGAATGCTGAAAAGACTCAGGTGTCACAGTGTGCGCTGCATCATACATTTCACTTTTGATCTCCATGTCAACATTATATCACTTTAATAAAAAATGAGGCATTTTCTCATAAAAATAACCTGTATTTTCATGGGCAAGATAAAGGAGCTGAGGCTAAAGAAAATGCAGTTATAGCCTATACCTCCTGAAAACACTGTTAGAAAAGAAAACAACTAGCAAAAAAATTTGCTGAATTTAATTTATGAAGAGAGTTAAGGGAATATGAAGCTTGGGTGCTTGCTCAATTTTATCTTCAAATTGGAAAATAGCAATATTAACATAGTTATTAAGAGAAAAATTGCTTGCTCGTATTATTGCAAAGCACTCTAACAATAAATTGATATGATGTTTAATATTAAAATCATCTGTACTTTGAGTTTTTTGGTGATATTTTATACTAATTGATTTCTAAAATGGTTTTATCTTTACTGTATCAGTTTGCTGTAGAAATCTCTGAACAAATGCCTTGAAAGTAGTGTGTTGCAATTCTAGGCACAATAAACCAAACTAGTAAAAACTCATACTCTAGACTTATAGAAGACAGCATCGAACTGTAGAAAGAATAAGGGGTCAATCTTGGTGCAACCTGTTTGTATGTAAATTTACCAATGTTATTAATCTCTCAAAACTTCAATAAACTGGACAAAAAATTAAGAAAATGATGTTATGTCTAGTTATATATTCTCCACCTCCTATATCCAACAAAGTGCATGGAATATAGCAGATACTCAATAATTGACAGTCATCTGACCCTCTTCCCTTTTGTCACTTTCCTACAATAGGAATTCAATCCTCAACAAATAAGAAGCAACATGTGATCATTCTTGCCACAGAAAATAAAACATTGAGAAGAACACAGTCAAGATGATATGAGAAAAACTATGTCATAATTCCTCTTTCCTAAGATACCATTAAAATAATAGTAAATTTGTTTTTTTAATCATTTAAATGCATAGCATATTTTTGATAGAGATGAAAATACTGAGTAATGAAGAAGCGTGAAGGAAGCCATGGTCTAAGATCCAGGAAAGGATAATGTAGGGGAAACAGCTATAAAATCTTAGAGAATCTTTTTTTTTTTTTAATATTTTATTTATTTATTTATTTATTTACTTACTTACTTACTTACTTACTTATTTATTTGAGAGAGGAAGAACACAGAGGGAGAGGGAGAAGCAGATTCCCCACTGAGTGTGGAACCCACTGCAAGGGGCTCGATCCCAGGAACCTGAGAGAATGACCTGAGCTGAAGTCAGACACTTAACTGACGGAGCCACCCAGGTGCCCCAAATCTTGGAGAATCTTTAGGAAATGCTGCAATAAAAAGTCAGATGTACAGCTCGAGAAAGAGTGTTAACTGAAGTTTTATATACTAGACCATTTATCACCCTCAAATTCCCCTTCCTTCTTTATCAAAGAGGGGGGGATGGGAATGTTATTTATAAAGGAAATCAATTAGCCACTGAAGGAGAATGAAGGCAGGTAGTGTGAATATTAGCACTCCAGTGTAATTCTCATATATACTGACACTTAGGCCAACCCCATCAACATGACAATCTTCCTTCCCACTCACCTTAAAGGTAAATTTGTTACTTTACAAACTCAGAAAGCCAACATAAAATTCCCAGACTGCTTCTTTACTGGCTCACATTTAAATATAATTGGGCAGCCAAGGGTCACCATTTACAAAGAGAAAAATTGATCCCAAGCAAAGTAGCAATCCAGAGAACAAAAGGAGGATGAATTTGTTTACTCAGAAATGCAAAAAGAGAACATATTCATAAAACAAGAATCAGTAACTATTGAAAAAAGAACAATTAGATAATGAGAGTCTTTGGATAGTGCCATAGACTGAATGCTAGTGTCCCTCCAAAATTCATATATTAAATATAATCCCTGATGTGATGTTATTAGGAGGTGGGGCCTTTGGAAGATGAGTAGTTCATGAGGGGAGAGTCCCATAAATGTGATTAGTGCCCTTATAAAGAAGAGTCTAGAGAGTTCTCTGTTCCTTCCTTCATGTGAGGACAGAGAAAGAAGATGACCACCTATAAAGCAGGAGCAAGCTCTCACCAGACACTGAATCTGCTGGATCCTTGATCTTGGACTTCCCAGACTTCAGAACTGTGTGAAATAAAATTCTATTGTCTATAAGTCACATGGTATCTGATATTTTTTATAGCAGCCCAAATGGACTAGGACAGATAAGAAAATATTAAAATATGAATACTGAGAGGTGGAGCTGGAAGTATTCAGGGAGGGGCACACAATTGGACCAGCTGATGAGACCAACACTTTTCTGCATCAGTCTCTACTTATCAGGGGGAGATGGAGCCCAAGTCTTTCATTAGACTAATCTCTCATAATTTCAAAGAGAAACAGGATTTTCCTAAGATACATTAGCTCAAGTCCGAAACTAGAGATTATGAACCAACTCTCAACCTCTTCAACTTTTCATCCATAAAACTGGAAACAGCCAGCACACCTCCATAAAACCCTATGCTCATTAACATCTTAATTAACATAGGCCACTCTGTGAACAATGGGACCAAGAAGACAACAGAAGCCTTGGTAAGAGAAGTGAATCCTAATGTGCAGTGGATGAAGGGGTGGAAGAGGGGCTGCTGCAGTTGTACACACTTTATAGATGTGTACCGACAGCAGCTTACCATCTTCTTCAGCACTGTAAACCTAACACTCAGTAGGTAAAAGCTGTCCAGTTGCACCTGGAGTGCTAGAGGAACATACGGATTCCAGGATTTGTCTGTAAAGAAATTCAGTTCTACAAAAAAGCTTATACCAATAGAAGCTCACAAACGAAAGACACTTGGTCAAGAAAACAGTCAAAAAACAAAAAAAAGAAGTACAGACAATAGACAACTCTGTATTTGGACAAATAGGAGGTGAGACTTCATTTATCTCATCCACAAAAAACATTTAAATATTTTACATAAATAATAGTATCATTAACAGAGTAGCAATATCTGTAGTAACTGAGAGGATCTGCCTCCTTCCACTCCCCAAAAATAAAAGCCACTTATTCTGGTTTTATTTATTTGCTATCTTAAAGTGGAATGATCTTACATCTTCCAGTAAAGATCTTCTTTGTTCTTTATCACATAAGTGATTGTCTACAGGATAAGACTCTGCAGTCTCCTTTGCTGAAATAGTGTTAGCAGGATGGGTAAAGATTTGTATTCCCTTACCCCTTCTCCTCTCCCCTGTACTGTGTAATGTCTATGTTTACATGAATATGACCCTTATTTATTTTGCTGCCTTATAAAGCATATTACCATAAAAAAATGTTTCTCCTTGAAATAAAACATTTCGGTGGAAAGCCAGAATATAAAGTCAAAGACATCTCCTAAAATATAAATCAAAGAATCAAACCATATCCCCTTCAATTAATAGAATTCCAGAAAAAAGAAAATTGAGTAGAGAAACTTATCAATGAAAAAAAATGCAAGGAAATGTTTATAGGTGAAAGGAGACTGGAGACATCATACTGAAAGGGTGACAAGAGGGTGAAGCAAATGCATTTTAATCACTCTTCTCCAACACATTTAGAAATTTCAAAGTGCCATGGATAGAAAAAAAGATTCTGAAAGATGCTAGAGAAGAGGCAAAAATAATACAAGTTATCTACCAAACAACAGGAATAAAACAGTTCTCATTTTTAAATATGAGTGGAAAAATCCTGAATGTATATAATGTAAAATGAATATATTATTGCCTATCACAACTGTGGGTTTTTCTTATTAGTTTCAGATTTAGAATGTAGTGATTCATCAGTTGCATATAACACCCAGTGCTCATTCATCAAGTGCCCTCCTTAGTGCCCATCACCCAATTATCCCTTCCCCCCACCAACTTCCCCTTAAGCAACCCTCAGTTTGTTTCCTACAGTTCAGTGTCTCTTATGATTTGCCTCCCTCTCAATTTTCATCTTATTTTATTTTTCCTTCCCTTCCCCTACATTCATCTGTTTTGATTCTTAAATTCCACATATGAGTGAAACCATATGTTATTAGTCTTTCTCTGACTTATTTCACTTAACGTAATACCCTCTAGTTCCATCCACATCATTGCAAATGGCAAAATTCCATTCTTCTTGATGGCTGAGTAATATCCCATTGTATATATATATACCACATCTTCTTTATCCATTCATCCATCGATGGACATATTGGACTTTTTCCATATTTTGGCTATGTGGACATTGCTGCTATAAACATTGGGTGCACATGCCCCTTCAAATTGCTATGTTTGTATTCTTTGAATAAATACCTAGTAGTGCAATTACTGGGTCACAACTGTGTTTTAATTGTTTCTTTCTGCTATTCTGTGGAAAAAGGCAATTTTTTCTTAAAAACAAACCTAAAAAAGAGAAAAATGTAAGAAATATATCAAAGTGCATATTTATATAGATATACACATGTATATATGTATGTTTTCTAAATTTCTTAATTTTAATTCATTAATCAATGTGTACTCCTTATGACTAATGAAGACAATAAATATTTTTATCTTAATTCACTAATTGACCTCATGCTGACTCTGTGTTTAGGAAGATTGGTTAGGAAATTTACAATGACTCTTGAGGTGCTTTGATTTGCTTCAAATCAAAGTGCAGCAAAAGCACACTAGAAACACCTGAGAAGTGCTGGTTTTTCAAGAGATCAACATTTTCTTCTCATTCCAGTAACACAGAAGTAGTAAAGAAGCAACAATTTTAATTAAGTTTTGGAAGAATCACTCTGTTTTAGCTCTAATGTAGAAAACAGGTGTTACTTCTGTGTTTAAGAAAAAGCTGAACAAAATGAAAAGAATGACTTTTCTTGGACCTATCAGAGAACCAAGTTTACTAGGCGAACTGCCACCCCAAATCTGAATTCAGAGTCACAGCTGAGATCCTACCTGGAGCTGAAGACACAGATACCACAAACTGAGATAAAGAATGCCTTTAATGGGCCCATTCCTAGCTTGGACACAACTGAGGAAAGAATCTGTGAGCTCTACCAGTAGGAACTTCCAAAGGTGAAATACAAAGATAAGAAAGAACACACACACACACACACACACACACACACACACACACACACACACACAGAACATCCAAGAAATATGGGACCATTCCAAAAGATGTAATGTACCTAATCAAAAAAAAAAAAAACACTCTGGCTATAATACTAAGAAAAGACTGTAAGTGGACAAGGGTAAAAGCCAGGAAACCACTTAGGAGTCAATTTCAGGGATCTAGGAAGGAGACTGTGGTGATGTAGGCTGGGGTGGAAACAGTAGAGTGGGATAAGTGATCAGATTCTGGATATATTTTGTAATTCTCCTAGCCTTTCCTTCTAAAAATAATAAATAGTTTATTTTTGTGTCATGAGTTACAGTTCACATACATTGCTGGATTTGAGCTTTATAAAATCCCTAAAAAATATAAACAGTATCTTATAGGGGACAAAACTGAGGTTGAAGATGCCATATCGGTTCTTCGAATGCCATCACTGGTTGACTTTTGGCTACACATGCTTCAAGGCTAATTTTGACCTTTTGGGTAGCTACCAAAGTATTACTATCTGGAACAGAATACAATACATATATAATCATACCAGAGTCTTAACAGGCAAAGAATACACAAGTGTTAACACAGAAGCATTCTAAAACTTCATTTGATCTGACAAACCAATTGTGTCTAGTTGGAAGCATGACTGACACAGGTTTCCAAATAGTAAACTGAATCATTCTGATTCTTTTGCTCCATTAATGATCACAGTACATTCATTCAGGAGAATGTTACATAGAGAAAGACCATGTAGTAGTTTGGTGTCTTTCTACCTAAACACAGCCTATGGCAGAATTATTACCTATAAATTCGTTAACATGAAAACTTTAAATGTGCTCATCATGTTGGATGGTAGCTCTGTTGCACCTATTATTAATAGTGGAATAATACATATTGTTGTCATATTAGTGTAATGCAAGGCAATATGCAGTTGTTTCTTATTATAACAATATCCCCTCCCCTTTTCATAACTCTTCTCATCCATGGCTCCTAGATAGTTTTACAAACATTAATTAAGACTTACATCACCTCTGTGAGACTGGGAACTGCCACAGTCATCATCCTGATGTGAGGCTAGAGATTAAGCCATGCTATTAAGAGCAGCTCTAGGATTAAAGCTCAAAAGAACATTTCAGGGGTGCCTGGGTGGCTCAGTCGTTAAGGGTCTGCCTTCGGCTCAGGGCGTGATCCCAGAGTCCTGGGATCGAGCCCCACATCAGGCTCCTCCACTGGGAGCCTGCCTCTTCCTCTCCCACTCCCCCTGCTTGTGTTCCCTCTCTCACTGGCTGTCTCTATCTCTGTCAAATGAATAAATAAAATCTTTAAAAAAAAAAAAAGCTCATAACAACATTTCAAACCAGAACTTCTAAACAATATAAGATATACCTGTTCCAGCATCCTTTATTTGTAACCTGGTCCCAAACTTAAATATTTTGTAGCAGATATTCATATCTTCGTGGAAATTATGCATACCAATTGCAAAAGCTTTCAAATTAAAGTGTATCTATTTTGCATATGTTCATCTTAACATTTCCAAAGACTGAAATTCAATAATGCACCTTCATTGGTATCAGGAGTTATATAATCTTTCACAGCTATTTAGAGAAGGCATTCAGGTTTCCAGAATGCCATTCCCAGCCCCCAAGATTGCATAACAATTTAGTTACGGGATCTGGAATCGAACTTCTGATTCTCTAACTTTTCGTCCGACTTGCTCTAGTGAGCCATGCTGCATTGCACTAAAACAGAGCATGCTAAGAATTTGGATTTACTTTATAAGGTCAACTTTGCTGGAAGATTACTGCTCTTTTCCTCTCCATTTAAAAAAAAAAATAAGTGAAAAATAAAAAGCTATGTTCTGAAAAGTCATCTTATATTGTGTTCTTCACACTCTAAAGTGAAACTAAGAAAGTTTTCAATGTTGTTATTGGATCACATTGGAAAAGCTACCTGTTTTCTCACAAATTATCTTCTCTTTATTTAAGCATCCTGTTGAAACACCTAAAAACACTCTCATTTTCTTTCTCAATTTTTTATTACTTACAAAGTATCAATATTTAATATAAGTTCATTTTAATTGCCTGTAAACATTAGCATAATCATTCAGCTTTATTATGTACAGTCCTACACTGTCAGTCACACTTATACACACACACACACGCACACATGTGTGTGTGCGTGTGTGTGTGTGTGTGTGTGTGTGTGTGTATA